>NC_138503.1:29564908-30044908 GCF_964252035.2 Podarcis erhardii
CAACAAAACACTAAAATACAATAACCTATTAAACATTAAAAGCTTCCCTAAACAGGGCTGCCTTCAGATGTCTTCTAAAAGTTTGGTAGTTGTTTTTCTCTTTGACATCTGGTGGGAAGGCGTTCCACAGGGCGGGTGCCACTACCGAGAAGGCCCTCTGCCTGGTTCCCTGTAACTTGGGCTTCTCGCAGTGAGGGAACCGCCGGAAGACCCTCGGCGCTGGACCTCAGCTGACTGCTGCTTCTTTTTCCTCCTCCAAGTGCTTTGGGTTGCTCACCTCACCATTTATAATGCTCTCCTAAGAACATGAAAGTAGCCCTGCTGCTGGAGTTGTTAGATACTGAAGGTAAAAACTTATCTAAAATGTACAAGCTTTTGCTGGACTGGCATACGAAAGATGAAGAAGTTAAATCGGTGATGATAGACTGGGCAAGAGATTTAGGACATAACATAATGTTTGAGGACTGGGAAAGATTGTGGAAGAAAGGGGTGAAGTTCACCGCATGTACTTTGTTAAAGGAAAATATTATGAAAATGATGTAGAGATGGTATTTGACACTTGTAAAATTAGCAAAGATGTATCATAATTGTGATAATACATGTTGGAAATGTAAAGAAAAGGAAGGAACATTCTTTCATATGTGGTGGACCTGCTCCAAGGTGAAAGACTTCTGGGAAAAGATTTATAATGAATTGAAAAAAATGTTGAAATATACATTTATAAAGAAACCAGAGGCCTTTCTTCTTGGAATAACAGGTTCGGAATTGCCCAAGAAAGATGTTAATCTATTTTTGTATGCCACAACTGCGGCTCGTATTTTGTTAGCTAAAAAGTGGAAAACTCAAGAATTACCAACAGTAGAAGAATGGCAGATGAAGATGATGGATTGTATGGAGCTAGCCGATCTAACCGGAAGAGTCCGCGACTAGAAGGAGGAGGAACATCATGAAGAATGGAAGAAATTTAATGATTAGTTAGTTAAATTTGTTAAGCTAAAATAACTGGAAATAGCGTCCAGATACTTAAAGGGCTTAGGATTGTATGTATGTTAACTGATAAAATAATATGTTTAATACAAGAAGGAGAAGATTTAAAGATGTTAATGTTTAATTTAAAGGGTATTAAAATTGGGATTTGGAAAACCGTTATAAGGATATGCAATGAAATTCAACTAAGGGGAAACGAGGAAGTCGTTTTACAAAGTAAATAACTGTTATTTTCAATAAGGTTATGATTTATGTCTGTTATGTTTTGTTTGTTTTATGTTTTTGTTTGTCATTGATATTGTAAAAACTAATAAATTTTTTGCAAAAAAGAAAGAAAGTAGCCCTGCCGCTGGATCAGGCCAAAGGGGCCCATCTAGTCCAGCATCCTGCTCTCTCAGTGAATGACCAGATGCCCCAGTGGGAAGCCTGCAAGTGGGATTCAAGCGCAAGAGACTCCCCACCTCCTGTGATTTCCTGCAACTGAGTTTTGGAAGTGTTTCTGTGTCTGTTCTGAATCTTCCAACATTAAGCATCACTAGGTGTCCTTGACTTTTAGCATTATGAGAGACAAAAGAAAACTTCCCTATCCACTTTCACTATACCACGCATAATTTTATAAAATTTTCTATCCTGTCACCTCTTTCTCGCCTCCTTATCGGCTGCTGCTTCCCTGTCTAAAATTTCTAGCAGGGTTGTTCTACTTTTCCGCCACCCAAGCCACTCCTCTGCTTCTCACAGTGCAATCCTGGGCATGTCTACACAGAAACAATTCCCACTGTAGCAACTTGAAGACTGAAAGGTCTATCATTCCAAAGCTTAGGGCCTTAGGCCAACAAGAAACTATTTCTTCTTCTTCCTGCAACAGACTAAGTGACTCCCCCTGCTGGAACTTGCTGCAAAATGCTCAGGCAGGATTGCAGCTTGCAAGATGGCATCTTTGTCACGGTCGGCTTCCTTGCACCGCTTCTCCTGTTGCTGGCATTCCTACAGCAACATGGCCCCATTGACCTCCCTGCAACATGGCCCCATTGACCTCTCTGCTCCAGGCTGAGCCAGGACATCTCCAGCTCAGCTTGCGCAACCCTCCGGATGTTTATTTTCCTATCAAACACGCACAAGGCAGCTTCGCCTCTAGTTTTGGTTCCTCAAAAGCAGCAGAGGGAGCAAACTTCCCTTTTCATCTTCAGCAGAAAAGCCATGAAGAAATGAAACAGACTAGATGCTCCCCAGGAGGTGAGGGGAGATGGGTGGCATCCGTCCCCCATCCCGTGAAATCTCAGGGCAGACCAAGTTGACTCTCTCAACATGGAAGCAGCCACGAGGAAGGACCACTCTGCCTCCTGTCCTCATAGTGGCCAACCAGGTGCCCCAAAAGGAAGATGCTCACAAACAGGAGCATCCCCCCACTGCTGTTTCCAGTAAGTGGCATTATTCAGAGGCATTTACTGCCTCTGATACTGGAGGGAAAACCATCATCATGGCTAGTAGCTATTGGGAGACCTCTCCTCCACCTCTACTGTGGATTTGTCTCATCCTGTCTAAGTCGCCCAAGTGAGAAGCCATCACTGCCTCTTGTGGAAGTGAGTCCCATAATGTTTTAAATGTGTGGGGAAGACCTTATTTTTGTCTTCCAACATCCTTGGACGTCCCCAATGAGTTCGCCTGTTAAGGAGGGAGGGGGAGAAAAACATCTGCCCAATATACCGTAAAAATTAAACTGTTGCGCTACTAAAGAGAAGTAGGAAGGCTCTCCTGAGGTGGGAGACAGATGGAAAATCCACAGACTCAAGAACAATAGAATCACAGAATTGTAGGGTTGCTAGTGAGCCCACCTGCCTGCAGTGCAGGAATCACAGCTAACAACTGGGCTCCATGGCCTGGCTAGCAGACTGCTCCACCTCTACCTGCACCCCACTGGGAAAGCCTTCGCTCAGGGACAGAGCACCTGCTATGCATGCAGAAGGTCAAGGTTCAATCCCAAATGGCAGCATTTCCAGGGAAGGCTGGAGAAACCTTGCCTGAAACCTTGGAAAGCAAGTGCTTATAATCCGTGTACATCATGGGTAGGCAAATTAAGGCCTTCTAAATCCGGCCCGCGGACGGTCTGGGAATCAGCGTGTTTTTACATGAGTAGAATGTGCCCTTTTATTTAAAATGCATCTCTGGGTTATTTGTGGGCCATAGGAATTCGTTCTCCCCTCCTCAAAATATAGTCCGGCCCCCCACAAGGTCTGAGGGACAGTAGACAGGCCCCCTGCTGAAAAAGTTTGCTGACCTCTGGTGTAGAAAATATGGGCCGACCACCGAGCCCCCCCCCCCCCCCCGCTGATGATGGCAGAAGGAACCTAGCCTGTTTATGGAGACAGGAGGATAAATGGGGTGGGTGTGGTGGGTGCCTGGCTTATTGTAGAGATTCAAAAGCTGCAACGAGTCTTAAGGGTATGGTAGTAAAACCCAGGGCAACCCCAGACCCAGCAAAACTTCTTAAACACAATACCAGGAATTAGAGCCAGAAATGCTCCTGGCACAGGAGTCAAATCCTAGGGGCCGATGGATCTCTCCTTCCCCCCAGTTGATGGGCATTGCCTTTCAAATGGTGAGTGCACAGCATCATGTGATCGATTATGGGACGGGGCTTAAACCCCCTCCCCCCCATAATATTGTATTCAACTTGGCACGCCTGCTTCGTGGAAACCTGACCCAAGCAAGCAACCCGCCCAAGCCTTGAAAAGCTTCCAGGAGGCTGAACCTCGGCAGGAGGGTCCCCGCCGCCCCTCGGGGAGTCTCTGGGTGCGCAACTGCTATGGCCGGGGGAGCCTCGCTCTCCGCTGGGCTGGCCGCGCCCGGACTCTCCCTATTGCTGCCGAGGGAAGCGGCTTTCCTCCGCGGAGACTTACTGTGCCAAAGCGAGCAGGCGAGGAAGACGTAGGGGAGGAGGAGGCCGGGCTTCCCCCGGGGACCCCCGAAACCCGTCCCGCCGTCGGCCATCCGGAGAGTCGGGAACGAAGGGCGCCGGGCCCTGCCTGGAAGAGGCAACAACGTCGAGCGGCCCGCTTCCCCCCTTCTGCCAGTGCCAGCCCGGCCGCCAGGCGCGGAGCCAGGCGAAGCGGAGCTCAGGAGACGCCCGCCCGCCCCCGCTTGGCTTGACCTGGCTGCCCGTAGTGCCGGAGCGCCTCCCGCTGCTGCCTGCTTGGGTGACGGGCTGCTCCACTCGGTGGGTGGGGAGGAAGGGCGGGCCTCCCTCCGCGCGTCCCGGGGCGGCTCTCTAAGCAAATTCGGCCAGCGCCCGCCTCGTCCCGCCTCCCCCGGGGTTCCGGCCAGCGCTCGTGCGCAAAGCGAAAGGGAATCCCGGAGGGGAGAGGGCCCGGGGACGGGGGGGGGGCGGAGACCCGACGGCGACCGGGAGCCCTTCGCGACTCGCCGACTCCAGCCCCCTTGGGCCACGCGCCCTCCGCTGCTACGGCTGCTGTCCGGGAAGCGCTGGGTTACGCCCCGGCCCTCCTCCTGGGGCGCGGATTTGCATGCCGAACTCGGCCCCTTCCCGCCTTTGACGGGAATTCCCAGCCAGCCTGGAAGCCCTCCCTGGCAAGGCTCGCACCAAACTCGGCTACAACAGACTGCGATCGGTGTCTCCTGAGCATGTGCAGAGTGCTCGCGGCGCGGCACGACCACGCCAGCCCCGTGGTGTGTGCGCGCAGCCAAGTCAGTCCGGGCTCTGGAGTCGTGGCGTTACAACCCTTTTGGCCTGTTTCAGCTGCAGCTGAACTCATCTACTCTTATTACATTTCCTATAAGAGCAGGTGAAAGTTGACCAGGTAGATCATTGGAGGAGGGGGGAGAAGCAGGAGTCTATGGGGCCCAGGAGGGGTGCTAAGAAGGAAGAGGTGGGGTTTTTGGAAGTAGAAAGGTAGGAAATGGCTTAACTGGTGCTTGCATCAAGGTTTCCACATGCACCTCCTCTTCCCACTGAACAGTACTGTCACTGGGATGCAGTTACTCATTGACAAGTTAGCCAGTGTGCTGGAGTGGATCTTCCTTATTTAGACCTTTTCTGTATTGCCTAATTATAGATAGGCAGCCTCCCCAAGGCTTTCAGGTAGGGTGTGTCTCTCAGCCCTACCTAGAGATGCTGGGGACAAAAATGGAATGGCAGAAAAAATTATTTGAGTACGCTGAGATGGCAAGTCTAATGGGGAAAGTTAGGAATCATGGCCACCAAAAATTTAACACAGAATGGGACAAATACAGACAATGTCTTAAAGATCGTTGTAAACATCTGAAATCTGAAATGACTCCTGCAAGGTGACATAACTTATGGATATATTAGATAAATATAAATTAGATGTTATTCAATAAGCAGCTAATATAGAATTGTAGAGGACCCACGTTCAGGTGGAGGGAAATCTTGTTACTTTACTATATCTTTGATGGAGAGTGATAATTGGGATGTATACTGAAAAATCAATAAAGATTAAATGCAATTTTTTTTAATTAAAAAAATGCTGGGGACTGAACCTGGAACCTTCTGCATACATACAAAGCAGACACCACTGAGCTGCAATGACCCTTCCCTGACTACAGTGGTACCTCAGGTTACAGACGCTTCAGGTTACAGACTCCGCTAACCCAGAAATAGCATCTCGGGTTAAGAGCACCCTTCAGGATGAGAACAGAAATCGTGTGGCAGTGGCGTGGCGGCAGCGGGAGGCCCCATTAGCTAAAGTGGTGCTTCAGGTTAAGAACAGTTTCAGCTTAAGAACTGACCTCCAGAACGAATTAAGTTCTTAACCAGAGGTACCACTGTGTATATAACAATAACTATGTGAACATATCTCTAAAGCAGTATGCTGAAAGCGACAGGTATTACAGAACCACACAATAAAACCATCAGGACTAGTTTCTGATAAATAAATGCTGCTATCAATTCCTTCACCTTCGGATACATCTCCCCACTCAACCCCTCCCACCAGCCTGGGCTCAAACAAACACAGATCACTCCAAAAATCTCAGAAGAAAGGGGGCTTCCTGGAACCTGCTGACACTGCCCTAGTCTTGCTTTTACGAATAGACCCCATGCAGACTGTACTGTGTCCTGTTCAGCACTCAGCTTACTTGCACTGCACACACCCAGGTCCAGGAGGCAGCAGGTTTCGTTTGGTGAGTTTCCCGGGGGGTCCAAAGGGTGGTGCATAAAACTGAGTATAGGGGTGTCCTTTCCCTGACCTCTGCATCCCTCTCATCCAAGGACCTTGGGCCACTTGCCATTTCTCAAGCTAGCAGACTTCACAGGGTTTCTGGGAAGGTAAAAGAGGATTCTCGCATGCACAGCACCCCCAGCTCCTCAGAATGACCTTGCTCCCCTTCACCCCACACCCCTCGTTCTGGCCTGAGTTGCAGTTCATTTCAGTGTTATTGCAGGTCAGCATGTATCTGTGAGAAATAGTGGTTTGGTATCTGTCCATCTTCAGGCGTGTTCTTGAGGGACTACGTGGCACAGAAACACACATGCACAACAAAGCCTGTGTCATAGCTGTCAATTTTCAGATTTGAAAATAAGGGATCAGCAGCCTCAAAAATAAGGGATCAGCAGCCTCACCTGTCCCGGGGACAGTATACGGGATATCTAACAATCCGGGATAGCAGCAGGAAGCGGCACTGGAATAAGGGAATTTCCCGCAAAAAAAAGGAAGGTTGACAGCAATGGCCTGTGTTAGTGTACTCTTTAATATAGTTCAGTCCAGGTATGAGGCGGGAGCCTTGCAAAGCTTGTGCTGCCTGCCAAGTCAGTTCCTGGAAGGGGTAGAGGCATAGGGGGCCCAATGAGTTACCGTATTCCTTCCAAATCAACTTTAAGGGTGCCAAGCACAACTCCCTTGGACCTCTGTGTGTGAAATTTGGCAGGCTTCATCCCCTGAAAAGGGGATGCTAAGCTCACAGATTCCACCCATTTCTGCCTGAAAGGAGAAAAGGGTTAATAATTTGGTGCTCCCCTAGTATTGGTTTCTGTTATCAGCAGCCCAATTTACAATAGCCCGATACTGGAAACAGTCTATAGAACTCCCCACTGAGATCTGGTTAAATAGTATTTGGAGTGTGGCTCTGTTGGAAGGCCTTACTTGCCACAAATGTGTAATTAAAGGCACTTCAAGGATAGACACTTTTGGTGATGTTGACTTCCTTTCTTTTCCTTTATAAATGAGACGGAAGATACTTTTATTCCACTTTCAACACAGGAATCTCTGTGGAGAGGCTACTTGAATTGATAATACATAACACTGCATGTGCACTATGTACTACGTATGGAATTTAATAAGAATGGACCACTAGACAAGTTAATGTAGTTGTGTGTTCTTGTCTTTATTTAAATGAGAAACAATAAAAATCATTGGGGTGACTTCAGAAAGAGGTATTGTCTACAGCAGAGAATTGCACTGAATTAAGTGAGAGGCCTGCATATTAATTTGATGTCTAGCTGACTGGAAATGCAAGACCCCAGCAATGTGAGAGAAATGCTGTCGCTCACTCAAAGGGGCCGGATGATGCACAAACGTTCCTGTGGGTGGGGTCGGAATATTTCACAAATCCAGAAGGTTTACAAAATCTAGAAATAAAGAGCCCACAATGTGGAGCCCAGAACACACAGGGATGCCAACACATTGCTAATAATAAACAGGTGCCCTACCCGATCCACCCATCTGTTTTCCAAATTATCGGGATGCTCCAATCACTCCAGGTGTTCCCGTGGAAATAATTTTTCTGACGCACTTTAGCAAAATGGTAAGTTGCTGGCATGAGACTCCCTATGGCGATTTTAAGTTGCCTGTCCGTCGTCATGCGTCTACGTGCCTTTGGAGGGGGGAAAAAACCGAGAAGCAAACAGGTTTACATTATGTGGTCCTTTCCACGCCACAGGAAAACACTGGGAGGGGGTTCTTCTGGTGAGTGGAATTCTTCTCTTTCTCAACTTTCTATGGAAGGAGATAATTTTGGGATATGGTAGAAAATTGCTTTTGGACTCTTATGTAGCAATGGACAAGGGAATGAAAGCTTTGTAGATGAAGTCAAAGGGCTTGAGACCAAATGACAGAAGGCTCCAGGGCAGAAGAATCTCCTTCCCTTCCTCCTGAGCCTGGCCATTTCTCACCTGAGGGGTGGGGGGACCAGCGGCGTAGTGTGGGTTGTCAGCACCCGGGGCAAGGCAAGTAATTTGCGCCCCTAACCCCTAACCTGCCGCCGCTGCCAGCTTCTTCTTGCTGCTGCCTGGGCTGGTCGGGTGTGGTTCTCTCCCACGCTCAGCGCTGTGCTGGGCGGCCGCTGCACTGTCCCTCCCCCAGATAGTCCCTCCCTCGCTCTCTCTCCGCTCCGCACTGCAACGCACGCCTGGCACCTTCCCCCTCCACAGTGGGCGGCGACCCGGCAGCTTGGATCGGATTCGCACAGCCAGCACTGCAGTGAGAGAGAGTGAATGAGCCACGTAGGGGCAGAGAGCTGCGAGTGCGAGCGCGCCCCCCCAAATGTTGCGCCCAGTGCGGCTGGCCCCCCCTGCACCCCCCACGCTATGCCACTGGGGGGGACAGCCACAGCCAGGGACCCAGGGCTGGGCTCATTCCTCCATCCAGACAAGGAAGAAAAGAAGCAATTCAGCCTAGCCAAAGAACTAGGAGTGTGTGGAACAGTAATGGGGCGGTGAAAGAGGCCTGGAAGGCTGCATCTGCCACCCCTCCTCTAGGTTCTGTGATCCAAAGGAAAGCAATGGCTTGGGGCTGGTGGCCCTGATCTCAAGCCAGTCTACTCTGAGAAGTCATAAAAGCCAACCCACTGTTCTTGTGTGTGCCCCACTTGTGAGGGGCATAAAATGATCTGCCAAATATATTGTTATAGATTTAGGATAAACCCTAGAAATTAATAAATGCTACTCCTGTAGTGATGGCTGAAAACCACATATACTCCCCTTTTCTCAAATGCAGCTCTGCACACTGGTCTGCATAGGCAACTAGGGCAATCTGCCTGTCTATTTTGCCACAAAGAGCAGCTGAACATATGTATTGTTGTGTGCATGTGGTGGTGGTGGTGGGGGCAATGACTTTCACTAGAACAAATGGATTTTGTGAATGGTCCTTGATAGATATCAGAGAGAACAATGAAGGCACTTTCTCATGCAGAGCTGCCCAAAGAAAGTGTCATGCAAGGGCAGGGAAGATGCCATGTCAACCAGCATGAGGCAGAGCAGGGGGGTGGGGAGAGGGGTATTCTGAAACATCAACCTCTGCTCAGGACACAGAAGGTCTCCCCCCCCCCCCGTGTATGTGGTTGTTTTAGTATTTTTAATTTTTGTTTTAATGGCATTGTTTTAACATGGATGAGCTTACCACCCTGGGTTCCCTTTGGGAGGAAGGGTGGGATATAAATGTAATTAACTGATTAACAATAATAAATTTGCAGCACTATTCCAGGTGATTGTACAGAGAGGAGCATGCTGGGAAGGTGTGCCTACCTTGTTCTCCAGGATGCCTTCTTGCGCAAAGGCAACTTCATAGTCTGTTTCCGAATTTTTATGGAGAATGTTCTCTTCATTATAGCCATCTTCCCAGGTGAGGATGTATCCGCCATCCCCCATCTCAATTCTCAGTCTGACAGGCTGTCGGGGTTTCACTGCATTCAGGAAGAAGACAACAAAGAGAAGGATGTGGGGAGGCAAAAGGGGCCCCTGCTCGCCTCTCAGGGAAGACAACACGGGCCTCTGCTTTGTAAGGAAGGGCTGGTCAAAGCGGCAGACTTTTCACCCTGGAGGACAGACCTCAACCTCTCCAAGTTCTCTCCAGAACTGGAGTATCCCCCTCCAGGCACCTGAAAAGGGGGCTCTCCATTGCAAAGGTTTCTGCCACAATAAACCTGCCACTGTTTAAGGTGGTGACTTTGCATAACGTACTAAGACGGATGCAGGAGCGGCTAAGGAAGGTCTCTCAGCATTGATTGGTGCTAATCGTGAAGACAAATGATCTGGGCCCACCACACTTGTATTCTGCTACTCTTGTCTTGTTCTTCAGATCAGCCTCTAAGGATGCGCAAGAAGGATCTTGCAGACCAAAGGATCCCTTACCAATTTTACGAAGGTCCTTAATTGTCGTCTTCCAGATCTCTTTCCCATTGGCCTCCAGCGAGAAATGATACTTGAAATTATCCAGTTCTCTAGTCTGAATGGTGCAAGTACACTTGGGGGTCACACCCGGGTCTCTCTTGTTCTTAGGAGAACACTCCCACAATTTCCTGGAACAATGGCAAGACTTAAAAGATGTTTTCAAAGTAGACAACACTCGGATTATTTCTGCCACAGCCTCGATTTGGGAAAGCTCAGCCCAAGTGAGAGAGGGGCTTTGCAATGCCTCCAGCTGCACCAGGCTGTGGATTCCCCAGGAAAAGTTGCAAGCGTGCAAGACGACATAAATCTGTGCACCTTGGAAGTTCTCCAACCACAAGTGGTCCAGTGAAAAGTATAATGAGAAACCCTTTGGATCCTGCGTTTCTTATTCTGAGTTTGGAAAACTCACAGTGGTAAGCTGTGAGGAAGGTACCACCAGCCCCAAAAACACCCAACAAAGGAAAGAGGGGATCGGGTGGCAGTTCTCACATTTCATAGCATGACCTACTTTTGGCCACTGAATCGTTTAGTCGTTGTAACATGCAGGAGGAATTTCTTGCGGCAGTCGGTAGAGGCGTCCACTTCCCAGGAACAACCCACTTCAGAGTCATAGTCTGTGAAGCACCTTGGCTGGATGTCCTCTGAGGATACAGCTAGAAAGAAACAGAAGAGTTTGCTTGAGTGCCAGACTGACACCAGCTGTTGTGCGTCATCTCCAGATTTTCAGAGGAAAACAGTGTAGGAATGTTTTACTCAATGCAACTTACATATTCAGAGGAGGCCTACCCAGAAAGGGCCTGTGCAAAGCCACACTTTGGCCTTCCAAGACTCCACTGCAGAAAGGGATAGAATCTCTGCTCTACTCCTGTTTTTTCAGGCAGAGCCGTAATTACAGGGGGGCTAGCCAGGTTTTTTTGCCCTGAGTGAAGCCTCCAAATGGGTGCCATTGAGGCTCTTAAGCTCTGTGTGTGTGTTCCAAGCTGTGTCTTTGACAAGGGTGAAATAAAGCCTAGATCTGAGTCTGGCCGAGGGGGACCTTGTGTGTGTGTGTGTGTGTGTTTTGTGTGTGTGCATATATGTGTGTGTGTGTGTGTGTATAGTTTTAAAAAAATACTCCTGGTGTAGAGAATGCATTTTGTCTGAGTCTGGAAAGCTAACTCTGCCTCTGCCTTAGAAAGCCTTAAATTTCTATGTTGACTGCTGCTTGTTTTTCCTCCTCCGGGTACATTGGGTTGCTCCCCTCAATGTTTATAAAGCTCTCCTAAGAACATGAAACTAGCCCTGCCACTTGATCAGGCCAAAGGGGCTCATCTAGTCTAGCACCCTGTTCTCTCAGATGCCCCAGTGGGAAGCTTGCAAGCAGTATTCAGACACAAGAGACTCTCTACCTCCTGTGGTTTCCTGCAAATGGGATTTGGAAGGGTTTCCATGTTTTGATTAGAGGCAGAGTATGGTCATCATGGTGGTAGCCACCGACAGTCCTGCCCTCTTTGAAAATGGATTAAAGCCATCAAATTTGTTGGCCATCATTGCCTCCTGTGGGACCAAGTTCCACATTTTAACTCTGTGCTGGATGAAGTTCTTCCTTTTATCTGTTCTAAATCTTCCAACATTAAGCATCACTAGATGTCCTTGACTTTTAGCATTATGAGAGAAAGAAGGAAACTTTTCTCTATCCAGTTTCACTCCCCCTGCTTTGCGAAATGCGCAGGCAGGACACAGCTTATCTTAGCTAGTGGTGCCCCTCGGTTCATTTCCTTGACTGCTTCCTTGAGCCACTTCCTATGCAACACAGCTGTGCTCCAGATTGTGCCACGACATCTCCAGCTCAGCTTACTCAGCCCTCCGGAAATGAAACAGCCACAGGACTAGCACCCCCCCCCCCGGAGGTAAGGGGCAGTGTCTGTCTTCCAAAGGTGAGAGGCCCTTCCCAACTGCCCAGCCGCTCTCCTATACTGACTCTGGGATATTGATCTCTCTCCTGCATCCCCTGAAATCTCAGGCTGGACCAAGTGGACTCCTTCAAGATGGAACTGAACAAAGCTCTGGTAACAAGGAACCATTTTAGGGGGCTTTCCATTTGGAGTTGTCGCACGTTGAAATGTTAGGAGCTCGCTGCCCTGGGAATTTTATTGAAGCAGGGGAAAGAAGCACAGCACGGAATAAATAAAACCCTTTCCCCTTCATGATCACCTAAGTGTGGATCTCCAAATTCTCCCCCTCAATTCCCTGAGCCCTCCCCCCCTTGCTCTTGCTCCCTAGCATAGGAGCCAACTCTAAGGGGCAGAGGGGGCTTTGGTCTCACTAATAAAATATTTGAGAGGGCTGCCCTCCCCCAAGTTGATGGGTATTGCCATTCAAATGGTGTGGGTGCACCGGATCATGTGATCAATTATGTGGGATTTGGGCTCCCCCCCCCGCCATATTTTATTCAAGTTGGCAACCCTGCTCCCTACCATGGGAGTGGCCAGGCTTTATGTTGGGGGGGGGCAGAACCTGGGTTACTTTTTATTGATTTACTTTATTTAGGGGGGCAGCTGCCCCCCTTTTGCTATACCCATGCTACCCACTGGACTTTCTCCAAGAGGGCAATTCACTTAGCCCAGGAAACAGGCAGCATATATGCCACCCTTTCCCCCACACTCTCAGAAATCTCTCTCTCTCGCTCCCCATCCCCTGAAATCTCAGGGCAGACCAAGTCGACTCCCTCAACATGGAAGCAGCCACGAGGAAGGACCACTCTGGCTCCTGTCCCCATACTGGCCAACCAGATGCCCCAAAGGGTAGAAGCTCACAAACAGGACCTGGGCACAGCAAGAGCAATTGCCCCCACTGCCATTTCCAGTAAGTGGCATTACTCAGAGGCATTTACTGCCTCTGACACAGGAGGGAAAACAGTCATTGTGGCTAGTAGCCACTGACAGCCCACTCCTCCTCCTCTTTCTGCATGAATTTGTCTCATCCTGTCTAAGTTGTCCAAGTTAGATGCCATCACTTGTGGAAGAGAGTCCCATAATGTTTTAAATGTGTGGGGAAGACCTTGCTTTTGTCACCCAACATCTAGCTTCCTTGGACGCCCCCAATGAGTTCGTCTGTTAAGGAGGGAGGGGAAAGAACAACATCTGCCCAATATACCATTGGAGCAATGGATCCAAACTACAAGAAAGAAGATTCCACCTAAATGTTAGGAAGAACTTCCTGACAGTAAGAGCTGTTCGACAGTGGAATTTGCTGCCAAGGAGTGTGGTGGAGTCTCCTTCTTTGGAGGTCTTTAAGCAGAGGCTTGACAACCATATGTCAGGAGTGCTCTGATGGTGTTTCCTGCTTGGCAGGGGGTTGGACTCGATGGCCCTTGTGGTCTCTTCCAACTCTATGATTCTATGATTCTACCGGAAAAAGTATACTGTTGCACCACTAAAGAGAAGTAGGAAGGATCTCCTGATGCAAACAGGGGGGAGACAGACGGAGCACCCATGAACTCAAGAAAATTCATAGAATCACATAACTGTAGGGTTAGTGACGTCACCTAGCCCCTTTGCAGTGCAGGAATCACAGCTAAAGTGCTGCCAGTCCGTGTAGATAATATGGATAATGCAACTTAAGACCCCAAGTCATTGCCCCCCTCACACCCAATAACTATGGCTGGACGTATGCTGATGGTGGTGAGAGGAATGCAGCCGGCTTATGGAGAGGGGAAGAAATGGGGCCGGATGGTGGGTTCCTGGCTTATTGCAGAGTTTCAAAAGCCACTTTTTAGGGCAACGAGTCTCCAAAGGTGGCTTCCACCATGCAGTCATAAAACCCAGAGCAACCCAGACCCAGCAAAAAGTCTTAACTCACTCCCACACCACCCCCAACAATACCAGAAAAGCAGGCCTCCTGGAAACCTGACCCAAGCAGCCTCAGCCCATTTCAACCCATCCAAGCCTTGGAAATCTTCCAGGCAGCTGAAACCTGGCAGGAAGGTCTCCGCCACCCCTCCTGGCCTCGCTCTCTGCCCGGCTGGCTGCCCAGCTGCCCTCCTGCAGAGGGAAGCAGCTTTCCTCCACGGAGACTTACTGTGCCAAAGCGAGCAGGCGAGGAAGACGGAGAGGAGGAGGAGGCAAGGCCTCTGGGGCCCCCCAAGGCCCGTCCTGCCGTTGGCCATCCGGAGAGCTGGTGATGGAATGTGCCTGGGAAGAGACAACAACGTTAATGCCTTTTGAAATCCTGTTGGCCGCCTCCAGATGCGTGCCTGTGGAGGTAGACTGCCACAGGCAATGGGGGCTCTGCAGGTTTAGCTGAACCCTAGAGCGATCTTCACTACGGAACGCCACCCGCTTACCTGTGTGAAGGGATTAGGGAGCCCCCCTTTTATTCAAGGCCCAACTGAGAGCAAGGCCCAGCCCCTTTGCAACAGTCATAGCCAGCATCCAACAGGCAGAAGCCACGAGACACTGGCCAGTCGCCCAGCTGTGGCCAACCACTTGTCCTGCCCTTCAGGCCTTCAGCTTCTATGAGTAGCTGGGAGGAGACTGGGCCAAAGGGGCTCAGATGCTAGGGCCCCAAAACACTCACCACTACTGACCCCCTTTCTATGTGGCTTTCCGGGTCTCTTTGCTTTGCTGTACTTGCCGCTAATGCTGCCTGGTCGCTTCTACAGGGAGGCTCAGCCCAGGGATTTTGCTGCCTGGGGCACAGCAGCAGCAACTCAGTGTATAGCACCTCTGAATGTGGACAGAGCTGGTTTTAAACTTAGGAACCTTTTATTTCAGATTAGTAGGCAGAGCAGCTCCCAATAGAATATAACAGCCAAGGAGCGGGTTTCTAGAGCTTATTGAGAGATGGAGGAGTGAGAGATGGTGTTTTTCTGATCAAATCCCCCTCATGCACAAGTCACCCTCTTTCTCTCCCAGCCAACTCAGGCGAGAAAGCCGATGGTCCTCTGCTAAGTTGCTACTACAATTTAGAGACCCCCCTTTGTTTTGACTGCATTTTTCTCAAACAAGCAATTCAATGCTTCAGGAGCCTAGATAGCAAAAGTTGAACCACATTGCAGTGCTCTCTCTCACACACCAATACGAGTGGATGGAACCTCCATTTTCTCAGCCACAATGTCACATAATAATAATAATAATAATAATAATAATAATAATAATAATAATAATTTTTTATGGTTGCCCCAGGCACTCTGAGTGGCTTCTAAGAATTATAAAAGCATAACAAAACATCCAACATTAAAACCTTCCCTATACGGGTCTGCCTTCTAAAATTCCCATAGTTCTTTATTTCCTTGACACCTGATGGTGTTCCACAGGGTGGGTGGCACTACCAAGAAGGCCCTCTGCCTTGTTCCTTATAATCCAGGAGTGCCATCTTAGCCCCACAACCATGGGTGCCATGCAACGTGCATGGCCCTGGTGCTGCTATTTGTGGGTGCCTGGCCCCTTCATGGGGAATTTTGCCGGTGCTGAGGCACCCAGAGCCCCGGGGGAGTCGGCCCCTATGTTTTATCTTCACTTCTCACAGTGTGGGAACTGCCAGAAGGCCCTCAGAGCTGAATACTGGGGGTGGAGACGCTCCTTCGGGTAAACCGTTTAGGGCTTTAAAGGTCAGCATCAACACTTTGAATTGTGCTCGGAAACGTACCGGGCACAATACGTGTATTATGGCTGGGCAGCATTTGCATCAGGTGGTTTTTTTAATACGTGAGGGAAAATAAATCCTGGGTGTCTGAGCCCACCCCACGCCCTTATGGGGTGGGCAGCACTATCTCCCCCCCCCCCCCAAAAAAAACACCTAAATGAACCAGGACGCTCCTTCTACAAACAATGAGCGTGCCCCTCTCTACTTTGTTATCTTGAGGCCCTGCAATTCTCCCTGCTCCAAACGTCAATCCGGCTGTGACTTCGCTCATTGGCTAAGAGCTCCGAGAGGGCGTGGCCATTATCATCGGAAGCTCTTTTCTCCCGCGGATTCTTTTCTCTCCTGTTCTTCGATTCTCGTTCTCTGCGAGGTGGGCAGCAGCCGAGGAACAGACGCACTCGCCTACCCGCTTCCCCCTTCATTTCTCCCCGAGTGGTTTCACTCTGCCCACGCTCAGAGGCTTCTTTCCGGGTCATCCTCAGCCAAGGTAGGCAGCGTCTCACGCGCAGGATTCACGTGTGTTCGCGCTCGTCGGGAAGGCAAAGTGGCTTGCGGAGGGCGGGTGCTGGGAAAGGCGGCGCTCCCTGCCTCCCTGACAGGGGCCGACACACCGGAAACTGGGCAGCTGCAGTGGGAGCAACAACCCCAGGTGTGGCGGAGCAGAATGCCAAGACAATCTTACTCGGCTACGAGTGATCGCCAAAAACATGAAGAAGTTGCGAGGCTGGAAGCGGCTCCCCCCCCCCCCGACGTTTGCAGAGGAGCCCCCTCTAAGCCGTCAGCAAAGGAGACACAAAGTACATTTTAAAAAAAGGTTAAAAGCAACCCCGTGAACGTAGCAATTGTTTTGTTCAAGGAAGCCGTACTTTCAAAGGGAAGGGGTGTGATGGGGTTTGGGTTTGTGATTTATTTATGGCATATTTTGTATTTTTATCTTGCATTTTATGCTGTGAACCAACCTGGGATTTACAGAGTATGGGCAGTATACAAATTTGAGAATTTTTATTTTTTTTAAAAAGCCATTCTGCACAGTGAGCTTGTTGGGGAGCCTGCTGGATGAGACCGAAAGGATCCCCAGGAGGAGGGAGAGGAAGAGGGGGACAGGAATGCTGTTCACGACCCTGTTATCTAGCTGTTTTTCTCCATCCTGCAGTCCTGAACTTGGCCATGGCCATGGTCCTGGGCACCAACCTGAATGATGCTCACCGCCAGTTCCTGCAGGCCTTCCTAACTCTCGGCTTTGTGGAGAGGCCTGAAGCTGCGAAGCTACACCAGTTATACTGCCAGCTGCACAAGGGTGAGTGGGGGAGCGAGACCACTTGCAGAGATTAATAGAGGGCTGGGTAGCAGGCTAGTCCTCAGGAGGGGACAAGGAGGCAGGAAGGGCTATGTGTGTGTAAGTAAAAGCTGTGCTAAGTAATCTTGAGACTCAGCCCCTCTCCCCATGTTTGATCCTTTTCTGCTCTTTAACAAGCTGAGCAGGGTGGTAGTGGCATTATGGCACCCCCCTCCACCATCATCATGCTCTCCTGTGCGTTCTTAAGCTGTCCCATCTTTCCGTTCCATCTTCTGCTGAGTTCAGTGCAAAAAGTCAGCTGTGTATGTGATGCTCGGGTGTAGAGCACAGGGTGTGGGTGTGTGTAATTTCATAGAATCATAGAGTTGGAAGAGACCACAAGGGCCATCGAGTCCAACCCCCCGCCAAGCAGGAAACACCATCAGAGCACTCCTGACATATGGTTGTCAAGCCTCTGCTTAAAGACCTCCAAAGAAGGAGACTCCACCACACTCCTTGGCAGCAAATTCCACTGTCGAACAGCTCTTACTGTCAGGAAGTTCTTCCTAATGTTTAGGTGGAATCTTCTTTCTTGTAGTTTGGAACCATTGCTCCGTGTCCGCTTCTCTGGAGCAGCAGAAAACAACCTTTCTCCCTCCTCTATGTGACATCCTTTTATATATTTGAACATGGCTATCATATCACCCCTTAACCTCCTCTTCTCCAGGCTAAACATGCCCAGCTCCCTTAGCCGTTCCTCATAAGGCATCGTTTCCAGGCCTTTGACCATTTTGGTTGCCCTCCTCTGGACACGTTCCAGTTTGTCAGTGTCCTTCTTGAACTGTGGTGCCCAGAACTGGACACAGTACTCCAGGTGAGGTCTGACCAGAGCAGAATACAGTGGCACTATTACTTCCCTTGATCTAGATGCTATACTCATATTGATGCAGCCCAGAATTGCATTGGCTTTTTTAGCTGCCGCGTCACACTGTTGGCTCATGTCAAGTTTGTGGTCAACCAAGACTCCTAGATCCTAGATTTGTCAGTGAAAGGATCCACAACCTTTCTTTCTTTCTTTCCAGGGCTCCAGGGACTTTCACCTGGATCAGTGCCAGCATCAGAACTGAGGCAGGAGAGGGAGACAGAAGGGGACCCCTCCCTCCCTCCCTCTGTGTGTGTAATGAAGAGCCTCTCAGGGTCTGGCAGTGCCCCCTTTCCACCCTCTGTCTCCAAGAGTTAGCAGTCACGGGTGTTCGGATGTGGGGGCTTTTTGTTTCTTTAAAAGCAAGCAGAACTGTAGGCCAGCTGGACCCTAGAGAGATGATAGTTTTAGCTGAGATTTTTTTTTCTAAAAGTGATTTTGAATTACAATTTTTTTTGGGGGGGGGAACGACTAATAAATATGCATGCAGGTCCTGTTTCCCAACACTTGCTATGCAAAAATTCACTTATCCAAACATGAGGGGTTAGTATCCAAACCTCACTATACACACCTCAGATTCATATATCCAAACAGCCAAAGTCTGCCTGCTTCCTTGTTTCCTTACTTGTTTGTGCTTTGCTGGTTAGCGACAGCCATTTTCAGCCAGAAACGAGGGAGAGTGGGGGAGAGGGAACGGAAAAACCAGTTTTTCCTTTGCTGGTCGGCTGCAGCCATCTCAGGAAGAGATGGGGGTGGGGAGAGAGATTGGATAAATCATGGATTGGAAATGTTCTTGTAGGAATCCATGGAAATTGTGAACTTGTTATGTGACTGCTCTCCTTTTCCTTATATTCTCACCTCTCTTTATCTTCCCTCCTCCACAGTCCATTATGCACCTGATAAGCTGGATGACTTCATCAACACTTTGAATGGTCAGCTGCAGCCTTTGTCTTTGGAGATCAGGAAAGGAGTATCGGAAGAAAATGGGAGAACATATTATGCTTTGGTAAGGCAGGGTTGGCTGTCACCTGGTGTCTTTTCCTTGTAATTTGAAATTGGGAAGGGTGGGATCTGGGGAGAGTCACATGCTGCTGCTGGATCACAATGTCCCCCTGACAAGGAATCCAAGAGGCCATCCTTCCCCTCATTCTACACCCTTGCTGGATGGTGGCAGGACTGCTCCAGAGGCTGGAGGCTCTGCCACAGGAACTGAGATGAGCCAATAGCTGCAGGAATAAAAAAGGAGCCCAGCAAGGGGATTCCCGGTGCAGTGGGGTGAGGCTTGGTGCTTGCCTCCTTCGAAGAAGCTTTGCCCATGGGAGGGGCCAACCACGTCTGGGCTGTGGCTGCCAGGGAGACAGCGTCAAAGAATCCTCTTGGCTAGGAGCTCAGAGGCTGCCCGGTGTCTCCTTTATCACACTTGCTTTCTCCCCCAGGTGAATCTGGCTGAAACTGAGATCACCCTAATGGCAAGCGACTACTCTGAAAATGAGCTGGAATTGTTCAAGAAGACTGTAAGCATGGAAACCTTGAGTGCGCAAGCGTGGCTGAATCTGTAGCAGATTGCTGCCTGCCTACCTGCTGGCCAGCCTCCTAAGTGGCCCAGATTCAGTGGCCCCCAGTAGCCATGGGGGGGGGGGACGACTCACTTTCTGGACTTGGCTTCTGCTCCCCATCCTGTCCATGATTTGGGAATCTCACAGGTCTTGGGAGGGTGAAATGCAGCCCTCTGCATCCAATGTGCTTAATGCAGTGTTTTTTTCTGGGGGTACACAATATCAGCACCTTCCCCCATGTTAAAAGTGTGGTACTTACTGTAACAACTTCATGGTGAGTACCGGCACCTTTTTGCCTAAAAAAAAGAGAGAAGCACTGGCTTAATGAAATACAAAGTCAGGAGTCCACTATCCTCCTGCTAGGTGGCCAGAAGGACGTGGCCCCTGCGATGTCCTTTGGTCACTTAGGAAAGGGGTTTTCCATCTGCAGATGGATCTGATTGTGCTGTCTAGCAACGGCTTTGCCTCCTCCACGGAGATCCTGAACCTAGCTGACCAGCTGAAGCCAAAGAAGATGAAGAAGGTGGAGGCTGAGCTAGTACTGCAGCGCCTGGTACAGGATAAGTGGCTCTTCGAGGTACGGGAATGTGGGTGGGGAGCTGGAGTGGGCAGGTCCACTTTGGCCCCCTTGCCTTCCTTTGATGTGGGGGCGGTTGAGCCACAAGGGGCGTAACTGGGCCTCTGCTCTCTCGCAGAAAGAGGGAGAGTACACTTTGCACCTGCGCTGCGTCCTGGAGCTGGAGCAGTACATCCTCCGCCACTACCAGGACTCTGCACGGAAGTGCCATGTCTGCCACAGCCTCTCCATCCAGGTCAGGAGGCCCACATCAGCTGGTGGTGTATGTGGGATGGGCAAGGCTTGGGGATGGGGGAGCAGTGGCCAGAAGTTCCCCTGTGCAGTGCCACCTCCCCTGCAGCTTAAAACCAGCCTTGTGGAGAGGCTGATCAGGAGAAAGCGTTAACCACCCTTGGCCTCCAGGAGCCTTGCTTTTCTGCTCAGCCCTGAGGCTTATCATCTTACAAAGGCTGTCTGCCTCCCTTTCACAGCAGCTTTTCCCTTTCAGAGCCAAGTCTGCGAGGACTGTGGAATCGCCATGCACTTGCCTTGCCTTGCCAAATATTTCCAAGCCCAAAGGGAACCTCGTTGCCCTAAGTGCAAGCAGTTCTGGCCGCACCAGATTCCAGGTAACACCCCTGAAGAGTGCCTCCCCGGAGAAACATGACCAGTTTCGTGCCAGGGGTGGGGATGGGGAGACAGGAGCCTGCTCTCCTTCTGCTCCACTACCTGCCTTTCAGGACATTCTGGGATTAACCAAGGACTTCTTTGCTTTAGTGAACTGGCAGATTTCCTGGAAGCGATACAGCTTCTTGCATATGAGATAAAGAGAGGCTCATTTGTGTACAATGGTCCCTCGGGTTACATATGCTTCAGGTTACAGACTCCGCTAACCCAGAAATAGTGCTTCAGGTTAAGAACTTTGCTTCAGGATGAGAACAGAAATCGTGCTCCGGCAGCGCGGCAGCAGCAGGAGGCCCCATTAGCTAAAGTGGTGCCTCAGGTTAAGAACAGACCTCCAGAACGAATTAAGTACTTAACGCGAGGTACCGGGTTAAGTACTTAATGTATTCTTCCAGATTTCTAGCAGATCCCCTCTCAAAGTTCACAGAAAGTCCACCCTCCCGGAAGCAGCTAGAAGCTAGCAAAGAGCCAGATTTCATCTCATTTGATGGATTCTATTTCTTGCCTTTGACGGAAAATGATCTCTGGTGGGTTGGGCTTTATTTTGGCCAACAGGGAAAGTTCTGCCTGTCAGAAACTGGTACATAAATGGGTTGAGGGTGAAAGTGTAGGTGGGAAAGGTCCCAAAGGCCACGGTAAGGTAATCAAACTCTTATTCAGCCTATTCTGTATTTTTCCATCTCCACCACAGAGATCAACCTACCAGGACCTTCTGGGCTCTCAAGCACTCCACAGGAGACCCGGAGGAGTGCAGCCTCCCCAATGGCTCAGAGGCGGCAGTAAGAGTTCTCCAGGCCCTTGTTGGAGAAGTACAGACAAGCAGCTGTTACTGGGGCCCAGCACAGCTGCTCTATATTTGCATAATTTAAGTGTCTGAAATACATATCTTGTGATATATTTTTTTCCCTCAGGATCCAACCTGTCTCACAATTCTCTTTCCTTTTTTACTATTTATGTAAAGATTTTTGTAAAATAAAAAATACAGGGTTTTTATTTATTTTCAAGCTACCAAAGCACATGTAACAACATACAATACCTTTCCTGGCAAATGCATAACCGTATATTTGGCAAAGCTTTTAAAGGTCTTATGAGGGTGACTGGGCCTCAACTCTGCTCCTTCCCAAAGCTGTATCTTTCTGTTTTTGAAAGATTAACGTAACCCTCTCGGAACATCATAACTTGTGAGCATCTCAAGAAGCTGAATGTTGCAGGATTCAGGACAGACTGCTTCATGCAACACATAGTTAAAACTCTCTCCTGCAGGAGCCAGTGAGGGCCAGCAACCTAGATGGCTCTAAAACAAGAGGGTCACCAATGGCTACTAGCCAGGACGGCTAGGCTCTCTCCCTCCACAGTTTGTGGCAGCAGTGCTTCTAAAAATCAGTAGCTGGCAGGCACAGGAGGGGAGATTTGCTCTTGTCCTTGGGTCCTGCTTGTGGGTTTCCCATTCAGATGTCTGGTCAGCCACTGTGAGAACAGGATGCTGCGCTAGATGGGACACTGGCCTGATCCAGAAGGCTCTTCATGTTCTTACGAATAAAGGAAGCTGCCTCAGGCCATGCCAGAGCAACGCTTGTGACAGGAATCAGAGTCACCAGCAGGGGTTGTTCCTAGCCTTACTTTCAGAGTGCAGAGTTTGAACTCTGGATTGTCTGTGTGGAAAACGGGCACTTTTGCCTTCCCCAACCCCAAATTTAAAGAAATTGCGATTCCTGCTTGTAACTTCTATAGCTTTACCCTCCTTGCATTTGTGGGGTTGGTGAGGGCATGATGAATCTACGGAGAGATTTCCCTCCGCAATGACTAAGGGCTTCTTTGCCCATCTTGCACAAGATCTGAGCCCTTCAGACTTTGAAAAGCAGCATTATAGAATCAGAACTGTAGAGTTGGAAGGGATCCCAAGAGTCATCTAGTCCAACCTGCAATGCAAGAAACCTTTTGCCCAACATGTATTGCAGGGGCTCTAGTCATGAGTGCATCGGTTCCATTAGAGCCTCCACCAAGAAAATAGAATCAAAATGGTGAGTTTTCTGTCTCCCTTGACCAAGCAGGTTGTGCTAGACCAGCAAAGGCAATTGAATTTACAACACATAATTTAAATATTAATTTGTATTCTGTTGTCCTTTGAGAAAAGTTTTAAGAGACCCCTTTTTAACAAAACCCAAAGAGGGGCAAATCACTATTTTAGCTCCTTCAGAAAACTGTCTTTGATGCCCTTGATCCTCAGCCACAGCAGCTGAACTGTGTCACAGCCCTTGCCGCTTCCTGGCAGCTCCTTCCTTCATTTTGCCTGAAGTCCCTGAGCAGAAGAGCCCCCCCTTGCTCCCAGCAGATGCTACGACCACCAGAAGCTGACGGAGAAACTTATGTCCAGGGACCGCACATAGTGCCAGTAGCTAACTGGGATGAACAGAACTTCTCCAGGGCTCAAGATGCAATCTTGAAATGCAGCTGCTTTGAAGTTGGGGAATTTCACCAAGTCAGGGTCTTCCACATCTACCTGGAAATGAAAGAGAAAATACTTGTCTTAATTCAGACAGGAGTATCCATGGTTGTCTCATTCTTTGCACCAAGAGGCTTACAATTTAGGCGACAGGAGAGGAGCAGGATGTGGAAGAAGAGGAAGAGGTGAGTGTTGGAGCTTGGCTGCAGTTGGAGATGGGAAATAGGATACGGTGCCAATTTTTAGGGTGAACTCCATGATTTCCTTCATGCAATAATTCAGCCCCCATTATGAGGGACCAACTTTACTGGGTGCCCACCTGACTGGTGTTGTGAAGGAGGTGGCCTTCATGTGGATAAAGATTTTCAGATTCCTGTGGAGAATACAGACGGACATATTTTCGTCCCATTACCTGGAGAAAGGAACGTTGAAACATTTGTCAATAATATGAGCTCAACTTTTCTAACTAGCATTCCTCTGCTCAGTGTCCAGAGTGTGCCCTGACACACAGGATTTCTGCAAAGGGGGACTGATCAGCTTCTTGCCATCCTCATTTGCAGAAAAAGGAGCCCAGACATCCCCGTCCAAAGTTTGCAGGCCAACAATAGGCACTCTCCCCTGCCCTAGTGCCTTTCTAATTTCAGTTCTCAGCACTCCGTCTCTGCTCTTCTCCTTGACAGCCCATCAGCACCTCAGTCCAGCTGAGATCTCTGGCTGCAGAGAGCCTTCCCTGAGCAACTTCTAGAGGGAAGCTTCCTCTGGTGACTGTTGTTGTTGCCACCCCTAGAGCAGGAAGCAGCCTCCCTTGAAAGGCAGGAGGATACAGAAGTCCTGCCTCTGATTGGCAACTGCCCTCCTTACCCCCCGCACCGCAGGCTGTCACGGAGGCCCCACCTGGACTAAGAAGTTCTGCTGCGGGTCCTGATGCAGAGGGGAGACAGTCCCTGGTGGACCAAACCAGGCGTTGACAGTGATGTCCTCTTCGTCTCCTTCGCCCAGGCAGCAATAGTCAGGGATGCCAATATCCAGTTTCAGCTCTGGGATCTGGCAACAAATTGGTTAGAAAGGAAAGCGGGGAAAGAGGTTCTCATCATACACTAGCTTGACATTTATTTAAAGCATTTATAACCTGCCGTCTATTTTGTTTGTGATCTTCGGATGAAGAGTGGCAATAAAAATAAAAATAAAATCCAAAGATGGCTCACGGCAACCATTAAAACAAGACCACAAGATAAGAGATGGTGAGGTAAAGGATGGAAACAGAAAAAGGCAGAGTTTCAGGCATCAACCACTTGGGGAAAGCAAAAGCCTGAGGAAAAGGGAAGAGGCTTTGCAAAGTGCCAGGAGGCAGCTATCAAGGAAGGGGCAAGATGGGTCAGAGCACAGAAAAGGCCTGATCCTGCACCTCAGCCAAGGCTCTCTTTACTAGTGCGGGTGGCAAAGGGACAGCATTCAAACCAAACAAGGTCTCCCTATGTTCCAGCATTAATTGTTATGGGGATTCTCTGCTGGGGCCAGGTTGGGGGGCGGGCTGTTCTATACAGTCTTGAGTTCCCTGCTCCCCTGCTTCCTCAGGAAATCAGGAGAACAGCTGGCAACAGGATGTTGGCTGGCATTAAACCACATGAGTTTGATTAGCTAGAAGTGACTCAGTGGGTTTTGGCAGACAGCCCATCTAGAGTCAGGAAGGAATTTTCCCACCAGGTGGATTGGACACCTATGAGAGGAGAGATCTACTGTGATGCTCGCAGCCCTTTGCACACATCTCTGAAACCTGTTTGGCCCACGTGCCTCTTCCCATGGACTGTGGAGGATGCCTGGGGTGGAGTTTCCAGATAAATGCTTCCCTGAAAGGCGTGGGTGGCACTTTGGATCATTCCCAGATATGAAATTTTGGGGGTGGGGAATTCACTGCATTCTGGTGAACCCGGCATCTGTTTCCTCCCATCAAATAGAAACTAGAAGAACCATCCCTTTGGTTTACCTGGTCAAAGAGCTGGTGCTGAGCAAGGTATCCCTTGTGGTCCTGCAAATAGAAGGGGGGAACAGAGAGAGAGGAGTGGAAATCCTCTACATACAGAAAAGTCAACTGAACAGCAAACAATTTGGTGGGGAGTCCAGAGCCCCACCCCACAAACTCTACCAATCAGGGTCAGCTCCCTGCTCCCCATCCCAAGGAGCTCTGCCAGGCTTGCCCTCCCTTTCCCAGTCTCATTGCAGCCTTCCATGTTACTCAAAGGCTGGCAGATGCTCACATAAATAAGTCTTCACTAATATTTTATTTAAGGAGACGCCTTTCCTGCTTGCTGGGTTCCCAGGGCGGAATACAACAATGGAGTTAACGCAAACTCAACCCAGCATAATTTGTCCCAGCCAGGCTGTTTTGTGGGAGGGAGAAGATCCAGACCTCATTCTCAATATACTGTCTGATGAAATCATCCACGGTCATGAGGGTCTGGGACCACTCCTCATCTGTGTAGCGCGATCCAAGCTCCACAGGGACTGTGCGGCTGCCGGCCACCTGGCGGATGTAGCTCACGCTGCAACAAAGGAAGAAGAACCAATGGCAGGGCTCTCTCTCTGTGTGCCCACCCTGTTTCCAAAGGCCCTGTTCCCTCTTCCTCAGGCAGAGTGGCTTGCAGTTCTTTGTGTTCTTTCCTCTCCTACACGGGGGAAGTGCCAGCGGGAACTTGCAACAATTTGTGTATTTTTTGAAGTATTTGGCCTGGCTGGCTCAGGGCACCGTCTAATAACTCACAGATAAAGTTACTTCTGTTACAATCTGCCTGTGATTATACATCTTGGGATATCTGCCATCCCTTAGAGCAACTTTGACCTGAATAGCAAGCAGGCAGAGGGACGGGTCAGGCTGGTGTCATTTCCGATCCTTCGCTGTGTTTTCCTGATAGCACCAGTTCTGATCCACTCCTCTGTGCACCCCCTGGAATTTCACTGTCAGGCTTGCCAGGGCAAATATTATGGTAGCCAAAAGCTAACTGAGTGCAGGCAAAAATCAAGCCCTGCGGTTCCAGCAGTACAGAATGCAGGCCCAAAACAGGCTTCTTGCCTTTAGCTCAGGGGCAGAGAGAGTATCCTCTTTCAGAAGACAAACTGGAGAGGATGCATGATGTCAGGAGCCCCTCCAGCCCCACACCCAATAATTTGGCAGCATATCGATTGGGCAAAACCTTTCCCTGTCCTGGAGGCAGCCACCCACCCTCTACCTGCTCTCTTGCCCTCACCTCCACTTTCTCAGGCAGGGCCAGTGGTCCACAACCCCCTCCAAGACCACTGGCTTTTGAGGGGTTAGGTAACTGTCCCGGAAATGTTCCAGCGATGGGCAGAGAAGCTGTGGGACAGCAGTTTCTGGGGCTATAGCAGGGGCTGCTGGGGTGAAGTCCGTCCGGATTTTCTGCAACAAGGAGCAGGTGGTTAGTTCTGCTTCTTGTTTCACTGGCAGGGGGCTCAGTGTGAGTTGGCCCCTCCGCCCCTGCACACACTGGCAAAGAGGAAGGCTTAATCTGCTTCAGCCCTTGAAGTGTGCCAAGGGAAAAGGCCATCACTGGCCATGAAAGGGGCTCTATTGTGCAGGAGGTGGCAATGCTTCTGAGTACCAGTTGCTGGAGAAGGGGGCTGATCTTGGGCTTGGGTGCTGGTTGTGAGGGAGTGGGGGCTTCCCCTTGGGGCACCTGATTGGGGCACCTGGCTGGTCATCCTGCAAGAACAGGAGGCTACAGTAGAGGGGCTCGCTTTCTGCTTGATCCAGCTGCAGCGAGGATCGCCTTTGATTATGAGGGCTGGAGAGGGGAGCTGTTCTTGCAGACGGGAAGGGGGTGGGCAAGGGTGCCCTTTGCAAGCTGGTACCTTCCTCGGGGGTGCTCCGGCGCGGGCTGTCGCTGCTGGCTCCTCGGATGGCAGGTGCCGCTGGAGGACGGGGACCAGCCTGCCCATGACGTCGTCCAGGACAGGCGCGCCGAGCAGGAGGCTCAGGTCGCAGAGGCGCAGCGCCTCCCGACTGGCCCCTCGTGCCCGGCACAGGCTCAGCACGCGGAAGAGGCAGCCCAGCGCCCACGCCCGCCGCCACACCGCGCTCACTGCCCACCAGGGGCCCACGTGCAGCCGCTCCCAAGAGTAGTCGCAGACCTGCTCGCCCAGCTCCAGGCAGGCTCGGCGGGCTGTCTCCGAGCCCAGAGACTCCTCGCCCGCATCGCCCGGGTACACCAAGGCGGCCGCCTCCTCCAGCAGCAGCGCCACGCGGGCCCCCTCCGCCCCCAGCCCCAGCGATCCCAGCCCCAGCCCGGCCCGTGTGCTCGGGAGCAGAGCCCGCACCGCCGCCCAGCAGGCAGCAGCAGCACTTGGTGCCTCCTGCTCCGAAGCAGCGGCCATGGCCGGGAGGGAAGGAGGCAGGGAGGAGAGAACAACCCAGGGGCCACGAGGAGCCCTCTCACTAGAAGTGAGCTGGCCCTGGACAGGGAAGCTCCATGCCACCCGGCGGGTGGAGGTAGACTGCCCCTGGACAGGGAGGCTCTACTTGGCTACGCAGGTGTCTTTCTCACCTCCCGCCACACGCCTGCGCAGAGCAGTGCCGGTTCTCTAGAGCACAGAAATAAAGACAATCCCTGTTTGGGGGTGTGGGACTTCCGGGTTCTACATTTCGCAAGCGCAAGCCGTGATCAAATGTTTCTAAGTGTTTCTTACAACAGCCTTGCAGGGAAGTTCACTGCTAATCTTACGGCGGCGTCGCAAACCCAGGCACCGCGGGAAACAAAATCGCCACTGTAAAGATGAACAAGCAGAAATGTGTACTCTGCACGGGAGTCTAATTTTCATAAGTTTATGGGAGCGTTCTCACGCATCCCGCGCCTGCGCAACAAGAGCGCTCTTTCCCTTTGCTCCGCCCACAGGCTTGCCCGGCTCCATTTCTTCTAAGCTCACGCGCAGCAGGGGCCGCTCGTTTACCGTAGAACTGCAAACGGGTAGACTAGCCATGTGGAGAGCGGCTTCCGGGTTCAGGAGTCTACCTGCGTCTCGTCCTCCCCAACCGACAAGAGAGGCGGCTCCACTCGGAGTCCATCCATGTTTGTTTTCATGGCCGCTTGCTTATTTGTAACATTTAAAACATTTGCCCCTGTCTCTGAAAATGCAAACGCAGCCCCTCGGTATTCTCCCCATATTTCGGAACAAGGGAGGGCTGCCGGG
Source organism: Podarcis erhardii (assembly GCF_964252035.2). NCBI lineage: Eukaryota > Metazoa > Chordata > Lepidosauria > Squamata > Lacertidae > Podarcis > Podarcis erhardii. The sequence continues at coordinate 29,593,296 of NC_138503.1, forward strand.
GCACGACAGCCTTGCAGTGCAGTCCACCCTTGAGTGCCCTGTGCACGCGAAGCAAAGGTGCAATGCTGCAGCCCGGGGCGAAGCCTCTCCCTGTAGCAAAAAGGCCCTCTCCCCCCGGCAGCGGTTCTGCCCGGGCTCAGCATCGGGCACCCCCCTTCCCCGCCAGAGGGTCGAAGGCGTCGCCCTCCCGTCCTCGGCTCCTGCTGCCGCTTCCTCCCCCCCCCCCCCCCAAGTAGAGAGAAGGACAACTCCCAAGCCCCTTCTACTGCTAGGTCTCCCCCCCCCACATTCATTTGCAGACTAGCAGGGTATGTTTGGGGGAAGCGGGTGGCGCTGTGGGTTAAACCACAGAGCCTAGGGCTTGTCGATCAGAAGGTCGGCAGATCGGATCCCCGTGACAGGGGTGAGCTCCCGCTGCTCAGTCCCCGCTCCTGCCAACCTAGCAGTAGATAAATAGGTACCGCTCCAGCGGGAAGGTAAACGGCTTTTCCATGCGCTGCTTTGGTTAGCCAGAAGCGGCTTAGTCATGCTGGCCACATGATCCGGAAGCTGTATGCCGGCTCCCTCGGCCAATAAAGTGAGATGAGCACCGTCACGACTGGACCTAATGGTCAGGGGTCCTTTACCTTTAGGGTATGTTTAGAATCTTTTTGCTGAAATATGCTTTTAGCTCCCTTTTATTGTCTTTTGTTTGTATGTTTTACGTACATCATCCTGTGCTCATCTGAGGAGGGATGGTGAAAAAATAAAGCAGACCAGGCTTTCCAGGGCGTTGTATTGAGGCGTTATTTCCTTGTTTCTTCGGTGTCAAGTACTGTCTGGGCAGTGGAGTTTCTACCATACATGCATTCCCATTCTGCACCCTCAACAGGACTAGCAGTTTGCCTCAACATTGTTCAGATCTCCAAGAACAGCCTCTCTTGACTGGCTTCCACGCTGCTCACTTCAATGAATTTTGATCCAGGAGAGCTGCTTTTGTGCTCAGGTTCTTCTTTTTGGCTTCCCATAGGGGCATCTGGTTGGTCGCTGTGAGAACAGGAGGCTGGGCTAGATGGGCCCCCAAAATCTGGGCAGCAATGAAATGCAGGGTCAGGACTGAGGGAGACTGACCAAAAACGGTGTTGCATGGACATGCTCCAGGTTTCTCAGTGGGGATGGGTTTCCCCTTAACCCACTGTAGCCACCAGTCCATGCTCCTTCGCTTCATCAGACAGCACATTAAGATGATGGTGAGGAGATTCAGGAGACCAGCAGCAAGATTCCTGTCCTCTTGTGGCAAGAGCAGGCTTTGAATAGAGTTAATGTAAAAACTGTGATATCTGATTGAATATTAGCTATTAGATATAGATATTGATTTTATTCTGACTGCCGTAATATTAATCACATTTGCGCTTTCAGACAGAATGTACTAGGCTTGATCTTTGTGTGCCTCATGCCATCCTCCTTTGCGGTGTAAAGCTGTGTTTACATTGCATGCCACTTCCTGCCTTATCTGACCCTGGAAGGGTCAGATAATGATGTTTTGTGGAAGAGGTATGTGTTGACTTCACATCTGGGTGAGAACTTGCATTTCTCCTTGAAGCTATCTGGGGCCCAGAAAGAGGAGATGAGAGAGGAATTTATGACCTTCTCGCTGAAGGTCTGGTTGCCTAGACAACTATCCGATAAGTTGTAAGTTAAGACCCAAATATCCTGGGAACTTTGGGGCACCTCAAGGGAATTGTGAGCTCCCGTTGCTCGGCCCCAGCTCCTGCCAACCTAGCAGTTCAAAAGCACATCAAAGTGCAAGTTGATAAATAGGTACTGCTCTGGTGGGAAGGTAAACGGCGTTTCCGTGCGCTGCTCTGGTTCGCCAGAAGCTGCTTAGTCATGCTGGCCACATGACCCGGAAGCTGTACGCCTGCTCCCTCGGCCAATAAAGCGAGATGAGCGCCGCAACCCCAGAGTCGTCCGCGACTGGACCTAATGGTGAAAGGTCCCGTTACCTTTAAGGGAATTGTGGGGGAGTTAATATCAGTATGGAGCAATGTGTTTTTAACATCCCATGACCTGTAACTTTTCTTGATGTATGTAGAAAAATGTTTTGATGTTTGGTGTCTATTTGTGTGTGGTGCTATATATGCTATATAATCTGGGTAACAAACCGGTGGTGTAAAAGTAAATTCTTACTAGAGGGAGGTAATTCTGTAGGAAGGCAAAGAAATGGGTTGGATCAGACACAGGCAAAGGATAGGGGGACTTCTCTAGTCATAAGCTTAAAAGCTTAGTATACTATATATTAATGTGCCTATAATATTTAATAGTGGACCCCTGTTGCCTGTTCACTCTATGAATAATGGTTGACAAATTCTTTAATGCATTGCCTTGTTCTGGAGTCCAAAGTCAAATGTCTTCCTGAGCCTTGCCAGGTGTGGAGAGGTGGAGGCTGGGAGGCCTTCCCTAATCTTTACAAATGGTTAGGCTTTAAATTCGACTTTGTAATTTCATGTACAGAATTGGGTGTGTGGGTGGCACTTCCAGATTAATTAATTAACACGTCATCTTAAGGTGTGAGCTTGCTTGTTTACTTGAAATATTTATAAACGCCTCTCTTCCTCTTACAGGTGCTTACAGGGAACAGGGCAATGTTGGGCTTAGCTCAATAAACAAACATTAGCTTTAACGTGTCTGAGGTTTTAGTTTTCATATCCTGTGTTATATGATAACTGTAATAATGCAAAAGTAAATGCATTCTTCATTTCCTGCATAAAATTGTGTGGAAATATTTGGTGGTAAATTTTTTGCTGAACCTGTTAGAAATGTGAGCCATTAACAAATTATCTTTGAAAGCTGCAATTTTTTTAACAGGAAAAACAACTTGAGGTCATTCGCTGACAAAGTGGGTTTATATTCTTTTTCTAAAGCTCTTTCTAAAAAAAGAAAAGGAGGGGGGGAGTGTTGAACGGGATATGTTTTGAATACATTCCAGGCCTTACGGCCTGATTACCCTTTTTCCAAAAGCTGCAGAATTGGCTATTAGTCTGTTTGTGCACAAATGAAAAGGGTTTTCAGGCTTTCCAAAAGGACTCTGAGCACAAAACTATAATTTAGGAACAATGAGTCATTTGTCCAATGGTGAAGTTTGCACTAACTACTAGACCAGACGAGCCTCCCCCCCCCACACCCGGTGAAAGAGGCACAATGTTCCCTCCTTCTCCCCACAGTGCATGGAGACACGCAGTGCTTTTTTCTGGGGGAGGGGGAATACAGGGGTACGCATACCCCTAAATTAGGGTTACCAGATCCCCGTTTCCCAGGGACAGTCCCCAGATTTGCAAATTAGTCCCTGGACAAATTCCATCCCCAGAATGTCCCCGGATTTCATCTAATGGCCCTGGGAAACATGGCAGCAGCAGGGGCAGTCTCAGCAGCCCGGAGCCAGCCTGGTAGTGCAGTTGGCTCTGGCTAGCTTCAGGAGCTGCCTGCTACTGTGGTGCCCGCCATTTTGCCTTGCTGGAAGTCCCCATATGATGGGTTGCTCACAAGACACATATGGGGACTTGGAGTAGGGGCTGAAGACATGGTGTTGGGCACCGGGCGGAAGCTGTGCAGGGTCGTTGAGCTCGGTGCGCCGCTGCACTTGGAGCTCAGTTTGCCATTGGCACCGCTGCCCAAGGCCATTGGCTTGGGCTCTGGCTTAGCCTCCGGGTGGTGCTCGGGCGACTGCGGCTGCTGCTCGGCTTCGCCATTGTGCTCCTCGACTTGCAAGTGGTGGCTCAGCTTGTTGGCCAGCTTGTTGTTGGCCATTGTGAGCAGGAGACGAGGTGATCCGACCCAGGCGCGCCTCCTCCCACTTGCTCGCCGCTGGCTCTGCCCCGGACCCGCTGGCTGGGTGTGCCATGGCGCGGATGGGCAGCTGCTGGACAACGCCTGCGCAGGAGATGCCCAGACAGATGGGCAGGGCAGCAGCAGGAGGAGGGGGTTCTGCTAACGCTTACTCCCAAGTAAGCCTGTAGGGCATCGTAGTGCAAGGAGGGAGGGAGGGGGAAAGCACGGCTAGCGCTCCAAGAAAGGCCAGGACCCAGAGGAAGGCTGCGCAACAGAAGAGACCACAGAAGAGAAGATATTCTTTCCTTTTTTAATAATTTCCCTGTTTTTTAAAAATTGATTAATTGATTGATTGTGTCCCTGGATTCATTGAAATAAATCTGGTAACCTTACCCTAAACATTTTGTGTATTTTTGTACTTTTGTCCATGTACTTTTGTTCATTTCCCCCGATTTGAACTACAAAATGGCGATTTTCTTGAGTCAAAATGAGAGTATCCCATGTTTTTAAAGAAAAAAAGCACTGGAGACACAACAAGCAGACAGGCAGATCCATGTCAAACTGCAGGGTAGGACACCCTCCCTAGGAGGAGCTGCCTTCACCCTGACAGACCAGACATTAAAAACGCAAACTGGAAGGGAGGCAGGAAGGGTTGCTATGGCTTCCTCCACGTGGCCTTGGATCCAGGAACCGTTTCTTCTACATCATCCACACACAATCCAGATTGACTGCAATTTTTTTGCCCCTGAAAAGCACTTCCTGAGAAACTGGTTTCCTTCTGAACATAAAAGCGCATTGCTGATGGATTCTGCATTCCCTTGCAGTGTGTCCATTTGGAAACCAATTTAGGCTGTCCTGGCAATGAGGTGGGGATGGATCTGTGTCTGCCCAGTGACATCTGCTAAGATCACAACTGCCACTTCTTCCTTCCCCTGGGGCATGTCAGGGAGGAAAAGGTGGGGAGAGCCTATCCAGGGGAGGGTTTTAAACACGTCTCTTATCAAGTAACTGCACCCACCCTTGTGGTCACCAGGATCCAGAATCAATCTAGGTTGAAAACAGTATGTTGAGGATAGGCAATAACAATTTGGGATTAAGCAAAACAACAGTTTTGTGCTACAAATGGGTTAGTGTGTACATAGCTCATGACTGAACCAACCTAGGCTGGGCACTTGTGGGCCAAGGTTGAGTCAACCAGGGCTGAACACTGAGGGCTTAGAGAAGACATCGCTTAATAGGCCTGGTCACCTAAGGGAGCATTTTCTCAGTGCAAAAAAGAAGAGAGTGGAGGATGAGCTGGATTTCAGCTTCCTTGCCTGGGTGGTGAGTGCAAAGGTTCTGTGTGCATATCTTGGACAGAGGTTCCTAAACTTGATAGAAGTCAATGGGCATTGAAGGGTGTGTGATGTGGTTTGCACGGTGTGCAAAGCTATTAACAGATTGGGCCCAGGTTATTGGAGAGACTGTTTGTTCCTATACAAACAGCCCAGATCTCTGGTGGTCAGATGAGCTCCACCCCATACTACACTTTTCAAAGGTACAACACTCAGGGTGTTAGTCCTTTACCATTGCAAGTCCCCCTACCATGTGCAATGTTCTTTCAAAATTAGTTGGGCTTAGGCTGTGGGGTGTTTCCACACGCAAGTGAAAGCTTCTCTATTCCCCAGGCATTTCCTGACAGTACCAAGGTCCTAGATGACTCTTGTGGTTCCTTCCAACTCTACAATTCTATGATTCTGTTACTGTGGGGCTGTTCTGGGTGCTCTGTTTTGTTCATGGGTTTAAATAGATATTGTTATCATTTTAATGTGTTGGAAACCACTTTCCTATAAGTGAAAAGCAGCCTATACGTATTTATATTAAATAAAGAGGAGGGTCCTTACTCTTTCAGCAGCCTTGTGTGGAAGCAGCAGGTCCTTTAGGCCCCATGAGCTTCTTGGACTGAGCCCCCAGGAAGTGATTTGCTCCCACCCAGAGCTCACTTGGGGAGAACATCCCTTGAATTCCACACCCAAAACGGCTAAAAACTAGATTCTTGTTTTTAAACTGGCTTTCTTAAGAGTTCTGTGTGTGGCTGCTGGCTCTTAACCTTATGTAAGGTGGGTGCAGAGGGTCAGGTGTTCAGCCATGGATTTCAGCTTCTTTGCCAGGATTTTTCCACTTTGAAGGGCTTGGGATGAACAGCAGGGGCTGGCAGCCTTTGTTCTTGTTCTTAAGCCGCTGACCTTGACTGCTGATCTTTTCAATGCCAAAGAAAAGCCGACATTAGTTCCAGGTAGTGGGACTATGATCTGGTTCCTTTCAAAGGGGCTGCTGGCTCCAGTGATGGGCAGCCCCTTCCTGCCCGTCCCCCTCAAACAATGCGTGGGTCTGGTGTCTGAGCAAAGGATCACATTCTGCTGGGCGGCTTCTTCTGCTCTGCCTGCAGTGCCTTTCACAGGGAAAGGCCGAGCCATCGCTCTGGGCCCAGCGCTGCAGCCATCCTGCCCTTCTAGGTTTCTCTTCCCCTCCCCCACCCTTTTCATCCCTAATTTGAATTAATCACCAGAGTCCAGCCAGGGCTTCTGGGTTTTGTGAAAATGGCATAGACACATGCTCAGCAATTCACCACTCCAGTCCTAAGTGGGGCATTTTTACGAGATGGATCGATTTTTAAAATGACAGCATCTGTTTGCTTGTACACATTTATTTATAATTCTTCCCCTGGCGATTATAGCGGGAGCTGGGTGAGTAATAACCAGCTGTGTGAATTAGCAAGGAGAGGAAGCTGTTATTTGATCTGTGAAGGAAGGCGGAAGCCGAGGCCAGAGGTAATAAAAATGCAACAGATGCCCCATCGATGCAGTCCCAGGAAGGGACTTGTAAATTACCAGGAATGTTGACTAGCAAAACCAATCAGCAGCGATGGGGCTACACAGAATTTCTATGAGCCCTCTCCCATCCCACCAACAATTCACAGGACAAAACAGGGTCACTTCTGTGTTCAGCTTGCAATGCTCCTATCACTTGCACCCCAGATTGCTAGCCCCGCACCGGTCCCATCCTTCTGTTTTGCTGAAGCCTCTTCTCTGCCATCTGTATGCTGTGCTCATCCACTCTTCAGATGCCTGCCTTCAAGTTCCACCAATACAGAAGCCAGCAGGTTACTTCTTTTTGCTAAAGATATCTTGGACAGATAGAACTGGCCTCAACTAGGTTATTGACAGTTCAAAATACACCACAGCAGCTGCAGTGCGTTAGGAGCAGGGAGAGCCAAAGCAGGCATAGAGTTGGGAGAGCACGCCAAGAAAGAGATGGTGGTTGACCTTCCGCTGGGAAAGTCCACTCCCTGACCAGGCAATGGGTTCCATTATCAGGCTGCTCTTTCCATCAATAAATTTATTCTACTGGTCAATCAAATTCTACCTGACCCTCTTCATTTCCCTCTCCAGAATTCTGTTCTTAAAATGAAACACCCAGAACTGGACCCAGTTCAGAATCAAGTGCAACTCTGGCTTCTTGCACCTTCGAAACTATTTAGTGTAGTCTCTAATCTCATTAGCCTTTTTTGAACTATCACACTGCAGGCTTGTTTTCAGCTTGTGATCATCTATGATTCCAAGATCCTTTCCATATAAACTGCTGTCAAGCCAGGGATCTTCTGTGCTATACCTGTGCATCTGACACCCCCCCCCTACAGAACTTTGCCTCTGTTGAATTTCATTTTGTTAGTTTTCGCCCAGTTTTCCAATCTGTCAAGGTCATTTTGACTTTTAATCTTGACTTTTGAGCTGTTAGCCATTCCTCCCAGTTTTGTATCACTCACAGCTCTGACAAGGATTCCCTCCAGCCCTTCATCTAAATCATGTTGAAAACTCCTGACCGTGTCCTAATTTGGTACCCCATAGGAAACCCCCCTCCACTTCGAAGAGGAGCCATGGATGGTCACTTTTTTAATTACATTCTCCAACCAGCTGTGAATCCGCTTGAGGAATCCAACCTGAATTTAACCAGTTTGACAATCAAAGCCTCAAGGGGGGAACGTGGTAACTACAGTATGCTCTGCCTCCACCATCAGAGGCCACAATGCTTCTGAATATGAGTTGCTTGAGACCACAGAAGAAGAGAGAGTGCTCTCATGCTTGGGTCCTGCTTGTGGGTTTCCTATTGGGGCATCTGGTTAGCCACTGGATGCTCAGGACCCCCTTTGGCCTGACCCAGCAGGGCTCTTAGGTTCTTGTCAAATGTCAACCTGCATTAGGGACATGTATGTGTGATTGGAAGGGACGCGGGTGGCACTGTGGGTTAAACCACAGAGCCTAGAACTTGCCGATCAGAAGGTCGGCGGTTCGAATCCCTGCGACGGGGTAAGCTTCCATTGCTCGGTTCCTGCTCCTGCCAACCTAGCAGTTCGAAAGCACATCAAAGTGCAAGTAGATAAATAGGTACCACTCCGGCGGGAAGGTAAATGGCGTTTCTGTGCGCTGCTCTGGTTCACCAGAAGCAGCTTAGTCATGCTGGCCACATGGCCTGAAAGCTGTACGCCGGCTCCCTCGACCAATAAAGCGAGATGAGCGCTGCAACCCCAGAGTCGGTCATGACTGGACCAAATGGTCAGGGGTCCCTTTACCTTTACTATGTGTGATTGGTGGTCTCGGTCTTTCTCTCTCTCTCTCCCTCTCCACTGGTGCAGAAGGCTGGTGGTCATGTGACAACAAGCTTCTCCCCATCTCTGACCTTTTCCCTACTGGAAGAGGAGCTTGGAGATTTTGCTGCGCACTCTGGAAGCTACACATGCCTTTGGTTGCTGCTCTCTCAAGTTTCCCTGGAGAAGCCCTGAAAGATATTGATTACTAATATGTGCAAAATTAATAGTTGCGCTGGAATGATCTTCCACTGATGAGCAGCTTGCTCCTGCTAGAGAAGATGCAGCCGTGCATTGGAGCCGCCATGGTTCTTGCCACTGAGCATCATTCTGGAGCGAGCTGAGCGAGGAGTCTGCGATGACCGAGATGTCTTTATCAACCTGTTCCCTGCATTGTGTTTTTATCACGCCATCTGCTCTGTGGAGAGTGGCAGCTGCTGGGGTCGTACAAATAGCTCTGTTGTGTACTTGCGTGTAGAACAACATATTGTCATAATTTCTCCGATATTACTGGATGGAATAACTTTAATCGAGATAAGGTGACATTATTCCTGGCACTTTGCAATGTGTGGGTTGGAGACAGGGTGTTCTTGCAGTGGGGAGGGAAGATCAATGCCTCTCACAGCCAGTTTCCCCCTCCCCAACTGCTTCCTGAAAGCCCAAGAAACAGGATGCCATACTTCCTCTCTGGCTTTAATGTGGAAGCTACAGAACCACAATAATTGCAGACTTTGGAGCTATTTAGAGCATATCTGGCTGGCTTCACAATGCATAAAGCTTCTGACATGCAGGCTGTACACACACCATCCATTTTAAACACAAGCCTCCCCCCCCAATTATCTAGTATTCCTTCTGCAGAGCTAGCATTCCCAACACCCATAACAAACTACAGTTCCCAGGATTCTTTGGAAAGCCATGTGCTTTAAAGGGATCATGGGTACATAGTCACAGAATGACCACCTGCTCCTTTAGTCACATCTTAGGGCATCTTCTTTGAGAAATCCTACTGGCTGCCTTCCCAAGCTTTTGATCCCTTTTGATCCCTTGAGAAGCCTCTTCTTTAGACCACTTCCTTCTTTCCTTGGGGATCAGGCCAGTCTCCTCACTCTGGCCACAATGTTTTGCTCCCACCTAGTAGCTCATTTGGCTACTACGGGGTGGATAGGCCTTTTCATTATGCCCAGAGAGTAAATAGCCACTTTGTGGCAGGAGCTGGGCTTGAACGGGGAAGAGCACCAGGAAAGGGTTAATCCCCTGCCCCTGTGGGGTTGTGGTCTGGATCCAGATTGCTCCAGTGCAGCTGCATTTTCTCCTTGCAAAGAGTGCAAGCAGTGGCTTAGCATGGTGGTAGTGAGGGGGGCGATTGCCCCGGGTGCAAAATTCTGAAGGAGTGCAACCAAGCACCCCCACAACAGGCTCCCCCATCAGGCTGAGACACAGCAACATTGGTGGGGGGTTATGGCAGGCAAGCAATGGTGGGACATGGAAGGGAGAGGGCAGTCCCAACATGGGTGCCTGCCAGCATGCCCCTCACCCTCATGCCTCGCTACCACCACCTGGTGAATCCTCTGCAATTCAATCACTCCTTGCAGGGTGCCCTCCACACACACCTGCTCCTCCTCCTCTGGGCAAGAGGTGCGTCTTGGCTCATTTTGGAAGCACTATGGCTGCTTTCCACATTCACCCTCCGCATGGGCTCTAGCGCATGCCTCTACCCTGGCTGCCCAGTCCCCCAGGAGGCTACCACACTTGCGATGTCCTGGGTACCAGCAACCCATGCCATGCCACTGAGTGTGGGATAACCAATCTAGCTTGGTGCTCACTGTTCACATGTGTAGACCAAGCCCACCCTCTTCCCCAGTGAAAAGTGCAGAGTTAGCATTCCCAACACCCATAACAAACTACAGTTCCCAGGATTCTTTGGAAAGCCATGTGCTTCAAAGGGATCATGGGTACATAGTCACAGAAGGATCACCTGCTCCTTTAGTCACATCTTAGAGTGTCTTCTTCGAGAAAGCCTACTGGCTGCCTTCCCGAGCTTTTGATCCCTTTTGATCCCTTGAGAAACCTCTTCTTTAGACCACTTCCTTCTTTCCTTGGGGATCAGGCCAGTCTCCTTCCTCTGGGGAAGAGGGTGGGGAAGCCCATCCTCTTCCCCAGTGAAAAGTGATTTATAGCAGGGGAAGGTTTTGCACTGCTGGTCTTCAGATCTGTTCCTCTGAGCATCTGGGAGAGGAAAATAGGGAAGCGATGCAGTGGGTGCTGCGCTGTGCAGTGCTTTCTAGGCAGTGCAGCTTTTCAGGTTTTGTTTTCATGAACAAACAGCCTTTGCCTCTGTAGAGGGAAGACCCTGGCTTGTGCCCAGCAGCCCTCTCAATGCCTGCCATTGTCCATAACAAAACAGAACAGCTGCACTTGGAGCATTTACAAATAATTGGGAGAAATTTTTTTTTCTATTAAAACGTTCAGCGTTTTCTCATTCATTTCTGTTCCCCCCTTTTTTTGCAACACACAAAGGTTAGTATCTGAACCATCCCATAAGGTGTACGTGTGGACCTGAAGGCGAGCAGAAATTATACAGTACAATTATAGAACAAACTCATACAAAAGGGGGAATAATGAAAAATAATTGCATTTGTTAAAAAAGTGGGGTGGGGAGAGCAAAAAAGGTGGGTTTCATTAACATATAGCCAGGAAGCTCATTCTTTTGATTTGTACCTGGGAGAGGATTGTGGAGGACAGCGGGAAGTCAAAGGGTGGAATTGAGGGAGTTGAGGAAGAAATGCTTCCAGCCTGCAGGCAGCCCCACAGGCAGAGTTCAGCAGCTATGCACACCATCCCTCCCCCAAGAAAAAGTCGTTTGGCAGACAAGAGTGTTCCTTGTACGCCAACAGGTGCTCTCTAAGCTGTAAGGAATACAACGGCTTCCTTGGAGACAAGTGACCTTTATTTAACAGCTTAAGAGTTGTTCTCCCACTGCCCCTTCTGGAGTGGGACTTAGCAACACTACAGAACAATTTGTTGCAGGAAGTGAGGCATTAATTGCAACACACAAACACACCAACCCTGCAGGGAGCTTATGATAAAGCCGAGTGCAATTATCCAAGCTGGAGTTCAGGCTTTTAGCTAATAGCTCTAAAGTGCTCTGGCTTTTTAATATTGCTATATAAATATTCTCCCATTCTCGAAATCTTAACTTCCAAAAGCATATATTTATCTCCGTGTGTGTGTTTCAGGGGTCTGTGACACAGCTGGCGATTTAGCGTGGTGACGTGGCTCAACTTTTCACAACCATCAATCACTTTCCCCCCCAGAGATGCATCAGATTGACATTATTTGTGGACAGACATCTGGAACATTTTTCAGATATTGGGGGCTGGGATGTTGCACATCCCCCCAAATGTTTTGTTTAAAGTTGTGTTAATGGTGGAAGAGTTTCTTCCTTGGAAGCAGAAACCACAGGTTCAATCCCCAACAGCATCTCAAGGGAGAGACTTCTCTCTGAAATCCTGGAGAGGCACTGCCAGTCAGTGCAGACAATACTGAGCAAGATAGACCAAAAAATGTTCTGGCTCAGAATAAGACAGCTTCCTAATGTTTCTATTTGAGCACGGTACAACACAGAGTGATAGATCACTCTCTCTACTTTTCTAAAACAAATTATCTGTCCTCATTTTTTTTTAATTTCAAAAAGCCAATTCCAAAATACCAGAATAGCTTTGAATAATCACACAGTTCCATTTTTAAGAAAAGGGGGTTTTTTTGGCCATCAGATATATGTGTGCATGCAAAAACACTATAAATTATGCTTCTGTGTTAGTGACAAAATGCTGTGCAGGTCCATTGGAATCAAGACAAGATTTGGACATAGGTTGCTTAAAAGTGATATTTGTTATAAATTTAACCACCAAGGGTGCTGAGCCAGATTGTTTCAAGTTCCCAAAGGGCAAGAGCTGGTTCCATCTCCTTCCCAAGCTCACAGGTTAATCTACTCTGCATTTGCTGTGCTCCTCACTTTTTCTGCAGCTCATAGCAAGTCGGGGAAGGAGGGAAGGTTATGGAAGCAACACCTTAGAGGGGACCACCCTGGTAGACTGCTCTCTTTACCTGCCACTCAAGAGCAGCCCGTGCAGGTGGGATTCTTTCCCCAGAGCTGCTTTCTGGCCTGTATTTTAGCACATTTATATCCTGCCTTTCCTTCAAGGAGCTCAAAGTGGCCTTCTCCACCCCTGCTCCATTTTATCATCACAGCAGCAATGTGAGATAGGCTAGGCTGAGAGATAGCCGTGATTGGCCCAAGGTTACCCAGGATGCTTTGTGGGTGAATGGCCCATTGGTCTGTGTCTCCTCCCATGATCTCACATGACCCTGGTCCTTCCCAGCTTTCCTGACTGAGTACCTCTTCCTCCCCATTGCTGTCTGCAGGTGTGGGGCTGAGGTCCCCAGTGGGGATTGCAGAGCAGAGAAATGTATGCAAAGCTCCCAGATTCTTGGTTTCCCCCCTGCCCCTCTTGGGTGAAGCTCTTCCTCATCCCCGCCTCCTGAGGTGCCCTCAGAGTCTCTGCTTTCCATTTTCTAAGTGTCACCTCTGTGTGAATGAAACCCACACTTGTTACTGTGTGTGTGTTGACTTTGGCATTTTTTTTGCTGTATTTTAAAAATGTTGCCAGCATCTGCATGTACTGCAAAAATTAAATTAGGCTTGGATTTTATTATCCCTTTTATTTAATTTATCTTAACTGTTGCTTTCAAGCTGTGAACCAGCTGTTGACTGTGAAAAAAGGAGCATTTTAAAGCTTCCTGTAATGGATGCAAGTAATCACTCTGGCAATTATAGTCACTGTTACGCTCCTGCTCTGTGAGCTGTCATGAGCTGGCCAGAGTCTGACCGAGTGGCTGAGACACCTCGGAGGAAGGCGAGGGGACCCCGGATCCAAAAACTAGTTGCTAGGGATCCACTCTGGGGAGGGGGAAGAAGGAGAAGAAGGAGAAGAAGCCACTGGACTGGGCACAGCACTGAGCCCAGGTGCTATGAGAAGGCATTGCCTTGGTCCTCCTCGCAAGGATGGTTTTGTTTGACCTCTCAAGCACAACTGCTGGTCATGACCAAGAAGGTCTGCTTATCCCTTTATGACAAACCCTATCGGGGAGCAAAAAGCTCTTGATGCAGAAGTCCTTGCAGAGACAGAGATCTCCCTCAAAGCTACACCTTGAGATGTCCTCAAGTGAGCACTGCGACAAATGAACAGCTGGCCTTGCTTGCTGGAATGTTGTCCTGGGCTGTGAGAGCAGGTCCAGAGTTCAGGGATGGAAGGAGGACCATGGACAGCTCAGCATGACGCTGGGAGAAAATCAGGCTCTAAAGAGAGGCTGCATCAGCACCATAACAATTCAAAGTGTTGGTGCTGACCTTTAAAGCCCTAAATGGCCTCGGTCCTGTATACCTGAAGGAGCGTCTCCACCTCCATCATCCAGCCCAGACACTGAGGTCCAGAGCCGAGGACCTTCTGGCGGTTCCCTCACTGCAAGAAGTGAGGTTACAGTGAACCAAGCAGAGGGCTTTCTTGGTGGTGGCACCTGCCCTGTGGAATGCCCTCCCAGCAGGTGTCAAGGCAATAAACAACTATTTTACTTTTAAAAGACAACTGAAGGCGGCCCTGTTTAGGGAAGTTTTTAATGTCTGATGCTGTATTGTTTTTAATACAGTGGTAACTCAGGTTAAGTACTTAATTTGTTCCGGAGGTCCGTTCTTAACCTGAAACTATTCTTAACCTGAAGCACCACTTTAGCTAATGGGGGCCTCCTGCTGCTGCTGCGCTGCTGGAGCACGGTTTCTGTTCTCATCCTGAAGCAAAGTTCTTAACCTGAAGCACTATTTCTGGGTTAGTAGAGTCTGTAACCTGAAGCGTATGTAATCCGAGATACCACTGTATTCAGTTGGAAGATGCCCAGCGTAGATGGGCAGGGTATAAATAATAAATAATAATAATGATTATTATACAACATTGAAAGAAAACTGTAGGTAGTCAGAGGTGCTGGGGGTGATCTACTGTAGATGATTAAGGGTGAGACGTGAAGTACAGTTCTTAGGATTATTGGGGGGAAGCTGTGTGTGTGTGTGTGTGTGTGTGGATGTGACTAGAGACTGTTTTGTTCCAGGCAGAGTCCTCTGACAGGACCTGAGAAGTAGAGTCAGGCCAGGTTAGGAGGCCAAGCTAGTGGGTAGCGCTAATTGGGAGACAAACTAAGCTGCCTTCAGTCTCTTCTCCTGACAGATCCATAGAAGGCCTGAGGCACAGCCCACAACCACACAGGGGCTTTATCTGTGCAGATGACCTGCATCTTCCTTTCTGGCTCAATGAGTGTGACTGGGGAGGCCAGAGGGGGCCTTTAGCAGCCGTGCTCCATTCTTCCTTGCCAAGTCATCTGCTAGCACGGATGGGCATGTAAATGTGGCACAGGCTTGTGCTGGTTACTCACGTCTTCAGAGTCGTGGTGCTGAAGAAACAGAGAAGACAGCTCAGTCACTGTCTGAATCACCCCTGTGAAGGCACCACATGTTGCTCAGATATACCAGACCTCACGCAGAAGACTATGAAAGCAGCTTTCACACAAAAATTCTCAGTAATAAAATTGTTGCCCGTTTGCACCAAGGGGACATTTGCTGCCAAGGGCTTTGATGCTGTTTTGTGGAAAGTGCCACCCCCATTCTCTCTCACACAAACATACACATAGGTATCTTGCCCTGTATTATTGTTGTTGTTGTTGTTGTTAATTGCTATTAATATGCCACAGGGTTGTTTACAGTATAAAAACACATGAACGTAGAGGACATTCTGCCACCCCAGGCCTAGATACCTCAGGTAGCCCCACACAGCCAGGCCCAGATCTGTCAGGTGGATGGACGTGAGCTGTGGGGTTGACAATTTCTCTCCTCCATTTCTTTCCCCCCAAATGGAGTCTCACTGTGACATGCCCCTGGAATTGGTGCTAGTCACATAAAATATTCATTTAGGAGGTTAACTACAGATCAGATTGTACATGTACTATGGACCTCCCCCTCTCTCTGATTCAGTTGCAAGAATCCAAATTTGGGTCTTCTTGATTGCATTTGGGATCTCACCATGCCCAGGAAGGACTTAAGGGTATTGATTTTCACTGCAAAACTCCCAGCTGGTGGTGCTTGATTTTATTTATTATTCACAAAAAATATTTATAAATTGCTTTATTTAACCCCCCCCCCGAGTGGGTCTAATTATTGTACATAAAACCATACAATAAAAGCCATAAAAGGTTAAAATAAGGCATCAGTTCATCATTGTGGAAGGATATATTCTTAACTGCCTGCATAGACCTGGCAGAACAGAAAAATTGACACGGAAGTTGCCTGATGAATTTCAACTGGCAGAGTATTCCACAGGACTGGTCGAACGAGCTTAGACATTTTAGGTCTCTCCAAATGATTTATTTAATAATTACACAGCTATGGCCCAGATTCCTTTGCACGGTTTCTTACCCAAGGCTGTGCATCTGTTGCCTGGACATTTCATTTTCCTGTCCACAAGTCTCAGTATTTGATTGAGGCGCAGAAGCCAGACTTTTCCACCCAGGTGTTTCTGTTGCTCTTGCAAGTGCTGAGAGACAGACGAATGAACCACCTTCCTTGACATCCAAAGCACTGGGTGAGCTTTGAACAAGTACTATTTATTACTGACACCAGAGAGGCCGATTGGTGCACAGAGATGACACTCCCCCAGCATGAGGGGTCACCCAGATCTTTCCTAGCAAGGCAGTGGTTTTCAACCAGTGTGCCGTGGCACCCTGGGGTGCCTTGAATGATGGTCAGGGGTGCCATGGGCAACGCTGGCCTCTGTCCCTCTTTCCTCCCTTCCCTCCCTTCTCTGATGCCCTCTTGCGTCTCTGCCTCCCAAAGGCTTGCACAGCTGTTTGTTGCAGTAGCTTTCCTGGCTACAAGCTCCCCAAGTGAATGGTACCTCTGGGGCTGGCCAGGGGGTGCTTCTCAGTCCTCTGTGGGGTAGTGTGAGGAGGCACCTCTCTTTGGGGCAGGGGGGAAAGCTCAGAGACCAGGGGCAGCAGTAGTGGCTGTCCAGAGGAGAGGGGAGAGGAAAGGAAGCTGAGGGAACCCTCCACAAGGGTGGATATTTGAAAAGGGGTGAGGGGCTGTCGGCTCTGCAGGCAAGGGTGACACAACTGGGCTCCTGAGCCCCACAGAGCCAGAGAAAGAATGTAGTTGGTCAAGGGAGCCGTGGACCCCAAAAGGTTGAAAACCCCTGTTTTAAGGAGTTGACCAGCAGGAGTGTGTCTGAATGCTACCACTAACCTCTGAGCTGTTGTGCTCGCTGGGGGAAGGACACATCACCCCTCATCTTATTTACTGCAATGTTTACCTGCCCAGAGTATTTGTGAATGGCACAGAGAAATGAGCACACCTGAGAGGTTGCATTGCATTGCATGGCCAGGGATGGAGCTGTCTGACAGTGTCTTGAGTGTGAGAGTTGGCTCCCATCCCTTCTGGATTGTGGGAAAATCCTTCCTCTCACCCCCACCTCCACCCCCACCCAATGTAAAGCAGGCAGCGCTCAGGAGTGGGAGGCAGAGTGTTCTGCAAAGCTAAAAGCTTCCCTGGCATCCCTGGATACCTTTTAATGCAGGCAGCTGCGATTCCTCTGGGGATAGCAAATGAGACACATAAAGTGTAATGCCCTATGAAATCACAAAGAGACATTCTCAACAGATGAAAAAAACAACAACTTTAATATAAAAATAAAAATTGATAGACTCTGCCTTTGGTAATCCAAAAAGCAGGCATTACTTTAACAATATCCATTACTATCTGTAAAGTATATTTCAGCCCTTAAGTGTACCTGTCATTTTCCAGTTTAAAATGAGGAGGTGCATATTTCTTTACATCCTTCAGGGAAACAAGATGGCTGCCAAGTGGTTCCCTTGGGAATGGTGGCAACTGAACTCGGCAAATGATCTTCTCCTTTGGGAAGGACAGAGGTGTGGTCCTCATCCTTCCACTGCTTTTGAAGCATCTTCCCACTCCCCTGAGCGTCTTGAGGAGTGTCTTGTTTCGCTTGCACCATTGGGTGGTGGTGGGTGGACCCCTTGTGCCCAAGGAAGGAATCTCACTTCATTGTGGGGGCAGAGATGCCAAAAAAACAGACCGTGTCACCATAGGCTGAAACGCTCCCCGTTTGGGAGGGTCCTTGCCCAGCTTACTAATTAATGTAACAACCAACATAAAATGAAAATGGGGGAAATGAGGTAAAACAGAACAAAAAGTTTTCTGGCATTTTAAGAAACTAAAAAAAAGGCTTATGGCATAAGCTGGACTAGGGTCCTGTGAGAGGGAAGCATCGTTATTTCAGAGCGGGTCCTTTGGTCCTTTTCAACTTCAATGGATTTTGCATGGGGACTGATTTGTAAATCTGGGGACTGTCCCTGGAAAACCAATGTAAGGTCTGGTAACCTTACATTGGGTGGCTGGTGGATAATGGAAGATGCCTTCAACTACTCAGGGCAGGGCAGGGCAGCTACAGAGAATAACTTCTACAATGGCCTGGCAAACTAATGTCCAAGGCTGGCTCTTTGTTCCTAACTGCACTGCAGGAGGCTCACATGCCTGTAGCAGCTGCTGTTTTGGTGGCATCTCCCAATCCAATAGAAGGAAGCTGTGTTTTAGTGCTGCTGCCTCCCTCCCCACAAGTTGGCTTGGTGAGTCTCTTTCTTCCTTGTGCTATTCCTGAGTGAGCCCCTGATTCAAAGAGGCCACTGAGTATTTTCTTCAAAGAGGAGCCTCACTTCCCTCTATCTTATTTCTCCCAGAGGTCCAACAGGTGGAGTTGGGCTGCATCTCATTTTTTCTTCTATCCAGATCTGCAATTGTGAGCAGTGCTGGAGGCTGCTGGACCCCCTGCCTGTCTCTTCCCTGGGCCAGGGGTCAGGGCTGCCCATCTTTTCAGCTTGGTGGTCTGGATCTGGGTAAGGGGAGAAGGTGCAATCTGGAGGTTGGAATTCAGAACTGCAGTTTCCCCTCCAAACTAGGTTCACCTTGCAAGACGCCCATTTAGCTCAGGCAAAAGAGTCTCTCATCCCAACTGTTACTTCTGGGTCATGGGATTTCCTCTGTCAGCAGGTTGTGCATGGAAAGACCACAGTTTAATCCCTTGACAATGACAGTGAGGAGCTTGGATATGACGAGGGGCAGCCTTTTTACCACCCCCACTGCTCTCCTGCTTGCCCACCTGCAGGGTTGCTTTCTGCATCATGCCTAAGGCACAAGTGATCTCCTAGAAAGGGACATCCCCAGTTTGTGCTCCTCGTTCTGCTTTTCCAGCTTCCTAGTGGTGTTAAGGGGGCACCCCAGCTCCTAAATTTCCCTGTGCAGCGAGCTACCAATTTACATGCAACAGAAACAGTTCCTGAGAACTTAATTAATCATAGTTTACGTACTAACAATGCTTGAAATAATTTGTATGGGCAAATAATGGGTATTCCCTACTGTGGAGGGATTTGTTGGTACCAATGTGCAATTATTTAAAAAGGCTTTTCCTCCGTCAAATGATCAGATCTTCAGAAGTAAATTTGGAGGGGAGCGGTTGAAAATGGTGACTTGCCCTGAGCACCCCTGGCCTAGGAGGGGCAGCAGGAGGAAAAAGGCACCCAAAGGACCTCTGCTTGTCAGCCACTGCAGGCAGCCTGGCTTTGGGCCCTATGGGTGACACCCACCTGGGGGCTTGCCCTTCCCTCCAGCACTGTGTAGAGGAAGGAGCTACTTCCACCCTTACCCCAGATTCCTTTCCCGACATCCTTGCAGCCAGCTGGGTTTTGGACACAGTAATGTCCATGGTCAGGGGTGGGTTGATACTGCTCTCCACCTCCACTACACTGCTTTCCACCTCCACTACCTCCAGGTGAGGATGAGCCCATGGGGGTGGGAAGCCCACTCAGGTCTCAGGTAGGGGACTGAGAAACCGGGAACATGCACCCAATGTAAAGTCAAGGAGCAGAAAGCAAGAGCTGCCAGGCTGCCCCAAAGGGAATGACAACTCACTTCGAAGGGTAAGAAATAATGATGCAGCCTGCATCCCGTCCTCTTTCTGCTAACTCTCATCAGGCACGCCACTGTTGGCATGAGATCCATCAACAACCCTCTGAGCAGAAGCCTTGCCAAGGGCTCTGAGTGCCTGTGCTTGGCGCTGGAGTTTGAAAAGGCCTCACGGAAGGCTCAGTATGCCTGTGCTGGCTGCTGGAAGTTTCTATGAAGAGCCACTGGGAAATGCCATTAAGGCTGGCTTAGCAGCATCTTTGTCGGGCTCCCTTGCTGTGACTCAGACTCTATTCCCAGCACCCACCTGGGGTGTCCTCCAGTGCAGCAGCACCTGTGCGCCAGGGAGCCGATGCCACTCAGAGCTCAGCCTTTAGAAGCCCGACTCGATAATTGCACTGCTCCTAATTTACCCTTCCTTGTGCACTTCCCTATGGTTCCCTTTTATTTAAGGCTCTGCTTCAGTGCCGTAATTACTCCTTTAATCTGCAACGTCTCTGTTTGGAGCTCCCGGCCACCTGCAGGACCTGAGCCATAAACAAGCCATGGCATCTCCACAGCGAGGTTCCTGCAAGAGCGGCTCCCTAATCAAATAAAAGGCAAATTAGATATTAGGAAATGGCTTTAAATCACATCTGGATTCCTGGAGAAATTCATCTTGCGTTAGGGGCTGAGTGAGTTTGAGATGTTTAATACTGCTGAGAAATGGAAGAGGCTGCAAGGAAGGGGGTGGGGAGCCTCTGTGTGATAAAGGCAGATGAAATGCAGACGTGTCCCTGGCAGGCAGACGGGACCAGGGACAATCAAATAAAAGCAGGGAAGAACATCTGCCGCTGCGTAAATCCTCCTTGTCCCTGGAGCGGAGGGGAAAAATTCACAAAATGAAGGAAATGCTTTGGGTGCTTGGTCCTCCCTTTGACTCTTCTGACAAATGCAACCTCCTCCTGCTCTGCAACAGGCAGCCAAAAGGGGCCCACAGAACCTCTTGCAGCTTCCCACTGCAACACCCCAAATGCCATTCTATACTGATGAGGTTAGGAGAGCCAGAGCAGTAGAATGGAAAGTGGGTTGGCTGCTGAATGGCAAGGAGGTACATCATGTGTGGATGGAAGTACCTGTTCCCTTGTCTCTCCAGCAAAACTGTTCCAGCAGGGAAGGGTGGCTGGGTGGGTTTCCTGAAAGAGGGAGAAAATCCTCTGTCCAACCTTCCCACTCCATGCACCTCCATGAATAGTGGGAAGAGAGTGGGGAAGAGGTGGACCAGATGACCCTTGGGGTCCCTTCCAACTCTGCAATTCTGTGAGTTTTCCTTTCCTCATTTCCTAGGCACTTTTGACAAAAGCATCCTTTTGGCACTCAAGACGCATAAGGACATAAGAGGAGCCTGCTGGATCAGGCCAATGGCTCATCTAGTCCAGGATCCTGTTCACACAGTGGCCAAACAGTTGCCTGTGGGAAACCAACAAGCAGGATCCAAGCAGAAGAGCCCTCTCCCTTCCTGCAGTCCCCAACACCTGACATTCAGAAGCATTGCTGCCGCCAGCTGTGGATGCAGAACATAGCCATCTTGGGTAGTAGCCATCAACAACCCTCTCCATGGCACTGTTCTATAAGTTTGACTATGTGCTGCATGAAGGACTCCCCCTGCATCCCTTGTGGGCTTCCTGGGGCTTAGCAGCAGCAGCCTGTGCTGGGAACAATTTGGCCCAATTGCCTTAAGGTCAGCCCTGATGAGACTGTGCAGGGGTTGGACTGACAAGCCCGGCACCTTCTAGGTCCCTGGTGTCACTATTCAGAGTACAGACTCAAGGACTTGTTATGAAAATAAAGGGGCGGCACTTATTGGAAATCAGTTTTGTCACCTCTTTCCCCTGCCCCAGACCCTGAGACAATGAGCCCAGTCACCTTTTATTCACAGTCGCATAAGCACTACACTGTAGTGGTCATAAATCTGTACGTTCAACCGCTGAAATATACACCCAATATGTAGCAATGAAGATTTATGTAACTGCTTTATGAATGAACACTGTGTTTTATGAATGGAATCTGACAGCTAACCAATTGGGTACTACCAAACAGCGACCCCTATTACTGAAAGCAGGTAACCAGCAGGGAATGCTTCAGCTCAGCCTTTGCACTGTTGACTGAACACCCCCTGCTGTGCAGATAATGGAGAAAGCTCATAAATTGTATCCCTTCTGGCATCCTGGCCAACTCTATTACGCTGGTGTAAACCCTGGTGCACCAGAAGCACAGAATAGCAGCAAATACGTTATCATAAGTTGGCAACTGATAAGACTTGTCAACCAGTTCTTCCAAAGTCTTCCTAAATTATAAAGCTCCAAAGTACAGGACAAAAGAGAGGTCTGGGAAGAGCGAGGCATACAATGGGCACCACCAGTGAAAAGGCCCTGCTCCATGTAACTGCCCTGTCATTTGATAGAGAAGGGAGAGCAGGGACCTTGAAGTTCCCAACAGCTGTTAATCAAGCAAGCAAGCAAGCAAGCAAGCAAGCAAAGGTGACACAGGTCACCTTTGTCACAGTCAGGATACCTATGTCCTGGCCAGGCCTGCACCCAATCTTGTTTTTGTATAATCTTGTTTGTCCTCAGTAACCAAAATTATATTACCAACATATACAAGCAGAAAAGTTGTTTTCCTTCATTTGCAAGGAATCGTACAAAACAAAGTGGCACTAATAAAGAAAAGTTCCAGGGTGGTAACAGAAAGCAAACTAAAAATGCTTTTGCAGTTCATCAAAACTATCCAGCAATATCAAGTTATAGGAAAACTGGTGCTATGAACTGGTGCTATGCAAGTAATAGGAAAACTGGTGCTATGAACAGTAATCCTTCTAGTTCATTAATTGGTTCAGCAGCTTCCATGCACATGTCATGTGATGCTAATTATTTTCCCCAAGAGTTAAATGATAACTAATCAGAGGCAGCTACAGGAGAGCCATGAGATTCAGGTGAGGGTCAGATGTCTTGTCAATCCCAGCGGGTATATAAGAGGACAAGCCGGCCTGCCCAGGCTGCAAGCGGAAAAGCCTAGTGTATAGTACTCTGAAAGGGCCACAAAGGGTAAACCACCCAAAAGGTATGCTGAAGAGTTTGCTAAAACAGTCATAGCAGATACAGCTGTTGTTAATAACTCAGAGAAGGTTTGGGAACCTTCAAGCTTTCAAGAGGTCCAAAGTTTAACCTCAGGGGATGCTGAGCCATGGTTAAATGCCATGAAGGCTGAACTTGATTCCTTAGAGAGGAACAAGACATGGGAACTTGTTCCAGGCCTGCCCAGGCCACAAAAGGTTTACAAAGTTCAGTTATATCTCATGTCCTGTAGAGGAGAAATTGTGAATTGTAGAATTTTAAATACCCACCATCCTTGGCTTCACTCAATTTTGTTTATAACACTCTTCTATTTTCTTCTAGTTTGAGGGTGGGGGATGAAGAGGGGCCTAGGGCCTCTCTTCATCCAAATCTGGCCCTGCTTGGCAGGGTGGCAAAGGTGATGGCAGCCCCAGCAGCAGCTCCGTCCTCAGGGCTTGTGGCTGAGGCTCCTTCCGGGCTGGAGCACCTCTGCCTTTCCTGCCCTTGACCTGGCCAGTGGCGTCCAGAGCAACAGCAGCGCCTGCCCCTGTTTGGTATGCTGCCCCTGGGGGTGCTAGTAGTCCTCCTCCTGCAGCCCTGAGCAAGGCCTGGGAGCTCCTGCAGGGGGCAGCATGCCCCAATGGATGCCTCTGCTGAGGGGAGCCGCACTTGGTATTCCAGCCATGTCAAAGGCAGAGCTACTGAAATGTAAAAAAAAGGGGAGAAGGAATCGGTAGTAAAACTCTTGGCTCGGCGATAAGGGGCCTGGCTTGGGCGAACAGAATGATCCGCCATTCCTTCTCGTGCTGCAGCAACGGAGATTTTATCCCTCCCGTGTCCTGGCTCCTTTCCCCCTTGCGGCTGCCCGACGTGGGTGCGGAGGCTGCTCCCCCAGAGCAGGGGGCTCTCTCGCGCCTTGCTTTGCTAGGCTTTGCTTTTCTCGCGCGCGCTGTCTGCTTCTTCCAGCTCCTTCGCCTGCGTGACTCAGGCAGGTGCCTCATCCAACAACTCACAACAGCGCCAGAATGCTCCTCCAGGCTGCTCGCTCCGTGTCAGATTTCCCCAGGGCTCCAAGCTGCTAGTGGAGCAGAAAATCACCTGTCCCAGGCAGGTGTGCCTGTGTGCCTCACTCCAGAGAGTCGACGCAGCTTCTGTCTAACCCTGATGGGGTACAACCCCATCAGGCCGTGCAGCCTCCTGGGGGTACTCAAACCAGACCCTCCCTGGGGCCAGAGGAGGAGGAGCCATGCCTTGTACAACTGTATGGCAAGGAGGCCACTTGTGGTATAGTGCTACCCGGGAACTGCTTGCACTCCATCCTTCTCAACGCTTTCAACCCCAGGATAGGAGGAAATTCTGGGGCTCTCAGGAAAATGCTAACACTGGGGACACCAAAAATAGCATCTGGTTTCCTTGATGCCCCCTCCTTGGGGGTGCAAGAAACCTGCTTTCCTCTGCCAAGCTCCTTCAGAGTTTCTATAGGACAGGAGGGCTAGCAGCAAGCTGCCTTCGCCACCCTGTAGTTTGGTGCAGCCTGCTCCCCCCATGAAATCCCCCCTTCCATCCCAGTGATTAAGCAGGTGGAAGAAAACCAGAATCCTAGAATTGGCATAAACACCTTTCAGCCCCTCCAGCCAAATTGCATGAAATTTTATTATGAATTGAAAGGAAGAGGTCCCTTCCAACTCTACAATTCTTTGATTCTATGAAATGCCCAAAGCAGACTGGAGAATGAAAGGAGGAGCTCTTTGGTTTAGCTCTGCCTCTGCTGGCATAGTTCCTTCCAATCCAGCTTCTGCTCTCCTCAGGAGCAACAGGGCGCAGGGAGACAGGGGTCACTTGCAGGGTTTTCTGATGGTTGCTGATGGGCAATGGACCCTGGGGTCTGGAAGGCTAAAGATACCATTTTACCAGCCTCCTCTTCCCTTTGAAGGGCTTCCTCCCCATGTTGGGTTGAGTTACAGATGGCACTCTTTCAGTCAATCAGATCACAGGTCACATTTGCAAGATAACCAGTGTGACCCCCTTTCTGGGAGTTGGGGAGGTTACAGACACCCCTTGCGGGCAGGGGAAGATGGCTAGCTGGCACTGGTGGAAATTGCCCTCAGGATTTTGCAGTCTTTCTGCAGGAGAAAACATATCCTGTGCTTGTGGATTTGGGTCCATGGTTGGAGTCTGTGCCTGGCTTACTCAGGCTGAATGGAGGGCAAGGGAGCAGAGCTCTTACCCATCCTACCTGCCACCAGCACCACTAGCTCACCTGGCAGGCAGGTAGGCAAACCTGAAGACACCCAGTGTGGCAAAGGAAATGGATCAGAGAAGCTGCTTCCCAAGTTAGAATCATAGAAAGGTGTGGTCCTTTTCTCTTCCTATGTTTATGTTCAAACAACAAAGTTTATTGGCACTAGGAAATAGACAAGAGGACTTTTAGTAGCTTGGTCACAATCTCCAAAGCAAATTGCAGAAGTACTTATAAAACCAGTTTATTGAGGGGGGGGGGGAAATAAGCACAAACCAAATGCAAGAAATGAGAAAAGAACCATCCTATGATGAGAGCTAATCTGTACATTTTGTTCCTCTGCAGCCTGTTGTTACCAAGCCTACACTTGTTTTTGTGGTCAGACATTACATGTTTATACATATGTGACATTAACATGTGTCCTGCACTCTCCTTCAATTATCAGGGGCAATGAAGAAACCCCACTGAGGCCCAAATTGGCTTCAAAATAATTCTGCAGCTTTAATTGCCAAAATGCATTTTTTTTTTTTTACAGATAGTAAAATGGTTGGTCTGGGTGCAAATTGTGCCTGTTCCACAAACCAACATTGTCTGGGCCAGCAGATGACACTCAACTTGTTGCTGCGATAGAGACAGAGACAAAGGGAGAGCAGATATTGGTGTCACCATAGGAGGAGCAAAATAAGGATGCAGCAGATGGGCACAGAGGCCTGGGCCAGGGCTAGCCAATGTGATCCAGCCCATCAGTTGTTGTTGTTGGACTCCATCTGTCACCATCCCTGGCCATTGGCCACGGTGGCTGCTGGGAGTGAGAGTCCAACCATCAATCTGCATTGTACCATGTTGGCTACTAGATGAACCAAGTGAAGCTCAGGTGCAGACACAGGGCACAGATTGTCCAGGATAGGGTTAAAGGTAAAGGGACCCTTGACCATTAGGTCCAGTTGTGGCCGACTGGGGTTGCGGCGCTCATCTCACTTTATTGGCCAAGGGAGCTGGCGTACAGCTTCTGGGTCATGTGGCCAGTATGACTAAGCTGCTTCTGGCGAACCAGAGCAGTGCACCGAAACACTGTTTACCTTCCCACCGGAGTGGTGCCTATTTATCTACTTGCACTTTGACGTGCTTTCGAACTGCTAGGTTGGCAGGAGCAGGGACCAAGCAACGGGAGCTCACCCTGTCGTGGGGATTTGAACTGTTGACATTCTGATCGGCAAGTCCTAGGCTCTGTGATTTAACCCACAGCGCCACTCGCGTCTTTGCCATATTTCAAAAAGTAAAATTCCTGACACCCACAAAATTGTTATGCTTTATTTTAGGAAACCACCAAAATTGTTGAGCTTTTCTTTTAGAAACCTACCTGTTTTTAGGAACAAACCCAAATTGTTGAGCTTTTTTGGGGCAACCTCCCACAAAAATAGTGATTTTAAGCTTTTGGAGCAAAATTCCCCACTGACGCCATTTTTACACTAGAAAGCCAGGACATGTCAGGAATTTTCCTGACGTATGGCAAGCCTAGTCTAGGAGCTTGGCTCTGAAATTTAGATGGCTGAAAAGAAGCCCGCCAGTGTGGAAGGCTCACAGCGGGCGCTCCAGATTTTTCTCCAGTCTGCAACTGTCACATTTCATTCCCTCCCTCCCTCCCTCCCCCTTCTCCCCACCCAGGATGTTCTATGCCACGTGGCCCCAGAAGGAAGAAACTTCTTCCTCATTTAGGTAATCAATATAATCAATATTAAGAAAGAGGAGCCAAGTGGCTGGCGATGAAAAATGAGTTTCCGTTGGGCATTCTTAAAAAACAATAATAATGAAACAATTTCCAAGTGGTTTAAAACATTGAATTTTCATTATATACATGTTGGCTGCCTCTTTCTTAGCCGGGACTGCTGGCCCCTTCAGTGGTGCCAGACACTTTGGGTTCTGTGGCTTGGGTGGGGTTGAGGGGAGGATTTGCAATCTGCAGCTGAAGGAGAATTAAGGACCCGCCTCCGGGAAATGAACAAACCTTTTGGTTCTGACAAGGAAAGAGATCCAAAAGCTAAATGCTACTTTCTCCCTCTCCCTCTTCCCCCCTCCCAATGACTCACTTCCAGGCCCTTCTTGGTTTCACAACCTGGTAGAGGTGCAATGAAGCAAGAGATCCCACCAAACTCTTCATTCTTCTACTTCCTTTGCAACTTGATAGGAAGGATGGACTAGATAATTTAACTGTTATGAAATGCCCCTCTTTTTTGGGAGGAGCGGGTACAGATAGTAGGGGCGTCAGAGAATTCTGATGAAAGCAGGAGTGAGAATTGCCAGCATCGACTGATTTGTCCCATGTCCAGAACAGTAATCAATACAGAGAAGATGATTGGTATTCACTTTTATTGGTGCTTTCAGTCCGCAAACTCAATTCGTTTGTTTCCCCCACTTCTCCAATTTGCATTGCATTTTCTTTGCGTTGAAATGAAAGGGGCAGAATAACATATGACAACATAATTTACAGAATCAATTACGTGAGTCACATAATTTCACTGCAGCAGACAGCAAAATAAATAACTTCCTTATTTGGCGAGGATGAACTGCAGCATAACAGAAATGGTGCTGCATGGGATGAATCCATGGTGCAATGGAAAAGGATGCCTCCTTACGTTCCTAGCAGGGAGTGAAGGGCCTTTGTATTTCTGCTTTCTTCTGCTTTCATACTGCAGTTATTAAAGTAAAAAACCATGGCAGGTGTTTTTCTCCCGTGCCTTTGGAGAAGCAGCAGCGTTGACGAGAGACACATTCCCCCTTCTGGCCATCTTCCCTCTCCTGCCTCCCTGAGTTGATCTGTGACTTGGAACATTTGTGCTACAAGTCTGAGGAGGAGCAGATCTGGACTTGGCTGCTTTCAGGAGCAGGGCAGTTTGTTCAAACTGCGATCCTGCTGTCAGCAGAAGCCAGGAGGATGAGAAGAGCTGCAGCGTGGCTAGTACAGTATTGCCCATCTGGGGCCAGAGAAGAAGCAGTCATTCAGAGAGGCTGGGGAAATTCCTGCTGCCCTGGTGAGATGGCGTAGGCACCAGCCCTTGCTTCCTTTCCTTCTGCAAGTGGCGACAAGAGAGGAAGGGTGGAAGGTGTCCTGGATGGTCCAGAGGGATGTACATGCATGCCCAGGCAGGTCCAAGCCTCCCCCTTAAGCATCTCCATGTGTGAGAAGAACCAAGGGAGGAAGCTACAGCAGTTTCCTGATGGTGCAGGAAAGAGCCTGCCCTCCACCCTAGCTGCTTTCTCACCTGAGGCAGTTTGAGCCATGCAAAGATTGCTCCTGGTGGCTTGACTAAGAGCAGCCTTCAAACTCTATTCTTTGAATCATGGGACCAGAGCTGCCAGAGCTTGTGGTGGTTGTTGTTGGACACATTGTGGCATTGCCAGCCTCACACTGGTTCCAGCAAGCCAGCAAAAGCTGGGAAGGGATTGGAGGCTACCAGATGCCTTGCTCTCCTTCCTGGGTGCCAAGATGGCATCAAGCCTCCCAGTTCAAGCAGCAGAAGGAAGCCTGGTGCAAGAAATCTGCTTCCTCCTCTCATTAGTGCTGGACTCACAAAGAGTGCTCACGTCTTAGGCATGGTGCAGTGACATCAGTAATAATGCTAATAATTCTTGCATGCATCAAAGCATTGGAGATTAGCTACAGACTATGAATCTCAATGCCAGGCAGTTATTATGGCGGCCCCCTGTGTATGTGAAGCATCAGAGGCGGAGGAAACCCACCAGCTCTTTTATAAAAAATAGATCAGAATGATCATCTCTCTCTGAGCACAGCACAGGAGAGGAGGCAAGACAGAGACCCTGAGCAAATACGCCATGCATCAGGTCGGGGTTGGCTGGTATGTGTGTGAATAAGAGTGCTCTGCAGCTCCGATTACCAATGTGCATCTAGTAAGAGCCATTGAGATGATGAGTTTACACAATATTAGATGTGAATAGGCTTCTCCATGTGGAAATGGCTCTGCATGCAGCTGGGTCCTAAAATGTAGGCAAAGCAAGTTCAGGGCTTGCGTTTTATTATTATTATTATTATACATATATTCTGTTTGGCAGAAGGAAGGAAAGGGGGCTTGGATTTGCAGAAGACTGGATTGGGATGTGAATGAACAGGCTGCCTTGCTGTGTGGGCAGAGGAAGGGAGTGCAGCCGCCAGCCCTTTCCGCTTGCAGGAGTATTGGGTCCCCCCTGTGCTTGGGAGGGCAGAGCCAGCACATTCCTCCCCACTTCAGGCTGCAGGCTGGAGAAGGGTAACACAGGAGGAAGCCCAGGGCAGCCAGACCTTCCCCTAGCCTGGATAGCTCAGTTGGTTAGAGCGTAGTGCTGATAATGCCAGTGTTGCAGGTTTGATCCCTGTATGGGACAGCTGCATATTCCTGCATTGCAGGGGGTTCGACTAGATGGTCCTCTACAGCTCTGTGATTTATGATCTTTTTGAATTTCATTCTGTGGAAGACATTCTGACTCTCCAGGGAATAGGGAGAGGGGGAGAGTTGTGTGTGTGTGTGTGTGTGTGTGTGTGTGTTGTTTCACCAAACTTTTTGGGCTTGTGGGCACTTTTGGAATTTTCCCTCTTGGGAAAGAGGCCCAGTTTGAGGTTTGTGCCATTGGTGACTTCAGGATGGACAGGGTGGGCTGCTCTGGCTGCTTCAGGAAGAGTGAGCCCATTGTGTAGGAAGGGCTCCTGTTTCAGGGTGCCTGGTTGCCCATGGGCCCACTGAAGTCCTCCTCCTTCAAAGGAAGAGCTTCCCTGCTCTTTCAAGGCCCGTTTTCCCCCTCAGCCACACCATCAGTTTTATAACTGTTGGCAAGCATTTTAATTATAATTGTTGGCAAGCGTTTTAATTTGAGACACTCCAGAAGAAGCAATCCAGCGAACCCGTAATTTTATTTTAAATAACTGAAAAGTGTGACTTGCGTCCACATTGAGATTGATGGAAACTCATAAATAGCCTATCTTTACCAAAGTGAAGTTAATAATTAAGTAATTCTGGAAGCTGATGAGGAAAAGTCCCAAACAGGAAGTTGTTACATAAGTGATCAGCTGTGTCAGGGTGAAGGGCGGCGGCAGGTGGGTTGGTGGGTGATGTCCCCCTCTGGCCCTGCAGAGATCCTGTGAGAGGCTGGAACTCCTTTCTGTAATGGAGGCACTTGGGCCTCAACCCACCCCAGACTGCCAGAGATCCATGCAACCAACAGTCCCAGGATGCAGATATGGCTGATGGAATATGGGGCCAAGCTGTGTTGGAGGCATGACTCCTCTGAACAGCCCTTGCTGGGAATCACAAGTGGGGAGGGTAGCACTGTTGCATTCAGGTCCTGCTTATGGACTTTCCTTTGGGGGCACCTGGTTGGCCACTGTGAAAACAGGATGCTGGGCTAGATGGGGGTTGCCCTTTGGCTTGATCCAGCACTACAGGGATTTATGATGTTCTGTCCTGGGGAAAATGTGCGTCTTCCCTTAGGGTCCTTCCTTGCTGCCCTCCTGGTGGAGCTGGTTCTTTTCAGCACCTAGAATTGCTATTTGCCAGCCATTCTGTTCTGGAGGAGGTGTCCTGAGACTCCCTGTACTCTCTCAGGGGCTGTTCTCTCACTTTCAGTGTTTGCTTTCCCCCACTTGCTCTCGAGAGTATTCCCTCCTCTTGCTAGCAGATGTACACCCTGCTGGGTGCTAACGCTGCCCCCTCGCTGGGATTGCGGGGCTTCCCTCCCTCCTCTCCACAGACTAGACAGAGCCTCACTGTTGTTTAAAGGCATTGATTATGTGAATTGAATTCTACACCCAAGCTGAGCTGAGGAGCTGTCGGAGTTGATTTAACCAAGCAGGGAGAGGAGCCAGTCGAGTTGTGATCAAGCTCAGAAGCATCGCAAGGAGGGGAGCGATTGCCCAACAGAACTTGGGCACTCATAATTTCCTACGCTGAGTGGCTTGCATACATCACTGCCTGCTTGAGGAACAGATGCAGATATGTCAGATTTCTGAAGGAAAGAAGAGTCAAGCTCTGGTTCTGCTTCTCTGGCTAATAAGAGATGGCTATCCCACTGCTCAGAAGTATCAGAGTGGTGTTTCATTTGGCCAGGGGCAAGTGGATCCATTTTTCTCCAGGGCTGTCCAGTTTGTAGCAAGGACAGTTTCATCCATGCCAGAGAAAGTGGCTTCTTGCCCTGGTGGCTCAGGGACAATCATGTGCCCCTTGGCCCTTGTGGTCATCATGGGAAGGTGCAAGTCATTCTAGTGTGATTTGGAATTCTACTCGTTTGTGGAAGAAAAGATACTCAGCAAATGTGTTTTTGACCTGAGCCAAATAGCACCAAACTCAGAACGTCAGCCTTGCTGGGATGTCTCCTCTGGCACCTCAAAATGCAGATGGCCCTGATGGGGGCAGCTCCAGGCTGATCAAGAACCCAGCTGGTGCTTCTACAGGTATCTGCCCCTTCCAGGCACCCACCAGCCCCTTCTGGATGGGTATTGGCAGCCTTTGTCTGACTGAGCTTTTGTCTTGTCGAGTCTTGGAACCTGCTGACACCACCTATCAGGGACTGGGCAGAGGAGGAATGGTGGAGACACCCTCCCCCAGGCTGACCCTTCCCTGCATTTCTAAGCCTCTCTCTGTGAATATTGAATAAAAAGCATCGGTAAGAACTTTCCTTCTTATCTGTTCCTGGCAGCCAACCATGGGGGTTGGATCCTCTGATGCCTGACACCACACTAGTCTCTCACTCTAGGTTTGCTTTGATGGATAGATGCCAAAGCTGGTGGATAGATGCCATGCGGATTGCAGCTGTGTTCCACTCTGCACTCAGCTCAGTTGCATTGCACACACCCAGTTCTAGGTGACAGAAGGTTTTCGCTTGGTGAATGTGCCAGGAGGTCCAAAGGGTGATGCAAAGAACTGTGAGTGGAGGGGTGTCCTTTCCCTGGCCTCTGCATCCCTCTCCTCATCCAGCCACTCCCATCTTCATCAAGGCATCCTTGGTTTAGCTCCTGCTCAGCCACAAAGCACAATGGAGTGACCTCAGGCTACTCTAAAAAAGGATTATCCCATGCACAGCACCCCTAGTTCCTCAGAATGACATTGCTCCCTTTCACCCCACCCCTACTCCTTGTTCTGGCCCGAGTTGTACTTCATTTCAGTTTTATTTGTAGGTCAGCATGTATCTGTGAGAAACAATGCTCTAATATATGTCGATCTGCCACTATGTTCTTTGTTGAGTGACTATGTGGCACAGAAACACACACACAACAAAGCTTGTGTTAGTGTACTCTTTATTATACAGTGGTACCTCAGGTTACAAACACCTCAGGTTACAAACACTTCGGGTTACAGACTCCACTAACCCGGAAGTAGT
Source organism: Podarcis erhardii (assembly GCF_964252035.2). Taxonomy (NCBI): domain Eukaryota; kingdom Metazoa; phylum Chordata; class Lepidosauria; order Squamata; family Lacertidae; genus Podarcis; species Podarcis erhardii. Next base: position 29,625,494 of record NC_138503.1, read on the forward strand.
ACCTTGGGTTAAGAACTTTACCTCAGGATGAGAACAGAAATCACCTGGTGGCGCAGCGGCAGTGGGAGGCCCCATTAGCTAAACTGGTACCTCAGGTTAAGAACGGTTTTGGGTTAAGAACGGACCTCTGGAACGAATTAAGTTCATAACCAGAAGTACCACTGTAGTTCAATCAAATGGCCTGTCCAAGTATGATGCAAGAGCCCAGAAAAGCTTTTGCTGCCCCCCCGACAATTCCTGGAAGGGGTAGAGACAGAGGGGACCAGATGAGCTCTCTTTTCCAAATCAGCTTTAAGGGTGCCTAGCACAACTCCCTTGGACCTCTTTGTAAGAAATATGGCAGGCTTCGTTCCCTGAGAATGGGGTTGCTAAGCTTGCAAATTCCACCCACTTCTGCTAAAAAAGGGAAAACTATAATAATGGCCATTTGTTGATTTTCCCGTTGTAGTCAATGCGGATGTCCTCTGAAGCTTTGGAACGGGAACAGGAGTGAGCCCCTGCTTTGGATGTGAACTGAAACCCGAAGCCAAGGCTCCAAATCGAGGCAATACGCCTTGGCCTCTTCATCACATTATTCCTTTTCCATATTTGATGAGAGAGAATTATTCAAGCTGACAAGGAGAAATCTCCCCGCGGAATCCAGACCCTTGCAAGCAGGCGGTTGGAGAGAGCCCAGCATATTGGCTCATTTTAAATAATATAGGCCTTGAGTTCATCGGTTTAATTCAAACCTGGACATCCTATCTTTCATTTGGGCTGATTACCAGCGGAGCCAGTGTCAGCTGGAGGCATTTTTAGGGCAGGCCATGCTGTTATTATTCTAAATTTACTCTCCCTGTGAAAAAGCAGAGGGGCTTCAAGAGGCTGGTGCTGTTGTGCAAGTTGGCTAATATATTAAAAAAATGAAAATGAGTCCTTTCCTCGCTGGTAGAAAAAGCAGCTGAGCAGGGGCCCCTTTGATCCATGAAATAAACTCTGATCCTGGAGGAGGAGGGCAGGCATCCACACTGCAACGGCAGCAACCACAGCTGGGTGCCCCTCTTAGAGTCCTCTCTCTCTCTCTCTCTCTCTCCCCGTCACCTTCCATATTTATTATTAATCTCATCAGTGTTTTACAATGACAAGCCTCATTTAGCAGTGTCGGCAGGTCAGAGGCAGTTCAGTGGCAGAACTTGGTTTCCTTTTAAATACAACAGGGGAGGGCTTCTTGGGTGGCAGGGCACAGTGGTGGCTCTAATGATGGCCACCCGGCTTTTCCTTGGGAGAAACCTTCTCCAGGCAATTTAGTAATTCCATCAGTCATCTGTCTCCAAAGGGGCAGCTGTGACTTGGAGCCATTTAGCAGACCATGGCTGGCCAAAGAGGGACAGGGCCCACACCTCCAGCCCCTGCATCCTGTCTCACTGCAGTGTGGCAGGCTGGCACCAATCAGACTGAGGGTCTGCAGAATCTGCCCTATGGCACCCCCTTCCCCTCCCTCCCAGGAGGAGTGGCAATGAAGCCCTGGAGAGGTATGTGCTGCACTGGCAGCCGCAGCTGCCTCCCCGCAAGCTGGCTTAGAGCTGATGATGGCAACTCCTGGCTCCAAATCCCTTTAAGTAAAATATCAAGGGTGGGGGCTTTGCTTCATTTGGCTCTGAATTGGGATTTATAAAGATGGATTCTGATAATTAAGGCAAGAGGAGAAATATCCCAATATATATAATTGAAAATATTGGAATAATGGGCACCCTCAGACTCTGGCTTTTGAACCGCAGGAGCAAAACACTCCCCGTCCCCGTTAGTATCCTAATTAAACCCATTTTTCAGCAAGTCACTAACAAATTGCATCTACAAAGCTCTTTTTGCTCCTTGCATGTGGGTAATTCTTGATTGGAGGTAAACGATGAGGTGCAAGATGGTCTGTGATGACAGCAGAGGAGAAAGAGGATCAGAGGAAGGTAAGAAGTAGCTGTCCTCTTATCTGGGGCAGCTAGCAAAGACCCTGAGTGAGGAGGCAGGAAGGGGAGGGAGGTGGGACGGGTGTGACTGGATGGTCTGCATGCCAATGAGGGAGGCCAAGGCTGGCTTGCCCAAGAAAGGCCTGGCTTGGGCATGGCAGAGTGGCTGTCTCTTCCCCACTGCTCCTGGTGGGCAAATGAAGAGGAAAGGGGTGCTGCCTGCTATCTCTGGGTCAGGATCTGGGCCAGACAAAAAGTCTGTATGTCCCTCTTAGCAACTGTAGGCAGTGAGCTGGAAATTAGCAATCTCTCTCTCTGTGTGTGTGTGAGACTAGTTTGCCTAAGGGACACTACTTCCAATAATGGGTAAATGGATACACAAACACACACCACTCTTATTTATTTACTGGACAATATTAATATATTGCTTAACTAAACCACTACCACCACCACCTCTAAGCAGTTTACATAAAACAATAGCAAATGTAAACAAACAAACAAACAAACAAACAAACAATTGCCCATTATTCATCCTAAGGTCCCAGGAAAGACAGCTGAAAACAACAGGCAATCACAGAAATAAGTTGAGTCCTGAAAACACACCTGCCTCAGGTGTCAAAAGGCCAGAACAAAGAGCTGTGTCTTCAGCCTTTGCCAAAGGCTGTCTAGTGAAGGCGCCAGGCTCGCCTCTGTGGAGAGGGAGACAATCCCTAAACTTAGGGGCTGTTGTTCCAGGGAACACAGAGTAGACTGTCTTTCTGCACGGTGCAGAAACCTTTTCACCCTGTCTCTGCCCATTGAGGGGAAAGAAGAGCTGAAGGGGTGGCTGCTGCTGTTTTGATGAGCAGGCCCCTGTCTCTGGCCACCTGCTGCCTGTGCCCCCTCCCACACACTCCTGCTCTGCTACAGCACTGTGTTTTTTTAAAAAATAAAATTATTATTATTTAGGGCAGCAGGCTGCTGAGGTTGTCAACTTCTTATTGCTTTCTGGTTTGGTTATCCCAAGCTTGGAATCTGCCCACAGACATGCGAGCCAACTATAGGGGGCAGAAGGGGTTTGGGGCCCCTCAATATTGGTGGGCAGGGCACTGAGCCCTCCCAATATTGAGGGTTCTGCCATCCCCTAGTGCCGCAGGGGCAGAGGTGGGATGTGTGGAGGCCTACCGCATCACCGCCACCACTCCCCAGGCTGCACACATGCCTCTTTGCCGCACAGCCGACGCTGGCTGTGCAGCAACTGCCTCCTGCTACTTGGCCCGGCAGTGTGTTCATGAATGGAGGTTGCGGTGCGGGTGCACTGCTCTATCTGCCCCTGGGCCACCACAAGGAGGACAACAACAAGGAGGACAAGGCTGGGCAGCAGTGAGAATGCCAGTAGCAGGCTCTCCTTGGTGGGTGGCTGCAGTGCACCAGAGCCGCATAAGCTCTGTATGGGGCAAGTCAGCGGCCCTGCCCTCAGATCATCCCACTTGCCCTGAGGAATATCTGCCTTCAGCAGGCTCTGTTCAGGAGTCCCCTGCAACTGCAACATTTGTCCGAGGATATCCTCTTTCAGGCTATCAGAGCATGCCATGCCTAGAGGGGCTTCAGCAGGGCAACAAAGGGAACTCCACTGAAGCAGTGATTGGCTTTGGTGAGAGGCTGGCTCTGATTAGTTCTCCTGCTTGGAAGGAAAGGGATTACCCTGAGGTGCTTTGTGAGCAGGGAGGAGGATGAGGGGCCTGCAGGAAGGCCTGATGTTCTGAACTGCAGGCCTAAAGTAGGGCCATGGGAGTGGTTTGGGGCAGGGATACCAAAGAAGGCCAGACTTAGCTTGTATGACACCTATAACCAGGAGTGTGCAATATTCTGGTCAATATGGTAGACATGCTAAAGAGTGTGTGTGGGGGGGGTGTTATAGTACCCCTGCTGAATTTGCCCTGCCTGGATCAAGCTGCTTTTGAAGTGTGAATGTGGAAAACAAATGGATGAGTTGGGCAGCTTAGTGGCAGCTTTGGACGTCTATATGCCACCTGGCCTGGGGAGCTTCTTCCAGAGAGAAGCCCAGGACTGTCCAGACTTGGTGGCCCTGCAAGTAGAGCAGGCTGGGAGGGAAGGGATTGATAAAGGTCAGAGGTGGCAGATCCAGGACTTCAGGGATACAGGACAAGGAGATTCCGACTAAACACAAAGAAAGAACTTCCTGATGGTAAAAACTGTTCAACAGTGGAACAGCCCAGCTTGGAAGACGGCGGACTCTTCTACATTGGATGTTTTTAAGCAGAGGTTAGATTAGCTGTGATTCCTGCATTGCAGGGGGTTGGACTAGATGACCCTTGAGGTCTTGTCTGACCCTTTTGTTGTTGTTGTTTAGTCATTTAGTCGTGTCCGACTCTTCGTGACCCCATGGACCAGAGCACGCCAGGCACTCCTGTCTTCCACTGCCTCCCGCAGTTTGGTCAAACTCATGCTGGTAGCTTCGAGAACACTATCCAACCATCTCGTCCTCTGTCGTCCCCTTCTCCTTGTGCCCTGGTAGCTTCGAGAACACTATCCAACCATCTTGTCCTCTGTCGTCCCCTTCTCCTTGTGCCCTCCATCTTTCCCAACATCAGGGTCTTTTCCAGGCAGTCTTCTCTTCTCATGAGGTGGCCAAAGTATTGGAGCCTCAGCTTCACGATCTGTCCTTCCAGTGAGCACTCAGAGCTGATTTCCTTAAGAATGGATACGTTCCTTAAGAATGGATACGTATGTCTGACCCTACCATTCTACGATTCTAAGTGGCCCTCCTCTGGCCTGCGCTGGCTGCCTGCAGCTGTGGCTTCAAGAGAAATCCTGTTGCTCCCAGTGCTATGCTGAGCCTCCCTCCTTCCATGTGTGGCCTGAAGCTGAGTCTTCCCTGTTGGAATTTAAGACATTCCACTGAACCTCTGAAGTGTTAATTATTGTTTTCTTGCTTGCTCTAAATCTTTTGTAATTGCTGGTGTAAAGACTCAGATATTTAATATCTCATCTACAAAGCATGTCTGAAAAGACCTCGCATAATTATGGGCTGCTCCTTGCTTCATCAACAGAGTTAAGACTAAGGAAAATTCAGCTAGGTATCGTCTTAGACTTCTGACACCTGGATTTCCTTAGGTCAGGAAGATGAAATCAGATCAGGCAGGCCCTCTCTGAGTTGAACTGCTGGAATCAGGAGGTGCCTGACAAAAACCTCCTTATTCCAGCAGCTTTGTGATGACTCCGCATTGTTTTAGTTTATGCTTATGTGCACTGCTTAGAAAATGCTAATGATTAATCAGGATATAAATGCCTAAAATAAAATAAAATAAAATTCAGCAGGATTTGTTTCTGAATAAACCTGTTTAGGGTGTTTCATTAATTCCAGAAGGGTTGCGTTTGCAAACTTCCAGAATGCAAACGGACTTAAGGGGAAATTGGATTCTTGTCACCACTTTGAGAGCAGAGAGTAATTAATTCAGGGTGTGCTCTGCATGGCAAAGTGTATTTGTGAGGGAGAAAGAGAGGTGGGGCAGAGGTGGGAGAGTCTTGGGACTGTTGCATCGGTGATATGTCAGAGATGTACTTGCTGACTCTTTCTCAGGAGGGAGCATGTCTTTGGTAGCCCTGAAAATTATGGAAAATGTGCCCTGGTCCAATCTGCCATCAGCACAGACTAGGGATTTGCTGTGGTGGTCAAGTACTTGTTTTAATGCTTGCTTTATTGGCCTAACTGAACCATCTTCTTCTTCTTATGGGCCAATATGGCTTCCTTTGTTCTTATTTATTTTTAATACCTCTTTTATTTTTAATGCAAGTCAACATACTTTGCAATGTTATTTATTGGTCACTGTGATAGAAAAAGGTTAAAAGCACAAAATGGAGAAAAATGTGATTAAAAACAAACGAATTATTACAAATACATTCCATTTATAAATAATTTCTATTTAACTTCTATAAATGTCTTGTCTTCCATTTAAAACAAACCTATTTCTGCTGAGCCTCGGGGGCTTAAGCAATGGATGGACAGTGACTTTGTTGCAGATATTAATATTGCACTATTTGAAGCGACTGGAAACATATGAACCAACCTCTTTTGGAATAAATAATTGTCCAGATTCATAAAAATATTATTCAAGCTTTTACTGGCATAACTTTTTGAAATAAAACAGAATACATCAAATGATACCTCCAAAATATCCACATAATGTCTTGTGCTGTCCAGCACAGGCTCAGCATCTTATAAAATATGAAATAGTCCAAACAGACCTATAAGCAAAGGTCTCTCTCTCTCTCTCTCTCTCTCTCTCTCTCTCTCCATAGCCTGCATTCCAGCCTTCAGGCTGTTTACTCTCCCTCCAGGAGAGCTTCCTTTCACATCTTCATTTCACTGAGTTTGGGAGAAAAGACTCAAAAGCAACTCCCTTCAAAACAGAGATTTGCAACCCAATACCTCTCACGTGATCTAAGGTTACAACACTCACATGTTAGCTACCAGAGAAACAACAATCACCTGGGACAATAATGCACTTGGGACACTGTCCCTAAAGCATCCTAGGCTTTGGGGAAATTGGTTACACACCACCCCTATCTCCGAGTGGTGTGAGATTCCAGGGGTTCCAGGCACTTACCCAAGGTTTGTGTTTCCTTCAGAAATTCGGCACAGCAGAGACTGTGGTGTCCCTATGAAGTATGTTTTTATTTACACATATATACAACCTGCACCTAGCTGGATGGATTACAGAACATTCGTATCCTCTGAGGGCTTGGCTTCCCCTTTAAGGTTAGCATTGGATTCAGAGGACAGCACAAAGCCATCCTCTGTGTGTCTTTAGCCTGTCATCCTCAGATCAGGTGGAGTTCTATCCCTCATTCTCCTTTTCTTCATTCAGAGCTGGAACCCTGGCCTTTGCCTCTGCCCACCAGCACCCAAGAAAGAAGGGCCCTTGCCCACCAGTTTTGGCCCCTTGATGGGCCATCACTGGTCTTTGTCCCTTCCTAATGGCTTGGCTCATTAGCATAACTAAATCCAGGGGAGTTCCAAGTTTGGCAAAGTTTAACCAAACCTTGATAATCCTAACTTTTGCTAAATCCAGATATTATGAGGAGGATTTGGCATTCAGAAATTTTAAGGGAATCTGCCTCTGGTCCTCGCAAATGTGTAACAGTATATAGATGTGGCTTCTTGACTGGGAACAGAGGAGGCTGCCTTCTGCCAAATCAGACTTGGCCATTTTCACCAGTTGGTGACTGGGAGTGGTGTCTGGCAGACATCCTTTCTCAGCCCTACCTGGATATGCCATTAGGAGGATTGAACCTGGGACCGTCAGTGTGCAAAGCAGGTGCTCTCTGTCGGAATAACAATCTGTGCTGGAATGTAAACAGACATGTGACATGTGACAATCCCACATATCTGAAGCCACGGGAGGAATGGAATTCCCAACACTCTCTCCCCACTGAGCTACAAGGGCCCTTTCCCAGAAGATGCAACTGATTCCACTGAGTGGTCACACCTTTCCTTATGGCCTCACAGGCGCACCAGCAGTTCCCATTGCCCTCCAGTGCTTGGGTAGCAGCTGGCCTTCTATTCCCCAACCAAAATGCATCTGTCAGACTGGATCAACAGGACCTTCTTAGGTGGCGCAATGGGTCAGGGTGTGTGGCTGTTAACCAGAAGGTTGGTGGTGGGCAGAATTCCTGCACTGCAGGGGGTTGGACTAGATGACCCTCAGGGTCATTTCCAACTCTACAATTCTTTGTTGATGGTTCCTGCCCATTATGACTACATGCAAACCTTCCCCTTGTGACAGTATAGTATTTTCTCCAGAGATTTTGGCTCCGTCTTTCGAAGCATAGCCTGGGAGCTAAATGTTTGATCACTGGGGTAAAAAGGGAGGGCAGTCTCTCTCCCTTCATATTATTCAAAAACTAAAACTTAATTTCAAAAAATGTATATTTGAGTGGTTTGGAAATACCCAGGAGGCCACCCTTCTGTCAACATGCAAGCGTAAGATATAGCCACAGAAAGAGGAAGCATTTTGTTGGTGGAAAAGCAACGACCCCATTTTTTTTGGGGGGGGGGCAGCGTGGTTAGATAACACACACATTTTGTCTCTGGGGTATACAGAAAGCTCCAGATTGCAAACGCTCTAATGCTGCTTGGAGGGTTGTCTTCGACTGCCAGGCTGCTTTTCCCCTGTCCTTAAGCTGGCCAGCGATAGGCCTTCCTATCTGAAAAAGACACAGTGAAAAGATAGTTGAATGCTCTGAAGGACAAAATAATTAAACTTTGATTTGCTGCTTTCAAATTGGAAACAGCTTTGTTACTTTGAAAACAATGATTGGTTGCCTGCAAAGTGGAAAACAGGTGGCTAAGCTGTTTGATTCAGATTTGACACGCTTTGTAGCGATGAGAGGGGCTCTCTCTGCAAAGGCTTGCCTGGCACAGCTGGCTATTTGAAAACTGGCTGATAAAATGTTTGAAAATGGTGCAGGTTTCAGAGAAGACTTGTTTGCCAGGGTTTTTTTTTTAAAAAATAAAAAAGTTCTGGGCACTTCATTGCTTTGTGCTGGTATGTGTGGGTGCTCCCCCCCCCTTCTCTTTTGGAGAGTAGGGTTGTTATTGTTTTGTTGAAAGGAGCTGAGCTGCCTGCCTAATAAGATATCTTTTTTTTCTGAGACAGGGGCATGGCACATTTTCTTTGTCCAGGACTTCATTCCCTTGGTGATAATACTTCGCAGGGGCAGGCGGTGCCTGCTGGTGGTGGGTGGAGTCAGAGCCCAAAGTCGGCAGGGTTTCCTAGATTGCATCCTTCTCTTCCCCCCACCCCACCACTGCATCTCTCCCGCTTTGTCTCCTGCCTCCCCGCCTTTGACTCTCTGCTTATTTCTATCTCTCTCCATTAACACAGCTCAGAGCTGGCCTTTCGCCTCTTTCCAGCTATTGTAGCTCCATCCCTCCCTCCCATTTCTCTCTCTGGCTGCCAGGACTCGGAATCAGGCGTAGGTCAGCAATAAAACAATACAGTTCCCAATGTTAGTGAAGTTAACTCTTTATTCAAAGAAACCAAAACAGCGCAGTCCTAGTGGTCACAGCAACCCTTTCCAGTAGGTCTTGCCCCAATGAGGCAGTTGCAAGGACTGAAGGCTCCGCCTTCCCATGACTCTCTAAAGCTCCTCTTCAGGTTCCTTCCCCAGCAGCCTAAGGCATTGTTGTCTTGCCTCTCATTGCTCTTGCCTCTTCATTTCTCCAAGTGTTCTGGGAGACTGGCAGGGAGAGCTGGTCACAGCAGGAAGGGGAGGCTCCCTGGATTCTTCCATAGCCTGCCTACACTCAGCCTCTTGACCCCTATTACTCTCCAGCTTCAGATTCTAGACTTCTCTCTGCCACAGCCTCTTCCTGCTCACTAAACCCTGTTACCTCTTCAGCTTCTGACACCTCCTCCTCCTAGTCTGCTCCCTCTGACCATTCATGTCATCCCACCACCAACCCCCTGGCTCTGAGCCTTCTTCCCTGGGGGTTCCCTTGGGGGTTCCCCAGCTGCTGCCTCCCACCACACCTCTGCATCCAGCCTGTCCATGACACTGGCCCTCCTTCTCTGTATCCAGGCTCTCTGGCCCTCCACTGCCACAACTGCCCCTCCTTCGTGAAGCATGATGTAGAAGAGGAGGCAACTCCCAAAGGGACGTTCCACACAGCATGAGCGAGCCTGCGGCATCTGGAGGGCCACATGAAATGATGTTGGGGGCTGCAAGAGATGGGTGGGATGCTCCCATCTCTCTGGAGTGGGCTGCCTTAGAAAGCGGATCTGTTGCTAGATGTTAGTCCTGAAACACAGGGTTTCCATGCAACTTAATAGAAACCTTTTGATAAGTGAGTGGCTGGAATGAGGGACCCACCACGTCCTTTGTGGAATTCTGCTACTGGAGTTGCTGGGTGGAGCCCCATGTCACAGCCCATGGAAGGTGACAGGCAGGAAGTGGGCATAAAAAAGGGATAAAAAAGGGGGGGGGGGAAAACGCCTAACAACGCATCTGTACTAGGAGGTGTCGTTTGGTGTAGTGGTTAAGAGTGGTAGACTCGTAATCTGGTGAATCGGGTTTGTGTCTCCGCTCCTCCACATGCAGCTGCTGGGTGACCTTGGGCTAGTCACACTTCTCTGAAGTCTCTCAGCCCCACTCACCTCACAGAGTGTTTGTTGTGGGGGAGGAAGGGAAAGGAGAATGTTAGCCGCTTTGAGAGTCCTTCGGGTAGTGATAAAGCGGGATATCAAATCCAAACTCTTCTTCCTGATCTGGACTTTTGAATTGCTTGTCAGCCTTTTAACTCTCATCCAGGTGCTTATTTTAAAGCAGGAATGTTAATCAACATCTTGCAAAAGTCAATGTTTTATATACCCGCCTGGCTCAAGATTCTCTAAATCTGGAACGATCCATAATTGGTGATGCTGAATGAAAAGAAATCCCGGCTTTTATAAACAAATCTGGCCTAGCTGAATTTGCTTGCAAATCTCCCCATCTCCCTGCTCCCCCCATTTTTTCAGCTGGAGGTTAGGCCAGGGTAGAGGGCAGTGGTTACTTGGCCCAACGAAGAAGGTTGTGACTCTACTTTGCTGAAGGGCTTTAGCCCTGGTGGTGGGGCAGAGATAGGGCAAAATGAGAAGAGTTTTGACCCTCATGTTAGATTTCTCAAAGGAAGAAAAACTTTGCAGGGATGGTGGTGGGGAGTAAGCGGTTTGCCTGGGAGGCACTTGCTCCCTTGCCCCCCCCCAATTAGGACCAAGGATGAGGAAAAGCTTCCTTTTGCATCAAGTGATCCTTCTGCATCTACCATGCTGATGCACCCACGAAATGCCCTTGCAAGAGCAGTGACTCCCAAACACCCCAGCAAGTCCCAGGAGTGACATTTAGCCTAATAGGATTATTATTGGCACAGTCTGTTCTGCATCTGCTCAGCCCTTTGGAAATGATGACTGGTTCATGCTTACCTTCACTTCCTGGTCTCAAAGTCATGTTGCAACAGCAGCAGGTGGGCTGGCCAAGCCCATTGAGAATGGACGAGGGTCATCATTCAGACTCTTAGTGGCACTTGCCCAGGGTTGGAGACTTGAATCTCACAGGGTTGGAGACTTGATCCTTAGTCACTTGATCCTCACATCAGAAACTCAACAGCAGCCTTGATTCTCTCACATTACATGCACATTCAAAAGTGTATATGTATGTGACCCTCTTTTGAGTGCTTGCCAGGGCTTCCATTCATGGGTGTATAGGGGAATTTGCCATTCCTTATGAATGAAGCTCTGGAGATCCCTTAAAAGCTGTCAGAGTTGGTTCAGATGCAGGTCAGCACACAAGACGCAGAGTTGGGAAGTGTAGTTAATATCTTATTCAAGAAAATGGCATATAGCTCAGCAGTACCTCCTGACAGGACTTGCCCCTCCAGACCAGTTGCCAGGACTGATGGTCCCTGCCTTCTACTTCCTCTTGGTCTCCTTCTCTGCCTGATGTTTCCCAAGTAGCCTCAAACTATGTCAGGGCACCTGTAATCTCTGTTCCATCTGAGACATCGTCCTGCGTGTCCTTGGAGTCCAGTGGGGAGGGGAGCTTGTTGCAGTAGGAGAGGCAGATTCCTGGGATTCTCCTGCAGCCTCTTGCAGCCCTTCAGCCTCTGAGTCTGAGCTGCTCCCCATCACAGGCTCTCCTTGTTCACTAAAGCCTGTTGCTTCTCCAGCATCCAACCATTCCTGCCATCCTTCTCCCTCTGATCTCTCCTCTGTGTCCCACCAGCAATCCCCAGGCTCCAAAGCCTTCCTTGTGTGGGGGGGCTGGTACCTTCCATTATTAGCCAGTCCCTGACAAAAAGAGCCCTCACTAAACTAGGAACTGACAGGTTCCCTCAACACCTTTCTGTCTTAAAAACCAAGGCTGGCATTTGGTTGACTTCTATTCAGAGAAGGCTCACTGGAATTAATGGACCCAGTTAGCAATAGTTAGAAAGGACCTGCCCACCCCCATGTGGACATCCATGTATCTATGCATGGCATGAGTCACGGGGCTCTGCCCAGCAGTGCCACAGTGCTGGGCTGCTGTCCCCAGAGATGGCCAACAGAGGCCTGCCTAGATGCCTTTCTGGCAACAAGGGATGAATACCTTTAGATTTCCCTGGGTCGTCCCCCCCCCCCATTTCTGATGATCTATTCCAGTGGTTCCCAACCTTTTTTTGGCCATGCCCCACCTAAGCATCTCTAAAATTCTGATGGCCCTCCCCTCCAGTGACATATAATTCTTATTGTGAACTCCTATTCACATGGAGGAAGCCTAAAAGGCCATTCACTGTTAATAACTCATTCGCAAATTGCCCCCCTTAAAGATCAAATTGCCCTCTGGGGGATGTGTGCCCCACATTGGGAACCATGGGTCTATTCCTTGTGTCTTACCTGAGTGCTGCCTTCCGAGATTTGCTATGTTGAGTTTATTTCTACGTGCTAGTTATTTTTATGGTGTTTTAAATATTTTATTGTAAGCTACCCTGATAACAGACCTGAAGCAGGAGGCCGGCTTTTGATTAATAAATAAGAAGACAAACATACATACATTAAATAAATAACATGCAGGGTGAACAAAACTGAGTTTGCTAGGAACGAAGGCAGCTGATTTTAGACCAAAGGAGCCCCATTACTTCCTCTAGTGGAGAGTGAGAAGCTCTCTCGGCCTATCTGCTGCTAGGGACTTAGCCTGAGGCCTTCTGCATGCAGAGCAGATACTCTGCCACTCAGCTACATCCCATGTGGTGAAATTTTTCATAGGGGAACAGTTAAGGCCAGAGGTGCCAGTTTGCAAGAGCGATTGTGGGGGACGCCGCACATGTGAGCATCACACCCCACTCTCTAATCTGGGCAGAAGCTACTGAGGCTTTGGGAAAGAGGCACTAGGCTTTAATACTTGAATACCTCGGGTTATGAACTTAATTCATTCCAGAGGTCCGTTCCTAACCTGAAACCGGTCTTAACCTGAGGCGTGCTTTCTGTAATGGGGCCTCCCACTGCCCCTGCGCCACCACCGCGCGATTTCCATTCTCATCCTGGAGCAAAGTTTGTAACCCGAGGTACTATTTCTGGGTTAGCAGAGTTTGTAACCCAAAGAATTTGTAAGCCAAGGTGTTTGTAACCCGAGGTACAGTGGACGCTCGGGTTGTGAACGTGATCTGTGCGGGAAGCATGTTTGCAACCTGCAGCGTCCGCAACCCGCAGCGCTGTGTCTGTGCATGCGCGGGTTGCGATTCAGCGCTTCTGCGCATGCGCTGAAACCTGGAAGTAACCCGTTCCGGTACTTCCAGGTTTGGCGCGGTGTGCAACCCGAAATCGCACTACCCAAAGCGTCTGTAACCCAAGGTATGACTGTGCTCTAATTTACTTAGAGCATTTAGGCAGAGGCGGAGCTAGCTGCTCTGGCACCCGGAGCGGTGCACATCCTATGCACCCGGGGTGGGGGGTGGGCTGACTGCATGCCACTGCTACATCCCCACTCAGACAAACCATTCATACCTTCTTCACACACCCTATACCTGAGTGAGTAGTATTGGGAAGCTACTGCAATTAAAGAAGTTTTTTGTTTGTTTGTTTATTTATTTATTTTTAAAATGATATTTTATTAAATTTTCACCATGTTTTTTTAAACCAAGCTTGTATATGGTGTTTTCAAATCTCCTGTTTCATCCGGGGTGTGTGTGTGTGTGTGTGTGTGTGTGTGTGTGTGTGGAAAAGGCAAAACATCTGATATGTCGTATCCCCAAAGATGGATATAGCAAAGAGCCTCCAAATCTAGGCTCCAAGAACAGCAGGAACTTCCTGCCTGCTTCCTCTGTTAAGGGCTCTGTTTGCCTCTGGGTTTTTGCATTTCTTCATAAGAACCAAGTCTCCAGCTTCTCTCAGGAAACCGAGAAGCTTTTACGTTGTCTTCAGAAGACACAGCAGCCTCTGCAAATGGAACAGACCAGACAGATTGGAAGCTGATTCCTTCTCCCTCCCCCCACCCTTGATAGACTTTTTACAGCAAATAGCAAAGCGCTGCAGAGAGAAGCTTAGAAGTTAGTTTCTGTGAAATCATTTTTTTTTAAGAGAGAAAAAAACCTCCTGAATTATTTAGCTTTTCAGACTTGGTTTTCTAAATGGCAGGTGAATCTGGCCTGTGTGTGGAGGTGGGAAGGTTCCTTCCATAACAAAAAAAACCAAAACAGCATGGAGGGAATTAATCAGATGCTCACCCATCGAGGAAGGGAGGGCCGGAGCAGCCAGTTTGCAATTTCCAAGTCACGTCTGTAACTTCGCAGAAATCTCAGGGAGGAAAAGTAGCATTCTATAAATTAAAGACTTGTTCTCCCTCTGTGCTTTGTTTTCTCATGAGGCCTGGCATTTGAGAGGGCAGCAGGAGCATAAAACCAACATATTTGATGAAGGAAGCTCCTCTTTGAAGACGGGGCTCTCCGCCTGCACGGCAGGGAGCTGCTAGTGATCAGCACCACCATCAAGTGCCCTCACTGTATGTATGCTGCCCACATGGCAAGAAACCCTGTAGCATCTTCTGGCTGGAGTAGCCCCCCCCCCAAAACCCCTGCCAAGCAAAGGAGTGGGTGGGTGGCATCTGCCTTTTTTGAACTAGATGGTGCTCAGGAACCATAGAACCACAGAAATGTAAAGTTGGAAGGATTCCCAAGGATCATCTAGTCTAACCTCCTGCAGTGTAGGCATCACAGCTCAAGAATCCCTGCCAGATGACCAACCTCTGTTTGATACCTGCAATGAAGGAGTGTCCACCACTGTCTGAGGGAATCCATTCCATTGTCAAACGGCTCTTGCCACCAGAAAGTTCTTCCTAAAGTTTAATCAGGATCTTCAAATCAAATGTCCTTCAGATCCATTGTCTTGGGTCCTCCCTTCTGGAGCAGCAGAAAAGAAACTTCCTCCATCTGCCTAAATGCTTTCTGATATTTGTCTTCTCTTCTGTCTTCTCTACTGCAGACTAAACATACCCATCTCACTCAACCCTTTATGGGCAACCAAAATCTAGCATTAGCAAGTGCCCGAGACGGCTTCTCTAAATCCGGGATGTCCCTGGAAAATAGGGACACTTGGAGGGTCTGTATGTGCCAATTTCTTGGGAGGGTCAGTCTACAATATGAAAAATACAGTAGAACACAAATAAGATAATAGCACACTCATCAGCAACAAGGTATCAACAACCACAGATATAAAACAACATTGAAAGCAATGTTTTCAGACAAAAGCCTGACAGGAGGGCAGACCCACCAAGTGTCCCTATTTTCCAAGGACATCCCTGATTCAGAGAGGCTGTCCCGGTTTCTGATTTGATGCTGGAATGTCTCACTTTTCCTTAGGATATCCCTATTTTTATTGGAGAAATGTTGGAGGGTATGGAGTTATCTGACCCCTGAGCCATCTGAAGGCAATCCTGTATAGGGAAGTTTTTTAAAAAAATGTTTAATGTTTCATTATGTTTTTATATGTTGGGAGCTATCCAGAGTGGCTGGGGCAACCCAGTAAAATGTGTGCGGTATAAATATTTAGATTATCATTATGGAATGGGACGTCCCTATTTTCATCAGAGGAATGTTGGAGGGCATGGGAGGGTGTGTGCCTGTTGCACTCCTTCTGAACAGTTGCCAGAGGGACAGCTGTCCTCACCTCTTCTGGAAGGAGGCTCCATAGATATGGGGCCATTTGCTGGAGAAGTCCAGTTCCTGGTTATCCATATTCTAACAACCAGTTGTATAGATGTCACAGACGAGTGTGAGGCCTGTTGATGGGTGGAACTGATATGGGGATAGAGCAAGATTAAAAGATAGCGTCAGCATCTTGAACTCTGCCTGGGAGCAAACTGGCCCTCAGCACCCCCTGTTTGTGGAACAGGCCTATCTAGACCAGGCATAGGGAAACTCGGCCCTCCAGATGTTTTGGGACTACAACTCCCATCATGCCTGACCACTGGTCCTGTTAGCTAGGGGTGATGGGATGTAGTTCCAAAACATCTGGAGGACTGAGTTTGCCTATGCCTGATCTAGACCCTTCGTCTTGTGAGCTCCCATCAGGGACAGATTTGGGCTTTTGGGGAGTTGCTGCTTCCAGCCAGTGCGGGCAGGACTGGGCCAGAAAAGCACAGAGCCAGACCTGATCTGAGGAAGCTTTGGACCCTCCTGCTGTTTCATATGACAGCTGCATTGAAGTCCTTTCCTGCTGCTGCTGCTGCTGCTGGGTTTATTTTGGGGGTATTTTATGCATCTGGTTTTGCTTCTAAGTGGCATCTTTGTTATTTCTGTTGTTTCTATTTTTGCAAGTGTCTTCAAATGTGTTTTCAGAAGAGGAGAATCTCTTGCATCCCACACAACCGCCTTCTTGTTGTAGATGGGAAGAAGCAGCTTCCTTCAGAAAGGAGCCAGGCTCTTTTTTTTGGGGGGGGGGGGGAAATCAGGATGCAGAATGCAGAGCCTGTTCCCAAATTGGCCCAAGGCCTGGAGCAAATACTGTTCCCCCACCCCTGACATAGCCTGCAATGAAGGGGAAGTATAAGGAGGCTGCAGGGGCAAAAACTGAGGGTGATGGTGGTGGGCACCCACCACAGGGGGCCACAGCAGTGCCAGATTTAGGGTAGTTCTCCCACACAGGGCACACAACAACAACAGCAACAATAATGCCACCTATACTTATACGGGTGCCTCCTCAAAGTTAGGCCCTGGTCACATGGGCAACTGAGTTGCTGCAGTGCACTTGAGAGCATGTGCAGAATAGAAGGTGAGAGGGAGGAGGGCATGGAAATAAGAAAAATGAGAGCATAGCCAAATTTTGTCCTGTGTCAGGGTGCCATAATACCTAAGTCTGCTCCTGGCCCTGCCTTTTGCTGAGTCCTCCCACTGGTTCTTCTCACCCAGTATTGTGGATGCTGGTTGGCAGCAGTGGCTCTCCAGGGTCTTTCCCAGTGCTGCCTGAAGATGCTGCCAGTGGGAACCTGAGACCTTCTGCATGCCAAGCAGGGGCTCTGCACCACTGAACGATGGTCCCCCCCCCCACTCCCACTATCACCACTGATGTTGATTTAGGATGGGTGCAGAAGGGACACAATAGGACTTTCAGGCTGTCCTTAGGAACTCTGAGGAAGATGCCTTATCCTTGGTCTGTCCAGCTCAGTATTGTCCACACTGACTGGCAGCAGTGGCTCTCTGAGCTATCGGCACAGACTATCTCCCAGCCCTGCCTGGAGATGCTGCCATTGGGGATTGAGCCTGGGGCCTTCTGTATATACAGCAGCTGCCCTGCCCTTGAACAAGGGCTCTTTGTGCCCTTTGGGTTCTCCACAGGAGGTGCACTTGCCCCCACCTCCAGCTTTTGACCCAGAGCCTCTTCCTATCTCTTCTCCTGACTCTAACAGGGTGATGGGGCAGAGCGGGAGGCTTTTGAGGGGTATGTGTGCCTGCAGAGGTGGGATCTGGTGCTGCGGTGGGGCCTTCCCTGCTTCCTGCTGATCTAGGTGGCAGGTGCTACGGGTGCTGGCTGCTGCTGTCCTGGGGGGTGCTGCTGGTGGGTTGCTCTCCTCACTACGAAGGAGGCAGCCTGGCGGAACTGATGAGGCTTGTTCCTCAGGGCTGTCAATACGGCAGTTTCAGGCTGGGCTGCTCTGGCAGAAGAAATGCCCTGACAGCTTTACTGGGCGATTGTTTCTTATAGATTTTGAATAAAAATAAATTGGCTCCTTTTAAGAGAGCCACGTGGGGAAGAGCCGGTGCAAAATGAGGCTGAGGGGTTTGTCTTCTGCAGCACGATCTCTGTCTGCCATCAAGGTAGGTGGTGGGGTCTCCTGGCTGAGTAAACCACCCCCCCGGCAGTTCTATCTGCTTCTGGGGGGGGGAGGGGATGAGAGAAGCTGTTGTTCTCTTCCTTGGGAATTCTTCTCAACTTTTGGATCCATGTAGCATGCCAACAAAGGTCTGTATAGTAAAAGCTATGGTTTTCCCAGTAGTGATGTATGGAAGTGAGAGCTGGACCATAAAGAATGCTGATTGCCGAAGAATTGATGCTTTTGAATTATGGTGCTGGAGGAGACCCTTGAGAGTCCCATGGACTGCAAAAAGATCAAACCTCTCCATTCTGAAGGAAATCAGCCCTGAGTGCTCACTGGAAGGACAGATCCTGAAGCTGAGGCTCCAGTACTTTGGCCACCTCATGAGAAGAGAAGACTCCCTGGAAAAGACCCTGATGCTGGGAAAGTTGGAGGGCACAAGGAGAAGGGGACGACAGAGGACGAGATGGTTGGACAGTGTTGTCGAAGCTACAAACATGAGTTTGGCCAAACTGCAGGAGGCAGTGGAAGACAGGAGTGCCTGGCATGCTCTGGTCCATGGGGTCGCGAAGAGTCGGACACGACTAAATGACTAAACAACAACAAAGCATGTCAGCAGGACCCCACATTCTCCCCCCTCATGCACCAAAGCCTTGCCAGCAAGCATCCATCTTCCCACTGGCCAAATTCCACTGCAGGAAGAGTGCAGAGTGAGTGGTCTTCAGGAAGCTGTTGCCCAGATCAGCCACCCGTCCTCAGAACTTCTGGCAGTTTCTCTTGCCACCCCACCAGTTAACCTCATCCATAACTTTAGTAAGAGAAAGGACCCTTCTCCAAGAAGCTTACGGTGTGAATTTAGATAGAGGTACAGGAGTCAGCTGGGAATGGAGAGCATGAGGAGGGGAAGTGTCACAAGGGATGAACCTGAGCAAAGCCTTATTTGTGGGGAATGGTTAAGGGAGTTGGGTGCACTTAGCCTGGAGAAGAGGAGACTTGAGAGGTGACATGATCATCGTCAAACACCTGAAGGGAGCTCACTTGCAAGATGGAGTGAGCTTGTTTTCTGCTGCTCCGGAGGGGAGGACCCAAACTAGTGGATTCAAATGACAAGAAAGGACATTTGGACTAAACATTAGGAAGAACTTTCCGACAGAGAGAACCATTTGACAGTGGAATGGGCTACCTTAGAAGGAGGTGGAGTCTCCTTCATAGGAGGTTTTAAAGCTGGGGTTGCATAGTCATCTGTCAAGGATTCTTTAACGGGTTTCCTGCATTACAGGGAATCCCTGTAATGGGGTCCCTTCCAACTCTACAATTCTATGATTGATTCTATGATAAATTATATGACTTGGACTCAGGATCTGTTTGACAGGGTTGGTGAGGGGGAAAGGCCAAAGTCCTGTGGGAAATGGGGGATTTGAGCTGAGAGAGAGAGAGAGAGAGAGAGAGAGAGAGAGAGAGAGAGGATGCCTTCCTAGGTGACCTGTTTACTGAGCTTTCATTGCCTTGCAGGGAGGTAAGATGATGCAAGTACTATTATCTTGCACTTTCCAGGAGATTTCCCCATCACTTTCCTTATTGCAAAAAGTCTGATCTTTTGGGAGAAACAACCTTATTGCACAAGACCTCTGCATCAACTCTAATTGCACCAGCTAAATCCCATCTGAAAACTGTGACAGTCGGGAAATGGCCAATGAGAGAGGGAGATCAGCATTTAGGCCAGGCAGGGGGGACCTGTCACCTTCCAGATGTTGTTGGACTCCAACTCCCATCAGCACCAACCAATAGAAGTTGGGGGGGGTAGGGCGGGTGGAGCCACAGTCCAGGAGTGTGTGGATCTTGTGGCTTTTAGACAGATCTGGTAATTCTGTTCCACAAGGATGTTTAGCAGAGTGTGATTGAAGGAGGTTTTATTTTATCCAAGAGACTAAAAAGAAGGAATATTTTTTTTTGAATGTTGCAGCAAATCCCTAACAGCGTTAACCTTTTCCAAGGTATTAAAGTCATCTTTGTTGCTGCTTCACAATTCTGTTTGTGAGCAAGACGGAGCCCACCTTTCTCTGAACTTCATGTTATTATCCAAGTAAATAATCAGCTGCGCTCTTGTGTTCTCTTGGTTTATTGTCTTCCCAGCTTACCTCCAGTCATCTCGTTCTCACTCCTGCTCATCAGGCTGCCTGCTTTGTGTCTCGCGGAGGCAAAAGTTCCAGCAGACTGGTCACTTCTGAAGTGAAACTTGTGCTGTATCACCCCTCCCCTCTCTCTTGACATAGGCCTTGGAGGCACAAACACTGCTTAGCAAAGGAGCCTCTGTGTAGGCAAGCTGATGAGTTGCCTTTCCCTAACTGTACTGTTGGGAAGGACCCCCAGGGCCATCTAGTCCAAACTCCAGCAATACAGGAGCCACAGCTAAAGAATCCCTGAGACAATCATGGGCAAAACAGCCTCAGAAGTAAATTTTTCCAGGCCTCAAGGAACCCTGAAGCTCTTGAAGCTCTTCACTGGAAGGTGTTGGAAGGGGTGCAGAGAAAGAGGAAGGGCTGCACCAAGTGATGACTGTTGTCAGGAAGAGGGCAGGTTGTGTTCTCCCAGTAATACAACAACATGCTCACCCTGGTTGATGAAACCTTGCTGAGACTGTTCTTGCACCCCCTTGCTTCTAAGCCTCTGCTGTAGAAATAGGGAAGACCACTCATGCCTCTTTCAGAGTGCATTAGACTGAACAGTTCTAAAATTTCATCAGTTCCCACCAGAAAGCATCAATGCAGGAATCACAACTGAAGGCTCCCCAACAGATGGCCACCCAACTTACATTTTGAAACCTCCAAGGAAGGAGGAATCTGTTCCACTGGCAAACAGCTCTTACTGTTCCAGGGGTGGGGGTGGGGAGAAGTTCTAGGGAGGCTGGGGGAGGGGGAGTTGTAAAGTTTTAGTTTTGTTTAGAGCTGAAGGATGTGGGTACCAGTGGCCCTCCATATGGGGATGGGCTCTAGCTTCCAGCAGCCAGCCTAGCCAATGGCCAGGAATAAAGATGATGAGAAATCACCACTTTTCTTGCCACTGTCCGTGGTGCTGATCCTGTCCTGTCTCAATGGAATGTGCTGATGGGGTGATGATGGTTGGCCTGTCTGCACTTGGGCCACTAAACCCCTTGAGCTGCCATAGACATCTGTCCCACAGAGGCATATACTGCCAGGAAATTTGAGCACAGCTGATAATGAGACATTCAGACTGTCTGCAAAAGGTTCCTTCTGCCTCAGCTTTTGGGGGTTGACAGAATTTGCTGAGTCACTGCAGTTGCCATCCTGAGTAAGCAAATTTCAGTTCATTCACACCTGTGTCAGCCTGTGTATGCAAACCACGCTCATATCCAAAGGTGCTCCTGCAGTAAGTGAGTTCATGCGTCCATTAATGCCCAACAATATGCTAAGAACATGCACCTGCTGTCACTGTGAGCCTTCCTCATTGATTCCAGACAGCATTGGGTTCTTAACAGCTGGAGTAAATGCCTAATCAGAGCTGAGCAGGGTGGCTGTGCTCTCTTCATCCCCTGCACTGCAGCCCCAATGGAAGATAATTGGGAAGGACAGATTTGGCAGCTACTGGGGGAAAGACATTTCTTCCCTCAAAGTTACACATGCTGTGGGCAGCTTCCAAGTCAGCTGCTATTCATTCTCTTAATTTTTTTTTTTTTATTTGGTTTGGATGAACGAATACAGTAGAAAGTTAGGCATCCTTTACATATGAAACAATAAGTAGAAAATGTCAGGATAAGCCAATTTTTACATTTACATTTGTACATCAAAGGGAGAAATCACAGGATAGAAGAAAGTAACCAAGGGGTATTAACTGTAAGAACTATAGACAGGTGTAATTTCACAGTTCCTGAAGGTTCAGATATACAGTACAACAAAAGATACGTATGCTAAAGCCAGCTGCTCTTTCTGAAGAATGAGGCTTCTCCAGAAGTTCCAAGAAGAGGAAATAGCTCTCTCTTCAGGGGAGATCAAACTGCATATTTCTACTGGGGAGGGGTGTCTTTTATAGGGAATTTTTTAATGTTTGATGTTTTGTTATGTTTTTGTATCTGTTGGAAGCCACCCAGAGTGGCTGTGGCAACCCAGTCAGATGGCGGGGTACAACAACAACAACAGCAACAACAGGTACCCCCTCTGGCTAGACCCACCAAGTGACCTAGAGAGTGTGGGGCATAGCAATCCCATAATGCTTTTGAGGCCCACAGAAGCCGGAGTCTGGCTGTGGCGATAAAATAGTGCAGTTGTGTTATATTGGTAAGCTCCATAATCTTCAAGGAGCTTGATGCCCTCTGTTTAAGCTTTTGCTCATAAATCTCAGTTAGTTCAGTTGTGGCTCATCTGACCCACCCACTGGGGGAAACCTGATCTTTAGTGCTCAGTCGGAGCAAATGTCAACTGGGTTTTCTTCAGTTGGACATTTGCCCTGATTTCAAGCTAAAGATCAGGTTTTCCTAGGAAAGAAGCAGGGCAAGGGGTAAACCACTCAGACAAATGCATGGAAAGCATGGATCTAGTGGAAAACTGCTCAGATCAATGCTTTCTAGACATGGGAGAAACAGAAGTGAGGTCAGATCCTGTTCACAATCAGCCCCCATTTGCGTTCCAGTTTCTCCTTGGGAGCCAAGGCAAGGCTTTCTTCTCACAAGGCCATGGGAGAGGCTGCCAAAGAGCCATCATGTGGTTGGATTGCGTCAATGGACTACCAGGGCTGCTGACCAAACAGCCAGGTGTAGATTTCTTCCCTGCAGAGGTTTGTCTGATGGACTCCATCCCCCATTCCTGCTGTTTCAGAGTGTTTGGCAGGTTGCTTGGAAGACCAAAAAGTCTCAGGCTGTAGCTTCATGGGTCTTGGCCAAGGCTTGTCACAGAATGTGCTCTGTAGGCAAAACGAATGCCTTGGGTGCCCCCAGAGAGGGAAAGGCTTCCTCTAGTGCCATATGGAGACGGTTGTTGAGACTCAGCAGTGGGTTTGGGTTGTGCCTGTCAGACCCTCCAGGTTTTTGCAGGTAGCAGAGTCAATGAGCTGCTCTTGTTCTGGGGGGGGGCATGCACACACTTTAATTCATCAAAAGGATGTCCTCCTTCCTTCCCTGGAAATACTTGGCCTGCAGGCAGATTTCTTTCCTTTGGAGATAGGCTCTGAAGGGACCTCCAAGACCTGGACCTGCCGCCAAGGAAGGATCAGGTGCAGGAGGAGAAAACCACCCAGATTCCCTTTGCAACCTGACTTCAGGCAAATGACCAGAAAACCCTGCTGGGGCCTCAGTTTGCACCCAAATCAAATGAGTCCCATGTTTAGGCTCAGCTCTGTTCATCTTGAGCAGGGGCTTGGCTGGGAGAAAAAGGAGCCCATTTCCATTCCCTTCCACAAGAAATTATTTGCAAAGTGTTTGTGTGTTTGTGTGTGTGTGTGTATGTGGACAATAATTGCACTCCCAGGCCACTTAGATTCCTCCTCAGGCAGGGGCACCAGGATGCCTCAACTGGTGAGTGATCCAGGTGTCTGCTTAATTATAAAACATGTTTTATTGCAGGTCAATATTTTAACTTCATTGATGTTTTGCCCCGAGGGCAAGTGGGAGGCATTAATAATGGAGCTGATAATTATCCTCCAACATGAATAAAGTTATTGCCGGGCCCCCCGTGTAAATCATCCAGTGGAGATGACAGATCCCTCCAGCCGGCCACCGCAGAGGCGCTGGGCCTGGCGCAGATTGTGACAGCTTAATGGAAAAAGTAATAAAAGCAACAATGAAGCCATTTAGAATATGGAGGGTGATTTGTGTACCCAAGTTTATTTTCATTGCTAAATAGAAGATAAATGTCAGATTAGGAACAAGATCTGAAATTCCTATTAAAATATTTGGAAAATGTCATTAAATATCAACCCTTCGAAGCTTCAGAAGCAGCAGCGGCGGAGACCTTGTTGCTCAGCTGCCCTGCCCCTTGGGCTCTGGGTGCGAGGTTTCTGTTAGAACAGGGGGAGGCAGGGCTAGGGGCTAAATAAACATGCTTGCCTTCCTATCCCCCCCACCTCCCTGCCTCTTCACATTTCAAGCTCCAAGATAGCTGCCTGCAGTTTCCTAGAGAAGTTGGCTCTCCACACATTAATTTACCTTGGCAGACTTTGTAAGTTAACTACAACGTGGTTCTAGCTCAGTGCATTTGCTGTGTCCTGCCTCTCATTCCAGCTCCCATGAGTTCTAGGAGCCAGATAGGGAGGCCTGGAGGGATGCATCTGGTGTCTGGGCCTGCTCTGCAGGCAGGGAGAAGCAAGGGCTAGAGCTAGCCGACAGGTGCATTGGCAGGGCAGGAAAGTCGAGGAAGACGAACTTGTGGGGCGTTTTTAAATTCTTTTGTTGGTGGTGGTATACTGAGTGCTTTGGAGATTGAAAAAAGTGTGATCTGGAGGGGAAATGAGCTGTGTTATAGTCTGGTGTTGCAGCAGCAGTGCAAACTCTCCAACGTTTCTCTGATGAAAATAGGGACGTCCTGATTAACAACAACAACACCTCACCCATATGACTGGGTTGCCTCAGCCACTCTGGGTGGCCTCCAACAATTATATAAAAACATAACACAACATTAAACATGAGAAAACTTCCCTATAAAGGCATGTCTTCATATGGCTCTGAAGTGGAGAACTCTATGCACTCCAATATTTCTCCAAAGAAAGTAGGAATGTCCTAAGGAAAACGGATATTCCAGGATGAAATTCAAAATTGGGATGGCTTCTGTAAATCTGGGAGTGTTGCTGGAAAATAGGGACACTTGGAGGGTCTGGCAGAGCTGGGTCTTACTTCAAAGGAAGCATTTGGAGGCTCAGACTCAACGTCTGCCGTGTACTTAGGGCCAAACCAGACTGGAGACTTAATGTGTGAATACAGTTAATGTACACCTTTTTTTTGGCTATGCAAGTAGCAGCTGTGGAAAATCCTGAGCAGCTGTGGAGTGTGAGGGACTGCGGGTGTCAGGATGCTGTCAGTGGCTCCCGAATGGTTGCCCAGGAAATTATAAAGACAAGGAAAAGTTTCTTACCATTCTTTTTTATTTAAATATTACAGAGAGAGGCTATGGAACCCAGCCTCTTGGATAATGGCATTGTACCGAGTGAATCTCCACTCCCCCCATCTCTCCCACTTCCTCATTCGTCACTTCTATGGGTGCTGCTATGTGCCCTCTGTCTTAGAGGAACTTGACTCCTACTTTTAAGGCTTACTGGGTTCTGGGAAATGGGGGATCTAGAATGCTTTCTAAAGACACCGTGTCAGTCAGCTGCTGTTCCGGTCCTGCCTCCACCTCTCTCATTATTTCCCAACTTTCCCCCTCATCTGCCTCTGAACTGTGACCTCTGTTGTAACCACTGTTGTAAATCTATAGTGTCTTCCTCTTCCTCCTCCCTGGAGGGGTCGGGATGGGGAGGTGGTCTCCCCCATTCCTCCTCTGCCCAGTCCCCGACAGCAGGAGAGTTTTTCTCTCCCTGCTATGGGGTCCTGTTGAAATTGGCCTCTCCAAATCTGCTTGTTCTCTTTTCAAGAGAAGCCTCTGCTGGGGCTTTCAGGCGCTTGGGCTCTCCCGAGGTTGGCACCTGCTAATAGACACAACAGCCCAGCCAGAGGAAAATGCCAAAGCAATTAGAGGCCAGATCGAGGCAGGCTGGATTCCCAGCAGGGCCCTGAACATCCATCACAGGAGGCTTTCGGTCCCCGACATCATGTCCAGGGCACAAGGGAGTAAATTGCACTCGCTGCTGGGAAATATTGCAGCAGGGCTGCTCAGGAGAGGCCACTAAGCAAACATCCTCTGCTGTGATGGGAGATTTACAAACCTCAATTGTTCTAGTAAATAGAGGACCAGCATCACCCTCCCACGGAGTTTTCCCATCTCCACTGCACACACCTCCCTCCCCAATACATACAGGAACACAGCATAAATGGCTGCCATAGAGCTCAAAGCAGATGACTGGCCCATCCAGGCAGGGCTCCCTCCATGCCAAAGAGGCACAGTGAATGCCTTGCTCTCAACTGGAGTGGTGCCAAAACTTCTCCTCCAACTCTCCAAAGGTTTTCTTCTCCATTGTTTTTCAGGGAATGAGTTGCGCGGTTGGGCTGACCACGTCATTCCCATCACCTATTTCACTTATTTAGTTTAACAAAAATTACATCCCACTCAGTCAATGGCTCCGGTGTCTAAGCGGTTCACAGAACAGGCTGGCACCATCTCTATGGCCTTTCTTTTCCAAGGCCTGTGGAAGACCTTCTTTTCCAACAAGCCATTTAGCTCAGTTGGTAGAGCATGAATCTCTTAATCGCAGAGTTGTGGGTTTGAGACCCACATTGGGCAAAAGATTCCTGCATTGCAGGGAGTTGGACTAAATGACCTTCATGGCCCTTTCCAGCTCAACAGTTCTATGATTCCAGTTTGTAACTGTCTTGGACTTGGAATGGGACTTATATACATCTTTACTGTTAAATCACTGTGGAATGTTTCAAGGGAACCAATTCATAAATGAAATAAGTAAATGCTTGCTGGGGACAGGGTCTCCCTTCCTCCCTCCCTTCCCCCCCTTTGCCCATCCCCCCAAATGCATTGAACCTTTAAACCTTTATCTAGCCCTCTGAGACCTCCCGGGCTACCCAAACACTTGGGAGTCCACTGGATGATGGCAAAATATCACCTCATGATATTCAAGATTCAAGAAGCCATGTTGAATCACAAGAAGCAGGGGAGATTGGCTACTTAGGCTGCCATATTCACTGGTTCTGTTCTTAAAGAAAGATCTTTTTACCTTTTTTCTTTAAAACAAACAACAAACAAACAAACAATTTCCACACTAATTTCTTTAAAAGTACTGTACAAAGACTGAACTTTAAGAAATGTACACAGTACTTTTGTCAGGTGCCCGGCAGGCTGCTACTTGCCTTTCCATGCTTATAGCAAAGCCCAGCCTAGGATGCTGTTGGAGGGGGTGTCTTCAGGAATTGCAGCGGGCATTTGGGAAGGCTGCAAATTTGTAGGATTTGGCACTCACAATCGGAGGCACCAGGTTGCCCCCAAGATCTAGGGGACCCAGCGCGCATTGCACGCATGTGACGCCACATGTGTATCACACATCACATGATGTCATGTGCGTTACCCGACACTGTGCAGGCTGATGCAGCCTTCTGCCAGGCCGGTCCATGCAGCATCTCCCAGTGCTGTGCAGGCTGGTGTGACCTTGCACCAGGCCACAGCGATCCTGATGGCATCTCCAGATACTGCGCAGGCTGGTGCAGCTATCCATGGTGTCCTGTCCCGTGCGCTGGGCCCCTCAACACTGAGTGGGCCAGGACCCTTTCAAACAAACATCAAGGGGGTGACACCTCCTAGAGTTGGCGTGCCTGCTCACAAGCACCCTGAAAGACAGGCAAATGAAACAATCTCCCCCCCCCAAAATCATTTGATGATTTTTGAATGACTGCAAAGCCCTGTCCACCTAATAGACAGAAATGGAAGGCCTGTAAAGAGCAGCTAGTTGAGAACAAGGGAGAAGATGACTGGCAAGGCACCTCCCCCAAACCTCCCACTCGCAGACAGGCACTTCTTAAGACAGGCCCATTTAATTAATGAAGTAATGGAAGCCTTTGTTTTCTGCCGTCAGACAAACAAAGCATTTCAAGCGTGATTTAATGCTTGTCCTCACTTCCCTTGATCGGGGCTCTTCCAAGGACTGATTAATAAGCACGTCTTGCCATGCGGTTGATGCCACCAAGCAACACTTGCAGCTGGGAGTGATTTAGGTGACACCTCCCTAATCAGCATGCAAGAAGAGCAGGAGGTCTCTGCTCCTGGACTGAAGCGAAGGGGGCCACTGAGTCCATCACCCAGAACTCAACTGGATGTTGGCAGATACAGCAGGAGGCAAAAGATAGGACTTCTTTGTGCAGCGCACAGCTAAACTAAGGAATTTGCATGCACAGGATATACCGTAGTAATGGCCACCAATCTGGATGGCTTTAAAAGTGAACTGGACAAATGAATGGAAGGTAAAGTTATCTGTGGCTACTAGCCATGGTAGCTATGCTCTGCCTCCACTGTTGGAGGCAGTCGTGCTTCCAAATACTAGTTGCTGGGAATTTCAAGTTGGAAGAACTGCTGCTGTTGCACTCGGATTCTACTTGTGGCTTTCCTTTTGGGGTCTTCTGATTGGCCACTGTAAGGACAGAAGGCTAGACAGGAGCTGGGAGCTGGGCAGAGTGAGATGACTGCCTCTGGTGGTAGATCCCAGAAGGGCAGCCATGAAAGCCCCTTGCTTGCTCCTCCTGAGACTTTTGGCTGTGCTTTTCTGTTGGAGGACAGAGCAAGGTGTGCCACCCACATGGCCTGCCTTGCACCCCCAGCACTAGCCTGCCTGTCAGGGTTTTTTTCCCAAAGCACACTGGTAGCTTTGTCCTACAATGCGGCACAAGGGCCCTGGGGGATGTAAGTCAACCCCAGAGTTATTTTTATTGATCAGAATTTAGTAATTATTAATTGTACAGCATCTTAAAAAGCAGGGACTGTCAGTATATGGAAACATCACCGCTGCAGACAGCCAGATTGTGGACACCACATGATGTGCTTATCTGTGGGAAAGAAGATTTTCCCAGGACGTTCACAGGCTGGATAAGTCTTTGTGAAGAGTGTAACTTGAAACCTTCTGTGTGCGCATGTTCAGGAAGTTTGTCTGACTTGCTGGAAGAACTGAACTGAAAGGACGTGTTTTTCTCTAGTGGTGTAATGTCAGAAATAAACATCATGTAAATAGATTTCTGACTTATTTTCTTTCCCCTGCGGAAGCAGGAGGGAGGGGTTGTGCATTTTGCCCATGCTTGGGAAAATGTCGCCTATCAAAATCTCCCTGGTCTGTCTGGATATCAGCCAGAGGAGGTTACCGGTAAGCAAGCTCCGAGGACAGTGAGAGGGGCCAGCCTCTATGGAGGGGGCTTGCAAACCAACAGGGACATCACCTTGCCAACAAAGGTCCATATAGTTAAAGCTATGGTTTTCCCAGTAGTGATGTATGGAAGTGAATGCTGGACCATAAAGAAGGCTGATTGCCAAAGAATTGATGCTTTTGAATTATGGTGCTGGAGGAGACTCTTGAGAGTCCCATGGACTGCAAGAAGATCCAACCTATCTATTCTGAAGGAAATCGGCCCTGAGTGCTCACTGGAAGGACAGATCGTGAAGCTGAGGCTCCAATACTTTGGAGAAGAGAAGACTCCCTGGAAAAGACCCTGATGTTGGGAAAGATGGAGGACACAAGGAGAAGGGGATGACAGAGGACAAGATGGTTGGACAGTGTTCTTGAAGCTACCAGCATGAGTTTGACCAAACTGTGGGAGGTGGCGGAAGACAGGAGTGCCTGGCATGCTCTGGTCTATGGGGTCACGAAGCGTTGGACACAACTAAACAAGAACAATTATATTCTAATTGAATATAAATTGTTCCATTTTAAAGTTATGTTTTATTATGATTTTTTGTATTGGATCAGAGTGTTATAAGGTGTGTGCTCTTTGTTGCATATTTTGTGGCTGTAAACCACCTTGTGTATACTAATACAGAAAGGCTATATATAAATTAATAGTGAAATGAAGCTGCAGGTGGTGAAATTCCTAAGGGGTGGTGTCTATACCTATCCGACCATTAGTGCTCAGTTGAATGCAGGAAAAGTGACCCATCAAGGGCCTGTGCCAGCTGAGACTCAGGGCCACCCTGTGTCCTGCACTGGTCATGAGGTGGGTGCCAGGGAGTTGTGGACTGGATGCCCCACTGCACCACAAGCCTCCCATCTGTTCTCTCCTGACGTCTAAAAGTTACCCGTCATCACCAGTGGGCGGAAAGTTAAGTCTTGCGCAGGCTGCAGGAGGATGGTCCAGCTGGTCCACCACCTGCTGCTCGGCACGTCTCCGTTCCCCAAGTGCAGCTGCCTGGCAGGCTGGTGGGGCAGCAGGACCAGAGGCTCATGTCAAGCCTGGTATTTACAGGATTTATGTCTGTAGATCTGATGTCTCAGGCTAGATTACAAGAGTTTAGCATGGTGCAGTGTCTGGATTTGCAGCTCCCCAGCTGCCCTTTGCTATCGGTGTGATTGCCTGTCATTTGTAAGCCATGTGGATGCGAGCGGCGCCTCCTCCCATGGGGCTCTGGACATGCCCAGGGAGGCCAAAAGATGTGTGTGTTTGCCAAGAATTACAAACAGGCTGATTGGAGAGACAGGTTTGGCGTACTCTGTCAACGCTCAGCTGGGCAGCCTCCGGCCCAGAGCACTAACCGGGAAAGGCTCTCAGGGAGACTTGACGCTGCTGCCACCCTCAAGACAACTCTATGCTGTCTCGTCTAGGCAGGGAGGGAGGGCAACGCTGGCTGGCTGGAACCCTGAGCAGGCGCTCTCCTAGCTAAGGAAAGAAAGAAGACGTGCAGCAACATTTTGTTGCAGGCCTCACTTGTGCCTCATCCCAGAGCTTTGGGGGATAGCAGCTCACCCCAGATCCAAGCTGATTGGCCGCTAGAAAGGCTCCCTCCTGCCAGAAGAAGAGATGGCACTCCACAATTGATGGCCTACACTGATGAGGGCCACCAACTCCAGTGTCATTTTGCAAAGAGCCTGGCAGCTGAACCCCCCATTGTTCTACCCAGACGCTGAGGTCCAGCGCCGAGGGCCTTCTGGCAGTTACCTCACTGCGAGAAGCCTAGTTACAGGGAACCAGGCAGAGGGCCTTCTCGGTAGTGGCACCCGCCCTGTGGAACACCCTCCCGTCAGATGTCAAGGAAATAAACAACTAGCTGACTTTTAGAAGACATTCAAAGGCAGCCCTGTTTAGGGAAGTTTTTCATGTTTGATGCATTACCTGTATTTTAATATTTTGTTGGAAGCTGCCCAGAGTGGCTGGGGAAGCCCAGCCAGATGGGCAAGGTATAAATAAATAAATAAATAAATAAATAAATAAATAATTGATAAAGCTCACCAAATTAATCTGAATCTGCTTCTGGGGACAGTGGTGGACTTTAGGCTCTCAGATTTCAGTAGCTCCCTTTTGTGCTACATTCTACAGCATTATTGTGGTGCCTCCTGCAGCATGGCACCTGGGATGGCCAAACCGTTTGTGCTACCCTAAAACTGCCTCTGCTGGGGAGATGCATGGTGGGCCTGCAGCCATCATGGCTTTCAGGAAGAGCTTCTGCGTACTGATCAGAGGGTAGTTTGCTCCTCTTGACAATGAGGGTGAGTTGGGTTACAACGAGTCTTCTGTCAGCACATAATGAATACAAGTGCTAAATAATTGCTTTATTCCCTTGTAAGCTGATGCAGCTGTGATTCACCCCAAGAGCAAAGATTGCGCTGTCAGGAGGACAAGAGTCCCTGGTTTCAGTTTAACAGGAACTCTGAGATGGGAGGAGGACATTTAGAACCTCACTAGGACACGATGACTCTGTGCTGCTGCATTTTTCTCAATTAACATTTCCCCAATCTTTACTTCTCTATAATTTGGCATCAGTTTATGATTATTATGATTATATATTTTTTTTAAAAAAACCCAACCTCTCATCAGCATCTGTGTGGATTTCTTCTAATGTTCACATTTTTATGCAACTTCACTTAATCTGCACATGATTTTTGCAAGCCATTTCCCCTCAGGCGATGCACTGTTATTTTCACCAATATCTGCATTTTCATGCACACTTTTCTCTAGTCTAGTACATGCGTCTTGGAACATGCAGGTCATGTTTGGAGAACTGCATTGCAGATGTCAGAGTCACCCGTGGTCCCAGCTCACAAGAGACCAAAGTCCACCCCAGCTTATGTACAAAAGCTTTTATTGAAGAACATTAGTAGCTTTACATCCGAGGTCCGTGACCCTACGTCTGTTACCCTTAGACCGCTGAAGTCCCCTCTGAGTCACTCCCGCCTCGACACCACTTTAAGAGGCTTGTACTGGTCCACCTCTTTCTCTCTTTCCTTTTCCGCAGGGTCTTTCTGCCCCCCTGTGTTCTCTCCCTTCGGGACTCTCCAGAGGCTGAGTCCTCTGCCTCCTCCTCCCCCCTCCTTCGGGCTTTGGGACCAGGCTCCTCCCCAGGACTCTCTTCATTTCCGCGCGCCTCCCATTTTGAACTTGGCGCGCTTACGTTGCTCCTGACCTTCCTTTCGACAGTTACACTCCCCTCAATACTACTTTCCTCCCCTTCCGGCAGGACGTTTTGCCCTGATCTCCTTCCCCTCTCTGCTTCCTGTTCTGCTCCTTCTGACACACTGGTCACTCCTCCCCCCTCACTCCGTTCCAGCGGAGCAGCCGGTCTCGCTCTCCAACTCCCACTGGGGGTTCCCCCTTCGTTTCCCTGCTCCTGACTGCTTCCCCCTCTAGCTCCCCTTGGCTTGACCAGAGGGGCTCCCTTTTGGGAGTCCTCCGATTCACTGGACGGACTCATGGACAATCTTGGGTCATTGTCATCCTCTTCCTCGTCAGTCTGGAATCCTTCCCCCTCACTCTGCATCTCTCTCCCTGAACCCCTGACAGCAGAGTTTGGGGAGAAGTGGGAATTTTGAATGATGGCTGTATTTGGGCCCCTGGATTGTGTCAGAAAGTGTGAGTTGTGGGTCGGGGTCACGTTAAAGCATCAGAGGGCCTTGCATGTTAATTGCATCATTGCAATGAAATTTGGCCCTTGTTTCCTCAGGCAAGACCAGCCTGTTTTCCACTCTAGCGTGGATTTGGCAAGACAGCTGAACTCTTGACTTTTGTAACCCAAGAAAATATTTAATTTAAAAAAACCAAATAGAAAGCTGAGGCATCTCATCCAGCTGGGCAGAGTGTGCTCCTTGGACTGAGGTTCTCTTCAGCTCCAGACCAGGGTGGGGAGGGAGAGCACTGGGGAAGGGGGCCATGGCCAGCATGGGGTTGTTGATGCTGGGGGTGGGGTGAGCCTTTCAGTTTTGGTTTTCCTGGTTTTTCATTTTTCCTACCTTCATTTCCCTGCTGTTCCACATCCATTTGCAATTTTTTAAAAAAAGTCCTCATGAAAATTCACCACCATTTTAGCATGAATTTATCCTAATATATGCGGGTGGCGCTGTGGGTTAAACCACAGAGCCTAGGACTTGCCAATTAGAAGGTCGGCGGTTTGAATCCCTGTGACGGGGTGAGCTCCCATTGGTTGGTCCCTGCTCCTGCCAACCTAGCAGTTCGAAAGCACGTCAAAGTGCAAGTAGATAAATAGGTACCGCTCTGATGGGAAGGTAAATGGCATTTCCGTGTGCTGCTCTGGTTCGCCAGAAGTGGCTTAGTCATGCTGGCCACATGACCCGGAAGTTGTACACCGGCTCCCTCGGCCAATAAAGCCAGATGAGCGCGCAATCTCAGAGTCAGCCACGACTTGACCTAATGGTCAGGGGTCCCTTTACCTTTACTTACACATTTTTTATATTTATATTTCATATACGTATATTTTATATTTTAAAAAGAAGAAGAATTTATCCCAATACTGTATACACATATTAACATGCAATTTGGCCTAATGTTCACACTTTTGCAATGCATTTTTTTTTCTAAGATAATGTGTTTTTGTTTGTTATTTTCACTCACCTGTGCTGGTTTATGCACACTTCCCTGCCAGTGTATCCATTTGCGTCCTTGACTGGTGAACCCTTTTGCAAAATCCATACAAGTGCAAATTTCCAAATGTGGCCTTTCTGCTTCCTATATTGTTTTGAAACATGTGAATGAGGAAGTACGGCCTTTAAATGAGAACAGATTCCTCCCCTCCCCCTTGCAGCCCTCTCTTCCTGTTACTGCACTCCCCCACCTCAATTCTTCAAGGGAGCCATAAATTAAGCCGGTGACCAGGCAGGTGTTCAGCATTGTTCTAACAGGTTACACCTGACCATTAAATTATCCTTGGCTGAAAACTTGTATAGCACAGGCGAAGAGGTGGGAGCTGCTCTGTGAAAGGTCCATTAATCTCTCCACCGGCCCATTCGTGGCACACACATTTCCTTTCCTCTGGAAAAAGCGGGTGGGAGGTGGCCAGGGCAACTTCTTCAGCAGTGTTTAGTGGCTCCTGTGTGTGGTGGCTGCCATCACAATGGAGGCAGCATCCTCTGCTTTTCCTATAGCGAGGGAGACACACGCTTTTGACCTCTATATTCAGGCAGCACAATGCCGTCACTTGCCTTTGATGTTGGCTGGCAAGAGATATAGATGGCTACTGTGACACTCTCCTTGCTCTCTAGCTCTGTGTATGGTGTGCCTGCTCCCTGGGGGCACCATGGGAAAGACAAATTTATTCACAGAGCAATAAATGAGAAGCTGGCTTGATTTCAGAAGGGATGTTTCAACCACAATCAATTTCACTTGCCTTCCTGAGTAATGGAGGACTGCCCTGCCAAGTGTTGTTGGCAACAATGGGATGGCATCCAAAGGTGGAGGGAGGGAGGGAGGGAGAGATGGAGAGATGCCTTTGTTTGGCAGGCAATGGCTGGGAAGTGCGAAAGAGCTTGGAAGATGCTAACAACAAGCAGTGTAGGGTGGATGCCCTAATTTTGGGTGCAGACACCCAGCTTTTCTGGAGAATGCAAAATTCTGGGTCCCACAAGAGCTGCCTGTGGGGGAAGACCAGTCCTGAGGGGTCTGCAGTGGCATAAGGGCTAACATGGACTGACTTGACCATTGACCGTCTCAGTCCTGTTTTTGGGAGGAGGGCAGCTCTCAGCTTGGATCAGCCCTGTATCAGGTGTTCTGAAAGGATGGCTGCCAGTCTTTGATGAAGTATTGGGGAGTGGGTCATCATCCTAAAAGGTCTGCTGAGGGATTTAAGGACAGAAACCCATCCCTAAAATAAGCCATGAGCAAAGAGGCCACCCCTGCTGAAGCTCAGGCCAAAGAGCAGTTGCAGGACTCCTTACCAGTCTGAGTGGCTGGGCTACTTCACTGGCTGAGCATCCCTTAGGTTCCCCCTATGGGCCACCCACTGGATGCTTCTTCTACACCTGTATTCAGAGGGCTTGGTCTGCAGTGACTGCAGCTTGCTCTGGACTTTCTGTGCTTGCCGTTCTGCCAACCCACCAGTTGATCTGAGAAGGACTCAGAAGGTCTCTTGGAAGGGCCATCCCAGTTGTGCTTCCTTTGCTGGAGGACACAATTCCAGAAAGAGCCATATGACTCCAACCCCTCTTGGGCTTGAAAGGGGCAATAGCCACACTCCTCTGCTCCAGGATCCTAGGTCTCCACTGCTGGAAAGCTTGCTTAGGACATTATTGGAAACTCTCTTTCTAAACAGGCTGTTCTCCTGCTTCCAAGTCTTGAGTGATGAGACCTTCTGCTTATGGAAACCCTGGTAATGAGTCTTCTTAGCCCAAGATCCTCTTTCCCTTGTGAGGAACCTTCCAGGGGCCACATGCCAATGGTTGGTGTGGTCAAAGGCAAAAATGGGTGGAGAAACAGGTGTAATTCATACATTCTATACAGGAAACATATTCCAACCAGTCAAGCCAGACATTTCAACAGACAGGTGGTTGGACAGACAAGTGGATGGATGAATAGACAAGATGTACAGACAGACAGATACTCCTCCCACTCCATCTAGGCAAGGAAGAGGATGCAAGAACATATTCCACCCAGACAAAAGCACATGAGGAGTGCATGGATCAGGGCCAGTGAGAAGATGTGGTCTGGCTTCAGAAGCATCTCAGGGGCCAGAGAAAGAGTCCCTGGCTTAGGGTATGCCCTGTGTAAGATGGTGGGGTCTTGCAGTCTCTGCCCCTTCTCTTTGGATGGTTCCCCCCCCAGCCCTTATCATGGGCCATCCAGAAGCCAGCTAATCACAAAAACATGTTAAGCAACCAATAACAAAGACAGGAAACTGCCTTATGCAACCCTCCTTGGTCTATCTATTTCAGCCTTGTCCAAACTGATAGGCCGTATCCCTCTGCCATTTCAGACAGGATCTCTTTCCCAGTCCTACCTGGAGATGCTGCTATTGGGGGTTGTACCCAGAACCTTTTGGGTGCCAAGCAGGTGCTCTTTACTGCTGAGCCATGAGAGCCCGTCCCCACTGAGGCTGCACCTGGGAGGCTCTCCTCCTGCTTCCACTGATGCCTTGGTCAGCTCCAAGGGACAGCACCCAGGCCCTGTGAGGCTTGGCAACACGGCAAGAGAGGGGAGTGTCAAAGTCTTGCAGGAGAAGAGCTCAGCCGCTTGGGCTTCTGCTAGGCCATTTGTCAATCCTTGCAGGGAGGGGCCCACGAGTTCCTTGCTGTGCCATCCATGCTGGGAATTGATCCTGTGAACTTTGCTGATGAAGTGTCATTGATCAGCCTGCTGCATTAAACTTCCAGCAGAATTTCAAGACTGTTTCTGCATCTCTCTCTCTCTCCTCCTACCATGCCTGGGCCAGCCTCCTTATGAAGAATGGAGGTGCCAGATGTGATTAGCAGGCCAAAGCTGTTCTTCCCCACACAACACAGCCTGTGGAGGCACTGAAGACCCAAAGCAAGTTCAGGAATGATGAATGGAGCTTCAGAGCTCATAGAAACAGCAGCACAGTACAGTGGGGAGAGCCTAGAGGGGGAGGGAGGAGATGACTGGCCCAGAAAATGAGAACTTGGGGATTCTACCTTCCTACAAGGTAGAAGAGTTGTGATAGACAAGGAAGTAGCGGAGGAGAAGAAAAAGAGGGCCTTGCATGCTCTGCAAATGACATGAAGGTGATTGGGCTATATTGAGGGCCTCCAGCCAGGGGCCATATCCCATCTAGAAGTTTTGTAACATGAAACAATTGGAACCTGTTGCTTTATGAAAATCTCATTTGTTTTCATTTTATTTAGAAATATTTTGTGCATGAGCTGGACTCTTGTTTGCCTAGTTTGATGTGATCCTTCTAGGGCTTCTCTCTTGCTAGTTCTATGGGTGGGTGGACTTTGGAGGCTGAAGCTTCTCCTGGCATTGCATAATTTGCATAATCAGCAAGCTCATTGGGTGATGGTTTGCTTGCACCAGAGCACATTTGCAAGGACTTTTCATTCAAACGGCCTGATGCAAGGCACAAAGTAACTACATGACTCAAGAGCAGGACAGTCAGTGCTTTTTTTTTCCCTAGAAAAAGAGGTGCAGGAACTTCCACTTTTTTTTTTTACAGACAACTTTAAGTTGCTGAGATTTTTGTAGGGGGAACAAAAGCTCAACAGCCTCCAACACAAAGCCATAAGCAGCATGCAGCCCAAAGCCTCTGACAGGCAGTTCTGGGTGCTGTGCCATAACACAGCTGCCAGTATGCTACAAAGAGGTGCCGGAATGCACCAAAGAGGTGGTGGAACTCAGTTCTGGTGAGTTCTGCCTGAAAAAAGCCCTGAGGACAGTGAAAACCAAGTCATAAGCCATGTTTACATGTGACGTAGGCGAGGCACCTTAAGCCTCTTTTCATGCCCTGTGGTTCAGATTCTCCACCCTCCAAAAAGAACCCAGCACCCTCCACTTCCTCACTTGGGCAGCAAGAAGCAAATCCTGGAAAATCTGGTGACCTCTTTATGTACCTATAATTTTTGCAGTCGGTGATCTATAAAACTCCTTCATGTGTAATAACTCTGGCAAAGAATTAGCAGCCGCCCTTCATCGCCTCTTTATCTGTGCTTGTCAATGCAGCTCTCGCCCCCTTCCACAATCCCTTGGCCATGCCTGGAATAATAACGTTGTTAGAGGTTCTTGTGTTGTTTTGAAGTTGGGAGAGAAGGGGGGTGGATCTTGTGAGCCATCTGAGGGTTTACCTTGAAAAAGTTCTTCCTCCCTGCCAAGGTGACCCACTTGACACAGGGACTCTTTTGAACTTTTGATGGAACATTTACTGAGCAGAAATAATCCTGGGACACAGACGACTCCTTCCACATGCTGGAACAGGCAGGCATTTGATCAAAATCCTCACTATTTGTGTTCCTGCCGATTCACGTGGGCCTTTTCACAAAAGAGCACCACTCCGTACTTCCTCTGTTTTTTAAAAATCACATCCCTTCTTTTCAAGGCTGGAGGTGAATTCCAATAAAATACTAAAATGAAATCAATACAGTAATTGTTACATGCGATAAAAACCAACAGGAACAGCAGCACAGCCCCACTCAGTAGCTGTTGGCCTGCAGAAACAGTAAACATTTCATCCTCTCCAAAAAAGAAATGGGAACAGATGGGCCCAAATTTCGTACCAGAAGGTCATCCCACAGTGTATTCCACAGCAGGGAACTGCCCCAGCCCCAAATGGGACACTGTCTCAATTTCCCCCAGCTCTGATGTGAGAGATTCTCATCTGCATAGTATTCTTCCTGTAAAGTTGCCTTTGACATGCAACAACCTTGTCATGCCACACCCTCGTCTAGGCATGGAAAGCAACCAGGATATGCAATTTCTTCTCACCCAAGCTGGTGGCAATCAAATGCAAGGGAGTTGAGTCTGTTGCAGAAACTATTAAGCAGGAATTTTAGCATGATATTTTCAAGGCATGGTGCACATGCAAGGAATGTTTAGAGACAGAAACTTTTCCAGCTCTGACCTGGGGTTCATTCGCACTTCCTCTTCTCTCACTCCTCCCCCCCCCCAGGAAAAACCACTCTTTAGCACTTAGTCAGAGCAAATGGCAATTTAGGTTTTCCCTGGATCGCCATTTGTTCCGATCTATCACTAGAGAGTGGATTTTCCCTTGGGAAGGAGTGGGGCAAGGGGAAAACCACTCAGACCCATGCTTTCTAGGCATGGCATAAGCAGAAGTGTGGATGAACTCTTGTTCTCTGTTTTCTCTAAGAATGCACCCATTCAAACACTGCATCCATCTAAGGTGGAATGTGTTGACCTGGACCTGTAAAAATTATGGTTGGTGCTGACAGCGTGCCTTGACCTTGAATCAGTGATGAAGGGCAGCATAAAAGCAAACAGAATTGGCCTCCACATACTTCCTTGACTTGTCTTTCTTGATCTCTTTTGGACATCTCTGCATAAACATCTCCGTAACAACATCAAAACTGGTGCTGGAAGCCTCTCTTCTTTTGCATTCCAAATGTCAAAGGATGTGCCACAACAGTAGTCAGCAAAATATCCAAAAGTTTGATCATCTTTGAGCTGTTGAATCTTGGAACAGATATGATACAATCCATCAACCCTCAAGGTGCATGGGGGAACCTTTCCTGGCTGTCACTCACTCAGCCCTTGATGTGCCATTTCCTACTTTTTGCTGCAGGAGACTTTTGGGAGGCAATACCCAGGGGCAGACCTTGGCAATATGTCACCCTGCTTGAGGGCTTTGGGAAGGAGACACAAGGCTCTGGCAGGGTCTAGGGGGCTGGGGGCTGGAAGCACCAGTGGTGCTTGTGCTGGACCATCTAAGCCCATCCTGTTGCAAAGTTCTGCCCATCTCAGACCTCTTGCCCTGTGCCCTGGAGGAGCTAAGGGGATGGAGGGGGGTGCTTCTTGCCTGCCCTGGTCTTGGCTACAAGGCGGGGACTTGATCCTACTTCCTCAGTTGTCTGAAATAACATTGGCTGTTGCCCATTTGTCTTTCAGAGATTCCTTTTACCCTTTGAATTTAATTCTGGTTCCTGGCACACTCTTCCTTTTTGGCTGAATCTGAGAGAAGCGGCTCATTAGTATGCAATCTCACCTGAACAAATACCAGCATTTGTTGTCTGCCTTTATCTCCTGTATCACATACAGAAACCTGATTATGACTTGTTGCAATGTGAATCAACTTCTCATTTTTAAAAATCGAAAATGGATTCACAAGCTTTCCTGTAAACACCGGAGTAATTCTTCAGGCAGCTGGTGCTCCACGGACTCTGCTTCTGAGTCAGCGGCTTGCGTTTTGTCTGCCCCACTCATTTATGCCCATCAACAAACCAAGAGGGGCCCTGGATGCTGTCATCATTTCAGCAACACACTGAATAAAACCCCCTCTCCCTTGCAGGCTATGTGCAGGTTGCCTCCAACCGACTCCTTTTGGGATGGCCTTTTAATGGCAGTTCAAGCTGAAAGGCAAGGCCAGTGTTGCTGTGGTGGTTCTGCATGGCCGTTGGCTGCAATCCTTGACACGTGGGGCTGTGAGGAAGCTTTGTTACAAAACTTGCTTCCGAGTCCCTTCCTCGGATTGCCCTTCTCCAGAGACTCCTTCCTCTTGTAGTTCTCCACGCACTGTCTGCACAGTGTCAGGGAGACTTTGCAAATATGAAAGATAAACAGCCAACCATATTGCGTAGTTTTGTTCACCCGAAGCAACAGCAGATGGAAGCAGCTCTGGAGCAGCTGCAATTTTCCATTGGGCTGCAAAGCAGGGGAGAGAGAAGGGAAGGGGCAAAAGTCACAGTGCCCCCCCAACCCTTCCTAGAACGGAATACGATCCAAAGAAACAGAACTGGGAAGGGCAGGTGGAGAGGAAGAGAGAGCCTGGTTTGGGGTTGTGGTGCCCATAGCTGCTAGATTAAGGGGCCACAATTCAACTTTTCAGCAGCACGCTGCCATATTTCAGTATTGAAGGAGCAATTGTTGACAAGCCTGGCAGGTCTTCAAATCCAGCAGCAAAGGCATTTCTTTGTTGACTGCTCCTCCTTTCAATATGGGTTGGGCTGTAACTGGCTGGGATTTGTGTTTCATTTTCTGAGGCTCAGCACCAGGCAGAACTCTTCTATTTGCCAGGGGCAGGGAGCTGTGAAAGGGACATGTTTCCCTGCAGCTCCAATTCATAAAAGGCAATTTCTGGGGAGCCACATTGCTCTGTGGGCATTTCCCCCATGGAGACATGGTCTTTGTCACTTTGCTGGCTGGCTATTCTGTTGGAGCAATGAGTTTAAACTTGGATCTCTCTCTATCACAAGGGGAAGGCTATGATTTTAAAAGCTCTTGGGGAGAATGGCTGGCACTGCTTCCCTCTTCACAGCTCTTCCAGCCCATGCCCTGTTCTTTCCTCTCAGTTAGGCTCACTTCCAGTATTAAAGTGAGAGGGAAAGAAATGACCCAGGTGAGTTGGAGTTGATTTTAGACATATTGCATTCCAGAGGCTCTCAAACAGGCACAGGCCCCATGACTGATGAGTCCTAGATATTTCACTCAACCTCTGAATTGAACAGAACCGGCAGCTTTAAGAATAGAAGCCAACATATCTTGTGAATAAAACAAGAAAATGATGGACCTGTAGAGGAAATATAGACAGATAGAGTTACACAACCGCTAGTTGTGGTGGCTCCCCTCCTTGACTACAGGAGGGACCCCCACCTATCTCCTTTCATGGCCATTTGTCTGTGATTCTTTAGCCGTGATTCTTGCATTGTGGGGGTTGGACCAGGTGACCCTTAGTGTCACTTCCAATGCTATGGTTCTATGTTGCTATGATTCCCTTTTCTTCTCTTCCCGGCTTGTAGAATTGGCCAAGGGGGAGTCTTCTGCTTATTAGCCTTGGTGCCAAACTGACTCTCTTCCAAAACTGCATCTCTTTC
The DNA here is from genome assembly GCF_964252035.2 of Podarcis erhardii. Lineage (NCBI taxonomy): Eukaryota > Metazoa > Chordata > Lepidosauria > Squamata > Lacertidae > Podarcis > Podarcis erhardii. The sequence goes on from NC_138503.1 coordinate 29,666,773, forward strand.
AGACACCCCTCATTCCTTTTTCACTTCCCATTAATCTCACCACACCATCAAGTGCCCTCACCACTTGTGATGTTTTCATACCAACGTTCTAAACCTAACCACATTGTCTAACCCTATTAGTTTCCTGCTTTTTGATGTACCTGCCTTGAGTTCCCTTTATGAATTGTACATACTTCCTCTGCACTGTTCTATGAGCATTGATGCTTGTCCTTTATAAACTTATACCTATAGAAGAGCATACAGAAGAGCCTGTTGGTCCAGGCCAAAAGGGGCCCATCTAGCCCTCTTCTCACCATGGTCAACCAGATGCCTCCAATGGGAAGCTCACAAGCAGGACCTCAAGACAAGAGCATCCTTCTTTCATGGTTTCTATAAGTAGAGCCTGCTGGATCAGGCCACAAGGGGCCCATCTAGTCCAGCATCCTATCCTCACAGTGGCCAACCAGATGTCCTAGTGGGGAACTGGCAAGCAGGACCAGAGCACAAGAGCCCTCTCCCATCTTGTGGTTCCTGACAACTGGCATTCAAAAACAAGACTGCTTTCAATTGTGAAGGTAGAACATCAGGGTTAGGAGCCACTGCATGATTAATATATGTGCGTGATTGTGATATATGGGAGCTATATATCTACCATTATCTGGGATCATCTTCCATAAATTTCTCCAATTCTTTTCCTTTAAGGTTCCTAACCTATTGGTGACTGTTAGGAGGTTTCAGCACCACTTTTGCCCTTAAAGTTAGACCTTTCTATTTTCCCCTTCTGATGTGACCATCACACGCCAAGAGATGCTTCTGCTGTCTTCGCCACTCATATCCCCTTTGGACTAAAGTTGCTTATCTGGCCCTCAAAGCACTCAGAGTTCATACAGGCTCTGGGTTTATCAGTTGGGGTCATCCGTCTCACTTCTTTGCATTTATTGAAGTAAATCATTCTCTGCCCTTGTTCAATAAAGTAGTGACATTTGAGTGCTCCCTTGTGCTTCTTCTGTGGTTTAGGGAACCAATAGGTTAGGGAACTTAAAGGAAAAGAATTGGAGAAATTCATGGAAGATGATCCCGGATAGTGGGTGAAAAGTTCTGGGAAATGGACGAGGTACCACCGGACTGGAGCTGGGCAAATATTGGATAGATTGGTCAAGAATAAATCCTGTCTGACTTATCACTTTTGTTGTTAGCTACTAGTTTAGTGGATTGTGGGAATGCTTTGGGTGTAATTTCTCTTGTCTCCAGCAAACATTTGACATAGTTCGTCACCCCAATCTCTGAGTGGTGAGAGATTCCAGGGATCCCACCCCTTGTCTGGAGTTCGATTTGCTTGGAATGAAGCAAAGACTGTGGTGTCTTTAGGATATATGGTTTTATTTATACTTATATACAGCCTGAACATAGGGTGGAAGGGCTCACAGCATTGACACCCCAACAGATCTTGCTTCCCCATTAGTTACAGCTATGGATCCACCACAGAGCAAGCATGTGAGCAAGCAGGGCAGCAGCTGAAGAAGGAGCAAAAAGGGTTTTCTCGTGTGTGTGTGTGTGTGTGTGTGTGCGCGCGCGTGTGTGTGTTTCTTTGTGGCTGATTAGCTGCTCTCCCTGTGCAAAGGTCAGAGGGGGCAGGGTTTCTGTTCAGGCAGGTGATTAGCTGTGGGAGGAGCTTACCAGAGCTTGCAGGCGCGCGCAGTTTGATCCATCTTTTAGATTTAGGGGAGCTAGTCTCAAACGTTTGTTGGGGGAGACCTAGGGTTTTTTTGGGGGGGAGAGTTATTTGTCCTGTCTGCACTCTTCTTATGATGGAGGACCGCTGTAGCCACCCGCAATGTCATGTTCTCAAGATGGAGAGTGAGGGAACAGCTGCAGTCGCCTGCGGTTCCGGCGCAATGTTTGCCATTTTGCCAAAGGTTGCAGGCAACTTTACCTGCAGCAATTGCATGTTGGTTGCCCTCTTAAAAGACAAAGTCCAGCAACTGGAGGAACGTGTAGCTACGCTCCAAAGAATTAGAGAGCTGGAGCTCTTCTTGGAAGCAACAGAGCACATCGTCTCCACCAAGGAGGAGACAGGGGACTCCCCTGAGAAGGAGGCTAGTTCACCAACACAGGAGCCAGAAATATGGAGAAATGTGACTCAAAGAAGTAGGAGGCCCAGGGTTCGCTCTGATTGTTTAGAAATACACAATCGCTTTGAGGTCCTCTCCCCTAGCATGGAAGACGAAGAGCAGACTCCATTTGAGGATCTCTCCCTCATTACAGTCGATCAGGTATATGAAGACGAGCAGCAAAATCAGTCCTCAGGGAATGTGCAGGCGACCTTGGAACGGACAGCTCACGGAAGAACCCCGAGTGGTGATAGGGGATTCCCTACTGAGGGGAACAGAAGCAGTGATCTGTGGGCCTGACAAGATGTCTCGGGAAGTGTGCTGTCTCCCCAGGGCTAAGATCCAAGATGTAACTGAACGACTGCAAGGAATCATAAAACCCACTGACAAATACCCCTTCCTCTTGGTTCATGTGGGAACCAATGACACTGCAAGCAATAGCCTCCAGAAGATCAAAAGAGACTATGAGGCTCTGGGCAGGAAATTGAAGCAATTAAATGCACAAATTGTCATCTCATCTGTCCTCCCAGTTGAACGACGTGGCCAGAGAGAAAGGGAAAAATAGTGGAAGTGAACAGCTGGCTTCGCAAATGGTGTAAACAGGAACGGTTTGGATTCTTAGATCACGGACTGCAGTTTCTTGAAGATGGACTTCTGGCAAGTGATGGGCTGCACCTCACAACGGTTGGGAGGAATGTTTTTGCCAAAAATCTCAGAAACCTCATCAGGAGGGCTTTAAACTGACTAATGTGGGGGAGGGAGACAGTGCTCCTGAAGGTAGGAGTCTATCAATTGATGAAGATGATCATCCAAATGTCATAGACCAAATGGAGCAAACAGCACGCAGACCTAGTGGTGGGAGGAAAAAATCCTTAAATAAGAATGATTAATGGACTTCAATGTCTGTACACTAATGCGCAAAGCATGGGAAATAAACAAGATGAGCTTGAGCTCTTGGTACAGCAAACTAAATATGACATAATAGGCATCACTGAAACCTGGTGGGATAAGTCCCACGACTGGAATGTAATAATGGAGGGATACAATCTATTTCAGAGAAACAGACCAGACAAGAAAGGAGGAGGAGTGGCGTTATATGTCAGGGATGTGTATACCTGTGAAGAGATCCAAGATTTAGAACCTCAAAGCCAAAGTGAGAGCATTTGGGTCAAAATTAAGGGAGAGAAGAATAACAGTGACCTCATTGTGGGAGTTTACTATAGATCCCCAAGCCAAACGGAGGACATAGATGATGCCTTCTTGGAACAGATGGCCAAGCATGCAAAAGGAAGGGAGATAGTAGTAATGGGGGACTTCAATTACCCAGATATTTGCTGGATGTCAAACTCAGCCAAGAGCATAAGGTCAAACAGATTCCTCACTGGCCTTGCAGACAACTTCGTTGTCCAGAAAGTGGGAGAAGCAACAAGAGGAACAGCCATTTTAGATCTGGTCCTAACCAATGTTGATGACCTGGTTAGTGGGGTAGAAGTGGAAGGATCATTAGGCACGAGTGATCATGCTCTTCTGAAGTTTACTATGCAGCGGAAAGGAGCAGCCAAGCATACTAGGACTTAATTTCTTGACTTTAAGAAAGCCGACTTCATAAAACTTAGGGAAGTGCTGGGTGAGATCCCATGGACAGTAATACTAAAAGGAAAGGGAGTTCATGATGGCTGGGAGTTTGTTAAGAGGGAGATAGTAAAAGCACAACTTCAGGCAATACCAATGAGACGGAAACATGGAAGGTGCCTAAAGAAGCCAGGGTGGCTATCTAAAGAACTTTTAACTGAGTTAAGATTAAAAAAGGATGTGTACAAAAAATGGAAAAGGGGGGAAACCACCAAAGAGGAATTCAAACAAATAGCCAGCACGTGTAGACACGAAGTCAGAAAAGCTAAAGCACAGAATGAACTCAGGCTTGCTAGAGAGGTTAAAAGCAACAAAAAAGGCTTTTATGGGTATGTTCGTAGCAAAAGGAAGAACAAAGAAACAGTGGGGTCACTCAGAGGAGAAGATGGTGAAATGCAAACAGGGGACACAGAAAGGGCTGAACTCCTCAATGCCTTCTTTGCCTCAGTCTTCTCCGATAAAGAAAACAATGCCCGACCTGAGGAATTTGGAGCAAATGATTCAGCAGAGGAAACACAGCCCAGAATAACTAAGGAGATAGTACAAGAATACTTGGCTAGTTTAGATGTATTCAAGTCTCCAGGGCCAGATGAACAGCATCCAAGAGTATTAAAAGAACTGGCAGATTTGATCTCAGAACCACTGGCAGTCATCTTTGAGAATTCCTGGAGAACAGGCGAAGTCCCGGCAGACTGGAGGAGGGCAAATGTTGTCCCTATTTTCAAAAAGGGGAAAAGAGAGGACCCAAATAATTACCGCCCAGTCAGTCTGACATCAATACCAGGGAAGATTCTGGAGCAGATCATTAAGCAAACAGTCTGTGAGCACCTAGAAAGGAATGCTGTGATCACCAATAGTCAGCATGGATTTTTGAAAAATAAGTCATGTCAGACTAACCTGATCTCGTTTTTTGACAGAATTACAAGCCTGGTAGATGAAGGGAACGTAGTGGATGTAGCCTACCTTGATTTCGGCAAGGCATTTGACAAGGTGCCCCATGATATTCTTGTAAAGAAGCTGGTAAAATGCGGTCTTGACTATGCTACCACTCAGTGGATTTGTAACTGGCTGACTGACCGAACCCAAAGGGTGCTCATCAATGGTTCCTCTTCATCCTAGAGAAGAGTGACTAGTGGGGTGCCACAGGGTTCTGTCTTGGGCCCGGTCTTATTCAACATCTTTATCAACGACTTGGATGATGGACTCAAGGGCATCCTGATCATATTTGGAGATGACACCAAACTGGGAGGGGTGGCTAACACCCCAGAGGACAGGATCACACTTCAAAATGACCTTGACAGATTAGAGAACTGGGCCAAAACAAACAAGATGAATTTTAACAGGGAGAAATGTAAAGTATTGCACTTGGGCAAAAAAAAATGAGAGGCACAAATACAAGATGGGTGACACCTGGCTTGAGAGCAGTACATGTGAAAAGGATCTAGGAGTCTTGGTTGACCACAAACTTGACATGAGCCAACAGTGTGACGCGGCAGCTAAAAAAGCCAATGCAATTCTGGGCTGCATCAATAGGAGTATAGCATCTAGATCAAGGGAAGTAATAGTGCCACTGTATTCTGCTCTGGTCAGACCTCACCTGGAGTACTGTGTCCAGTTCTGGGCAACACAGTTCAAGAAGGACACTGACAAACTGGAACGTGTCCAGAGGAGGGCAACCAAAATGGTCAAAGGCCTGGAAACGATGCCTTATGAGGAACGGCTAAGGGAGCTGGGCATGTTTAGCCTGGAGAAGAGGAGGTTAAGGGGTGATATGATAGCCATGTTCAAATATATAAAAGGATGTCACATAGAGGAGGGAGAAAGGTTGTTTTCTGCTGCTCCAGAGAAGCAGACACGGAGCAATGGCTCCAAACTACAAGAAAGAAGATTCCACCTAAACATTAGGAAGAACTTCCTGACAGTAAGAGCTGTTCGACAGTGGAATTTGCTGCCAAGGAGTGTGGTGGAGTCTCCTTCTTTGGAGGTCTTTAAGCAGAGGCTTGACAACCATATGTCAGGAGTGCTCTGGTGGTGTTTCCTGCTTGGCAGGGGGTTGGACTTGATGGCCCTTGTGGTCTCTTCCAACTCTATGATTCTATGATTCTATGATTCTATGTATCTATGTCTCCAGCTTCCAGTATGCTTTCCACTTTCTCACACCCAAGAATTGGAAAGGACTCAGGGCATGATCCAGACTGACCCTCCCAAACTCATAATAATAATTTTGTTAGCAAACTGGATAAATGCATGTTGGCACCCCTTGTTAGGGAAACAAGTTGCCTCATCCTGACCCAGATCATGGGTTTATCCAGGAGTGTCTCTATACTAACTGGCAGCAGTGTTTCAGGCAGGGAACATTCCCAACTCTGCCTAGGGATGCCGCTGGGGATTTAACATGGGACTTTCTGCATGCCAAGCAGGTGCTCTGTACCACTGAGCTGCTGCAGCTCTTCCTCCTATGGTGAAGGCATAGAGAAGTCTCCATTTGACAATGGAGTCCATGGGCTAGAGGGGTGGGTGAACTTGCCCCCCCCCCGGAGGTCTTCAAGCAGCAGCTGTTGGTGGGGGGACGAAAATGGATGGCTTTGCTATCTGGATTTCTTTCCTTGAGCAGAAGCTGGACCGGGTGGCCTCCAAGGAAGCCTCCATTTTTTTAATCCTTTGGAAGCTCTCATGACCAATAACCACTGATAGAATTAAGAGGAGCCTCCATGTTTAAAGGAAGCCTACCTTTCAGTAGCTTTTCAAAAGGCACCCGGGCATTTGCTGCTGCTGGAGAGATGGACCTTAGTAAGGCAGTTCTTGCAATTTATTTCTACGAAATCTATGGGGTGGTTTGGCAGACTGTGGCATATACCCCTCCCCATGTCACCTGTATGGCACAGGTAGCCCTTCTGTTGCATCTTCCTCTTTGCTCAGGGCTGTATATCTGGGTCTGGAGAACCCCAGGGGCTCTGGCCAGGCTCTGCTTTCTCTGCTGGCCCAGAGATCTGTCTCTTTCTTTCCTTTGCACCCCAGGGTTGACGATGCAAGGCATTGTGGATTCTGGCAATGAACCAGGAGTGCAGGGGAGGAGGGATGGTAAGGCAGGATGGCTGGGCTGGGCTCTCAGAAACGTCTTGATTAGGCTCCAGTGGCAGCCAGAGAGAAGAAATGTCAGAGGCCCCTTCGCGTGCAGCTGGCGCGGCTGCTGAGGAAGGCTCTAATGCTGCCTGTCACTCAGCAGGTCGAGCATGAACCTCGCAAGACCAACGGCAAAGGCTCAGGAAGATTTATTCTCCCACACCTAATTGCCCTTTTTGGTTTGTAAACATAAAGGTTGAAACGGAGGCCCTGACAGCTGGGGAGCCTTCGCTTTTTTTTTCATCGGCCTGAAATGACATTCATCTTGTTAGCAGATCTTCCTTTGCCTCCACTCTCTAAAATCTCACAAAGCCCACGTGGTTCCTTTCTTTTAAAACCACCGAAGCATTACAACTCCCCCCCCCCCCACTGAGGAGGAGAAAAGGCCAGCAGACAGGAGGGGGAGAGATCTCTTTGAAGAAGAGGAGGCATCCAGCTGGCCTGTTTATTTATTAAATTTCTCTTGTACTTCCTCTTGAGGAATGACCTCTCCAGGCAGGAGAGTTGTCAGTTATTAGGCTGTGTACACAATGGCAAGCTTAAAACACAGCGAGGCCATTCTTTTTTCTCAATTTGGATTGAAGCTGGTTTGGAGGAAAACGCATCAACATTCAGTATTTCGTAAGAAAGGAGTGGGGCGGATATTGGGTGCACCTTGCTTCCCAAACCAGCAGTGGGAGTGCACCGGACGCAGAGTAAACAGGAATGTGGACGAAGCCTATGGGAATGTCCACACTTCCACCTGCCCTGTGCCTCTAGATCTAGAATTGTAGAGTTGAAAGGGAACACGAGGGTCATGTAGTCTGACCCCCTGCAAGGCAGGAATCTTTTGCCAAATGTGGGTCTCGAACCCACAACCCTGCGGTTTCCTTGGAAGTGTGGATGAACCCTTACTTTCTCATACATCTATGAGTGAAGTTGTGTCCTTCTCTGGACCTGCTTTGGTTACTCACCGGATAGTTCTGAACCTGGATTCTCTGGCTATTGGGCTACTGAGTAACTCTGCATCCACTGCACCCTATTACTTGCTTTGCCCCAACTTGGGGTGGGGTTGCTGTCCCATTGGCTCTTGCCTCTTTGGGAGCTGGATCTGCTGCCTTTGCTTGAGGGCTGAACCCCACAGGTCACTGGAGCCTTTCTCATTCTATGTTGCTGGAGTTTTCTGGGTGCTAAGACTCTTTGTGTGTCCAGCTGCTGGACACAAAGCCTTTCCTCTTTCTGGCTCAGTGCTGGGTGCTATGATCACATAAAGGTTGCAAGTGGGGCTGCTGCAGGATTGGGGAGGGATCCCTCCTTGTATGCTGCCATTGCAGCCTGTTCTGAAAGGCAACTGGGATGGGGAGGTCACTTGCTGACGAAAAAGGAGGGCAGTCTGGGACTCTTACCACAGGGATGGGAGTAGGTGCATCTGAAGGCAAACTTGCCAGTTCTGCAAGATGCAAACTGAAACTGAGAAGCATCCTTCGAAATTTACACTTCTCTGAATTTTGCAATGTAGTTCTCCAGTCAGGTTATGGGTAGAGAATTGCATATTATAGTGCTACTATTGTTGTTCTGGTTATTATTAATTACCTGCCCTTCACCTTAAGGTCCCAGGGAGGGTCAAAACAATTAAAACACAATGTTAAAGTAGTTTTAAACAACCTACAATTGCAGAAATAAGGTGGGTCCTAAAATTATACCTCTCAAGTCTCCAAGGCCAGATGCATTGGTCAGTGAGGTCAATTCAGGGCCTGATGAACCACCAGTTTGATTCAGTGTAAGGCAGCTTCTTACACTGCTATCTCCCTGATCCTTGATCCCATTGGCTCTTCTGGCTGGAAATTGATGTACAATATCATCTGGACGGTACCTTATTGCCTCATCTTAGCACTGGCAAAACAGGCCTAGCTCTGTAGGGACTTGTGGGTCAAATGTTTCCCAGCTCAGAGCATGCCTGGTTGTTTTTACTTGATTATTATTTATTTATGGAATTGATATCCTGATTTCCAGGCAGACCTTGCAAAGCAGTTTACATAAGATTATCACAACAATAAAGCATTGACTGAAGAAAAGTTGCAATGGAACGGAGAAGGGAATTTGTTTACTAAAGGCTGTTCTTGCTTCTTCTCTCTCCCCTCAGGGTAAGAAGGGGCTGCAGAAGCCCCTGGCCAGTGTGATGTGGTGAGGTCCGGGTGCTTCTTCCCAGCAAGGAAAAAACAAGAAAAGCAGATTCTTGAAAAGCTGCTTGAGAGCCCAGACTGTCAAGCTTCACAGTGTCAGATTAATCAAACTAACTGCTGCAAGTTAATTTGTCTCCCCGTAAAGTACATTCAATAAATGTAAAACAAAAGTAATTGGTTCCATTCCATACAAATTTAATCATACCATAAAGTGTGATCAATGCAAATAAAAGCATTGAGTAGGTTAAGCATCAAGAATCTATAAAGGCAAAATATCCATGTACGTTATATTTGCAGGAATCGAAATCCTGGGCCGGTGCCTGTCCCGGGCATTCATCATCTCTAAATCCCGCCCCACAATAATCTACTGTATTTTACTGGCTGTGATTTCCTCTCTGCGTGGCGCGTACCTGAAATAATTTCCCATTGACTCTTTGTAGCTCTTGTTATCTTTTAATAACTTGTGGATGATATCGAGGAGACGGCGCGTTTTGCATTCCGCGGCAGAAAAGGCCTGCCTCCTTTTCCTATTAAAAAGAAATCCCACTTCAAGGCTTGCTTCCCCAAACATGGCCAGATAGCATCAGCGCCTTTGTGAGGCAGACAACACAATCTGCCCCCGAGGCAGGCAGGGCTACCTGAGCTGGATTGAGAGCTGCTAAATTCTTCCTGAAGAATAAGGCTGCTCTCCCTCTGCCCCCCTATTTCACCCCCCCCACGTATAATAAAGTCCAGATTTTGCTGCAACATAGTTGGCAAAGGGCCCAGTCCTCACCAGGTCCACTTCATGTGCCCAAGGGAAGGATTCCAGTAGTTTCTTTTAACTTGGCCTCACTTTTCCAGCTGCCAGCAATGATGGTGATTGCTACTACTACTACTCCTTATTTGCAATAAAAACAGACCCTCCAAGTGTTCCAGGGCAGTGTTGGAATGACAAAAGCTGCCTTGGTTTCTGATTTGACCCCGGAATGTCCTAGGTTTCCTTTTGGATGTCCCTATTTTCATCAGAGAAATGTTGGAGGGTGTGTAAAATCAAGGGCCATGCTACTGTGGGCCTCTCAGAGGAAGGCATCCCATAACCAACTTCAGATGGCATCAGCAGGGCATGCAACTGACAGCCCATAAAAACATAGGAAGCTTCCTTACTTCTGAGTCAGACCACCGGGGTCCAGCTCAGCATTGCTTACACTGGCTGGCAGCAGCTCTCCAGGATTTCAGGCAGGGGGCATTCCCAACCCTACTTGGAAATGCCACTGGGGATTGAATCTGGGACCTTCTGTGTTCAAGGCAGGTGCTCTACTGCTGAGCTATGACCCATCTCCCCAAAACCATGGGAAGTTGCCTTATACCAGCCCATTGGTCCACCTGCCTCTTTGCTGTCCACACTGACTGGCAGCAGCTCTCAAGGGTTTTGGACAGGGGACAATTCCCAGCCTTGCTTGGAGATGCCATGGGAGAATGAATCTGGGACCTTCTGCATGCAGATCAGATGCTCTACTGCTGAACCGAGGCTGCAGGGATACAGGGCAGCCAGGAGCTAAGGTCCCTTCTCCCACCTCATGGAAAGTGACCCACTGCCAGAGTGTAGTTGGAGTGAAGGGGTGGGGGCTGCTCTGCTATGGTGCCTAAACAAGGCCCACACTCTTCCAGCCCATCTTGTATTGGTGTGGATTTGTGCAGAAGGTGTCTCAGCCGAGCTCTACACACACACACACACACACACACAGAGAGAGAGAGAGAGAGAGAGAGAGAGAGAGAGAGAGAGAGACTGGTTTGCTCTTGTGCCCTGTGAAGTTCTCTGCTCACTGGTTGGGCTGCATTAATCAGTTGTAAGAGCACCCTCTGCCCAGATGTCATACTGAGAGAGCTGACAGCCTCCTTCAGCATGTGGCCACCCTGTAGCCAGTTGGGTCCTCCTAATCCATTTAAATGTGCAGCTCTGGAGCAGGAGGGTTCACCTGGATGGGGTGAAGGAAAAGAGGGGTCAGGAGAGAGCGCGTTGCTCCAGGCAACCGTTGCCAAGGGGACTGGGATGCTGGGGGAAAGGAGGTTGTTCATTAAACTGTGGGGAAGAAGGAGGGGAAGGGTGTGAAGCCAGTGAGGGGAAGAGGAAAAGTCAGCAGTGCTGGAATCCTTTAGAGGGATGAGGTTTGTGAGTTGGAAGCAGCTGGCAGAGTTTGGTCTAGAGATGTAGTAACACAGCCTGATCTCAGTGGTGGGGTGGGACCTATTTGACCGTAAGAAGAGCCTGCTGGTTCAGGCCAATGGCCCATCTAGTCCAACATCCTGTTCTCACCAAGAAACCAGCAAGCAGAATTTGAGCACAAGAGACTTCTCCCTTCCTGTGGTTTGGAGCAACTGAAATGCAAAAGCATTGCTGCCTCCAGCTGTGGAGGCAGGGCATAGCCATCCTGGCAAGTTGCCATCAATTGCCCTTTCCTCCATGAATTTGTCTAATCCTCTTTTAAAATCACCCAAGTTGGCAGCCCTCCTGTGGAAGTGTGTTCCACAGTTTAACTACGGGTTGTGCAAATAAGTACCGGTACTTTCTTTTATCCTGTTGAGCTCCCACTGTAGATTGTCCATCAACATGGCCAAGGTAGCTTCAGCCCCCAAAGTGGAACAGAAATGAGAAGGGTTGTCTTTAGATCAGCGGTTCTCAACCTGGGGGTCCCCCAGATGTTGTTAGACTACAACTCCCATCACCCCTAGCTAGCAAGACAAGAGCTCAGGGATGATGAAAGTTGTAGTCCAACAACATCTGGGGACCCACAGGTTGAAAAGCACTGCTCTAGACCCTGTTTCATTCAGCAATCCCTGGTGTTGAGACCCTGCCCCTTGATTCCTGCATTGCAGGGAGCTGGATTAGCTGTGATTCCTGCATTGGAGGGGGTTAAACTTGATGAGCCTTTGGGGCCCTTCTGTGGTTTTATGGGTGGCTCAGGGTCTGGGTCAGCTTCTATATGCTCCCGTGGAGCCCCCAGTGGGAGATGCAGCCTGTCTGGTGACCTTCCCATCAAATTGGGCCTTCTGCTGACCAGCCAAGGCAACAAGGTGGGACTCACTACCTGAGCAAGCAACAGGGAGTGGATTGTGGGCAAGGCAGTCAAGCCTACACCTGGTTTCAAAGGAGCCTGCCCAGAGCCTCTGAGGCTGCTGCACTCAGCAGGGGAGTCTGCAGCAAGCAGGGCAGCCAAGGCTTTGAACCAGGGGCCTGCTGAGCACCCACCTTTGGTATACAAGGCCTGTGTGCTTCCCCTTGCCTTGGGGATGCTCTGCCTGGAGGAGGGAGGGAGGGGAGGGGAGCTCCCAGCCACGAGGAAACCTTTGAAATGCAGATATGGAGGAGATGAAGGGAAGAAGAGGAAGAAGAGGAGGAGACCTGAATGTCCAGAGCTGGCACAGCAGGGATGGGGAGGGGCAGGGGATTTCCTCCTCACCTGCCCCCACCTGCCTGCCCTTTAAGAGTTCTTTCCTTCCAAGTGGCAGGCATGGGGTGGCAGCATCAGCCCCAGAGAGGGGAGGGCTCTGCTATAGACAGGGCCTTTTCATTGCTGGGAACACCCAGAAGCAAGAGCCTGAATGCTCTGCCAAGCTGGCAAAGGAAAGGAGGAGGCCCATTCTCAAAAATGGATAAAGCCAGGTTAGGCCAGGTGAGTGTTTGTCTGGTTACCTTCCAGTACTGTCTTACCCCAAACAGAGGAAACCCTCACAGACAGCAAAGGGTGACCTGGAGAGCCAGGCGTCCGCACCTCCTCTGTGGTCCTGGCTCAGTGCTGGCCTCTTTAGCAGATCCTGGGCTGCAGCACCAAGTCCATCAGGGCCATCAGGATGGGGTTTGGAGAGCTGGGGGAGGGAGGGTATCAAAGTCATGAAATGTAGCTTCTGGTCCATCTCATGTGAAGGATTCCTGCTCTTTGTAGGATGGAGGGAATGGTGAAAGGCCAGTGGCATAGCGTGGGTTGTCAGCACCCGGGGCAAAGCAAGTAATTTGCGCCCCCTAACCCGGGGCAAGGCAAGTAATTTGCACCCCCTAACCTGGGGCAAGGCAAGTAATTTGCGCCCCTAACCCCTAACCTGTGGCCGCTGCCAGCTTCTTCTTGCTGCTGCCTGGGCTGGGGTATTTACAGTAAGGTAGCCACGGCGGCGGCGGCGGGTCCGTGTCAGGTGATCTGAGGCGAGTTGCCGCTGGCGCTGCTGCCCAAACGACGCCGCTTGCCCGGAGGAGGAGGAGGGCAGAGAGGTGAGGAAAATGCAACATGGCCCAGCAGCTGCAGCAGCGGCGGCGGGGCTGTGAGGAGAGGCTGCCTGGCGCGCCCTCCGCGGCCAGCGCTGAGAGCCGCTGCCTGCCGGACGCCTTCAGCCCGGACGCGTGCACAGCTCGTCGGTTCTGCGAGACATGGGGCTCTGCTACAGCCTGCGCCTGAGGCTTTTTGGCGACTCCGGAGGTGGCGAGCGCCCCCCCAGATGTTGCGCCCGGTGCGGCCGGCCCCCCCTGCACCCCCCCATGCTACGCCACTGTGAAAGGCTGAAGGTAAAACTGCAGGGGAAGTCCAAAGAGGAGTTTCCTGCCACTGCCTACTTTAAGCCAGAAGCTCCCTGGGGGCCACGGCCATTTCAGGACTTTTTGCCACCCCAGGCAAAACTGAAAATGCTACTGCCTCGCCTCATCCTCCTCTGCAACTTCCCCTGTCTTTGTTTCTTTCGTGATGGGGAGGGAGCTGCCTGTGATGCTGAGGAATCTCTGGAAGGTGCACAGACCCCTCTTTGCATCCGGCATGAGACTCAGGCCAATGACAAGTCACTTATTATTATGCCTCCCACTCCCTCCCCCAGCTGGCCTCCAAAATGTGTGCACAGCTCTGCGTAGCCCCATCGGCCTGTGGCACTTCTGGTTCCTGAGGATGTCAGGGTCAGTGAGCACCGATGGTATTTAGCTTTGCTTTTTATCTGCGCGGTGGTATTTGGGAAAGTGGCTGAGCTGAGCTCCTTCAGCAGCATCACGGCAAATGACAAAGACCCTGTAACTTGCCTGGATCAACAGCGCCATCTTCGCGGTGCCTCCCCTTGAAAAACTCCAAGGCTACAGCTGCACCTTTGCAGAGATCAGGACAAGCACAATGGCAGCGATTGGAGATAAGTGGCAATAAAGAGCGAGATGCAGAGCGGATGGTTGGCCTTTGAAAAGATGTTCCGAAGCTTAAAGAAAGTGCCGTATTTTTAGAACACATGTAAAATTGTTCAGCTTTTAGCCATCGAAGACTCTGACCTTGAAGTGAGAGAAGGAACAGCTGAGACATCTGCAGGAGCTGCAGAGGTATGCCAGGGCGGTGGCGGCAGCCAGGAGTTTGGTCAGGAGAAGCAAATATGTGCTATGAAAGGAACCACAAGCATCCTGGCTCAGCACCTTGTTGGCTCAGCACCCAAGCAGGGAAGGCCTTGCCTTTGGGGCTAATCCTTCCTTCCTTCCTTCCTTCCTTCCTTCCTTCCTTCCTTCCTTCCTTCCTTCCTTCCTTCCTTCCTTCCTAGAATTGTAGAATTGGAAGAGACCCCAAGGATCATTCAGTCCAACCCCCAGCAATGCAAGAATCACAGCAGAAATGTCCATAGCAGATGACCATCCAACCTCTGTTTGGAAACCTCCTGTGAAGAAGAGCTCACCACCATACGAGGGAATGTGTTCTGCTGTCAAACAGCTCTTAGTGTCAGAAAGTGCTCCTTAGTGTTAGTCAGAATCTCATTTCTTTCCATTAGAATCCATTGATTCAGGTCTTACCCTCTGGAGCAGCAGAAAACAAGCTTGCTCCTCCTTCCTCCCTCCCTCCCCTTTGATTGCTTGCCTGCTGTTCACCATAAGGCCTCAGGGTAGGTCACAACACTATAGCATAATTATACAAACAGATAAATAATGTTACAATGATAAAACAAGGAAAACCATCCCAGATGGAACAGAATAGGATAGATTCAACAAAATAACAGCTGTATGTGTGTGGGGTTTGGGGGAACGACAGAGGTACGTGAAGAGACCATTTCAGACCAAGACAATCCAGTCCTGTGTGCAGGACCCAGCAGGGCCTCTAAGGAAGGAAAAGGGAACCTTTATTGTTAAGGAGCCAAACTCCTGTCCTAAAACTGGCCTGCCAGAAGGGATGGGTTAATATGTCAATTTTGGTTTCTCTCAGTTTCTTGTTTTTTTCAATCCTAAATTCATTTCTCATTTCCACATTGGGTTGCAGTTTCTTTAAGTCCTCATGAAAATTCATTAGCATTTTAGTTTGAATTTCTCCTAATAGACACAGTGTTGTATGCAGTTTTGCCTAATCTACTTTTTTTTGCAAAGCGATTTCCTCTCACACAATGCAATGTCGTATGTTATTTTCATTGATAAATGCATATTTATGCACACTTTACTCAAGTATGTTCATTACTGTACACATCACTTGGCTGGAAAAATACATTGTAAAAATCAGAGAAGTCTGACTTTTCAAGTATGGCATTTACTTACTTACTTACTTACTTACTTACTTACTTACTTACTTACTGATTTAACTTGTAACCTGAAGGTCTCCAAGCAACTTATAACACTGTTACAAGCACAAATAAATATATTACACTATGAAGCAGAACAACCCCCTCCCCCAACAACTCCCATAACAACCACAGGAAGGTTTGACTGCACACTAATAACAAACATAATCTTAGTCTATCAAAAGCTGGGGGGGGGGAGTAAGGCTTTATTTACATTGCACTGGAAAGATGTCAATGAGGGCACCAGGTGGACCCCGCTGGGGAGCGCATTCTACAGATGGTGAGCCACAACTGAAAAGGCCTCGCTCTCCCAACTCTCCATCCCTTGACCACCATCCTTTGAGCCTCCCTCCAAGAAGGGACCTGGTGTAGGACCTTCCTAGGAAGACCAAGCAGGGGTTTGGAAAGTGCCAGTTGGGTCAGTTTGCATTTAAACATGAACAGGATAAAATCTCTCCCCCATTGCTACTGGTGAGCCAGATCCAAAGTTGTGTCAGTACACAAAATGGCCAGGAGGTGAATCCCTGTGGTGTGCCTTTATTTGGAGCTCCAAGGGAAATAGGAACTGAAGCTAAAGCCCACCCTTTAGGGGGTGCTCTTTAGGGAATGCTGCCCTTGAGATCAGTTTGGTCAATTTGAAAAGGGAACCTTTGATCATGTTGGGAGCTCAAAAAAACAAAAAAGGGAGAAAGTGGCTTGGGAGAAAGACCAGCCAAGCATAGGCGCACCTAGGGGATGATGAAACCAGCCCCTGCCAGGGGTGCAGGCCCAAGCATGGGCTGCAAAAATCACCTATCAGAGTAGGGGGTGCATGAAGTATATGTGTGTGGCAACATGCCATTGCTGTTGTAGTGAAATCAAACACGGGAAGGCTTTGTTTCCTTCTTGAACTGTGGCGCAAAGGCGCGCGCTAAAGTGATTTTTTGTGTGGGGGTGGTGGTGCTGATACAGCTCCTTGCTGGGGGCACTAATACAGCTACTTGCAAAGGGTGCAAGAGCCCTAGGTACACCTCTGCAACCAAAGAATGAGTCTCCTCCCCCTGCCCCCTGAGCCAGCCTGCTACAACCAGAGGGTCAGGGCTGTGGGCATCGGATGGGAAATTAGCCAGAATTTGGGGCGTAAATCAAAGGCTTCTTCACGAGTTCACATCCCCCACTCCTGGCACCATCTTTAATTGTATTTTGAGTGGCTTACTCTATATGTAAATGCCAGCTGAAATTGTTTATAGCCACATGGCCTGTTTATGCAAATTGCCTTCTAAAACCACAGTCGTCTTGTTGCAGAATAAAAAATGCCTTTTGTTCCATGCCAACCATGTCTTCACCTCTCCCTCCTTTCTTGGGCACATCTGGGTATGCTGTGCAGAGGGAGGGAGGAGGAGGAGGCTCACTTTCCCCAGCACTGTTAGCAGGGACACCAGAAGCCTCTTTTACACCAAGCCAGACCATCTAGCTCAGTATTGTCTACACTGACTGGCAGCAGCTCTACAGGGCTTCAAGCAGGGAGTGTATTCTAGCCCTACCTGGAGATTCCACCAGTGGGGAATGGACCTGGGACTTTCTGCATGCCAAGCAGGTGCTCCATCACTGAGCTACAGCCTTTCCCTAGGGGCGACTGGAAGAAGTGATCAAGGGCCTTCATTGCCTTATTTAAATGACTGGCACGGATCTCTCATCCTCCTCCCTCCATGGGCCATTTGTCTTGTGCCCCTGTGCTCCCCCAGCATGGCATGTTGCCAGTGGCCAGAGTCTCTGGCACGGCCGTGCGCCTGTTGCGGTTAATCAGCCAGGAGAGCCTGGAGGCCTTTTGCCCACCAATTAAGCTGCCTTTTATAGCTTGTCTCTGCAAGTGGTTTACGATCCATGATTTTTTCGCCAGTTAAATACCACTAATGTTAACCACTCCCACATGGCCTCTGCGGCACACTAATGTTAAAAGCCTGATTATGAAATTAATTGCTTTGGAAGAGGTTACTGCAGATTTCTAACCCAAAACGGCAAGTCTTTGAAAAGAAGATGCTGGTCAGATGCTGCTGAACGAGGCCTGTCAGGTGAGTGCTTGTGGTTCTCAGGCACTGAGAGTGGCAGGGAAGAAAGCATGGGTGGGGCAGGCTGGGACTCTATAGCCTGCAGAAGGCTCTCATCCCTGGCCTCCCAAATACAAGGCTCATATCCTCCTGTGGTGAGATGTGGGGGCAGTTTCCTTGTCTCACTGTAGAGGAGATGGGAAAGTTCTGCTTCAGACATAATGGATAAAGGTAGGGACAATGGTTCTCCTGTATATTCCACCCCCCGCCCTGTTTTGAAGCTGCTCTAGGGAATGTATTTATGTGGTTTCCTCATGTGCTTTCTCCCCCACTACTTCTACAGCACATAGGGATGTGGTTGGCACTGTGGTCTAAACCACCGAGCCTCTTGGGCTTGCCGATCAGAAGGTTGGGGGTTCGAATCCATGCGATGGTGGTGAGCTCCCGTTGCTCTGTCCCTGCTTCTGCCAACCTAGCAGTCTGAAAGCATACCAGTGCAAGTAGCTAAACAGGTACCGCTGTGACAGGAATGTAAATGGCATTTCTGTGCACCCTGGCCCTCGTCACGGTGCCTTGTTGCTCCAGAAGCAGTTTAGTCATGCTGGCCACGTGACCTGGAAAGCTGTCTGTGGTCAAACACTGGCTCCCTCGGCCAGAAAAGCGAGATGAGTGCTGCATCCCATAGTCGCCTTTGTCTGAACCTAACCATCCAGGGGTCCTTTACCTTGTACTTCTGCAGCACCAGAAACTGCTACAGCTGGAGGTTGAAATTGAATCATTTAGGAAGGTTTCCTTGGGGTGAGCTTTCCTTGCCAGTGGCTGGAAACTGCTGGAGGGGAGAGTTGCTACTGTTGCCCTCAGATCCTGCTTCCCATTGGGGCATCTGGTTGGTCTCTGCAAGAACAGGATGCTAGACTAGAGGGGGCCCTTGTTCCTTGATCCAACAGGTTCTGCCATGGTGCTTAGGAACTGATGTAATTATATTTGGTTGTTGTTGGGGGGCGGTTTGTCAGGACGCATCACCTCCTCCACCATCACCCTGGTCAGCCTAGACAGCAAATACTGGAGGGCTCTGGATTGTGGGAAATAATGATGCAGTCCAAATAAAGTTTCATGTGTTGCTAGATAAGCAAAGGGTTAGGATACATGGAGTTCCCCTGTAAATTTCAAGAGAGGGCACTCTGTGGGGTCACATCCCCTGTTTGTCTTGGTGGGGAAAACGTAACAAAAGGAGAGTTCCTCCCTGCTCAGATCTCACTCTCTTTCTTCACCACGTAGCTGAAAGGATGCTAGTCCTGTGTTCTCCTGAGCACAGACTGTATTTTGACCTCACCTCAGCCATCTATTTTGTAATGTGCAAGTCTTCTGCCTTCTGTCTTATTTTCACTACTGCTTACTGCTGAACCAAGTCTGAAGCTTTATGTGAGTAGAGGATATTTTTATTCTCACATTACAGATTTCTGTGCTATTCTTTTGTTTAGAGGGATGAAAAGGCGAAGCTCCAGTCTGCTTAAGCATCCTGGATAATTACTAAGAAGGTTAAGAAGGTTTGCTAACTATGGAAAAAGGGTGCTGGACTAGACGGACCCCTTTGGCTTTATCCAGCAGGGTCTTCTTATATTCATATGTTCCTTATTGTGAAAAGTCTGATCTTTTGGGGAAGCAGGTTTGTTGTGCAAGAGCTCCCAACCAACCACCACTGCACAACCTGAATTTCCTAGTATGTATTTGATTTCCACTCCAAAATAGTGATGGGCTGGGAGCACCTAAGGGGAGCAAGACTGCAGGATCCGGTTCCACACTGGAACTGCGTTCCCTTCCTCTCTCTGATGCCTTTGCTTCCTCTGCCCTGAGGGATGCACAGATGTATCCTCCCAGAGTTCCTCCAGTGTGGTGCAGCCAAAGGAGGAATCCAAGCAAAGAACCAGGGAAGGAGATGCAAGGGGGAATGGAGGAGGAGAGAGCTGAGCTGGGCCTCAAGTCAGCAGCAGGTGGTGAAGCCCTTCACTCATGGGGAGAGCTGTCAGTTCCTGCTGCTGCTGCTGGGGCAGATAAAATGCTGCAAGAAGAAAACGGCCTCAGGAATGGGGCTGCATACAGGACTTAGCCATGCGGGAAGCAGAAGAAACCGGGCGGGAGATGTGCCGGAGTGATGAAATCAACAGTTTGCCAGACTCTTCAAAGGCCTGGTTGTACTTTCTGTCTCATAAGCTGCCAAATACACATGGCAGAACATTTTCTGAACGCGACGTTTGGTGCAGCAAAGAGGTTTTCAGTCTCCCTGTGCTCTGTGTTTACATGAAATACTGAGAGTTGTTGTGAAACCTTTAGAAGCCATCAGCTTAAGCATGTAGGTGATTCTGAAAAGCTCTTGTTTCCTACTGAAAAACAAGCAAAGATTACCCTGTAAAAGCCCACTCCATCACAATAAGTAGATGAAGCTCTCTTCCTGCCTCGTGTAAAGAAATGCAAGGCCAGGAGTCGTCTTCTTACCCTCTCTCTGCCTTGCTGTCACTCCTCCAGCTTGATGGGCCTGCAGAGATGCCAATGTGGCTTGTTCTGATGCAGCCTGGCGCTTAGGGGTCTTCTATGCTGCCTTATTGTGGCCTCAGGTGTCCCAAGGAGATTGCTCTCAGTAGCCCTGTGGACTCTTTGGGCTCCCCACCTGTGATTCCAAGCAATTGTTATTCAGAGACAGAATACTGCTTCCAGCAATGGAGGTAGAACATAGTCATCCTGGCTAGTTTTATTCTCCCCCATGAATCCAGCTGACCAGTATGGTTCCCTCTGCCAAGGTCACAGGTAGCGAGAGGTCCCTCCCATGGCCCTGCCTTTCTGAGAGTGCCAAGGACTGGACCCTGAACCTTCTGCCTGCAAAATAATTGCTCTCAGGCACAGTGGTGGCCTTGTCCACCAGCCTGAACTGCTTCCTATGTGCTACTGACAACCCTGGAGAGGTGAGTTAGGAGACGAGAAGAGGAGGCAAGCAGCCCCCTCCCATGAATAAGCCCCTCTTCAAAGTGCGGCTCTTCCTTTGAGCATAGGGAGCCCAGCTGTGCAGCCACAGGCCTGTCATTCTTGATGGGGCTGGGAGGGGAAGATGCTGAGAATATTCATATTGTGTTGTTTATTCAATACTTTCTCTCCATTGATTTTAATTAAGTTCACTCTTTGCTGCAAAGCCCGAGGAGACAATGAGCTCAAATAAAGCTGCCCCATAATATTTCAGTGGCTGCCCGTGTCTCCTCAGCACGAATGCAAAAGAAGGCATGCTCCATGCAGCCCGGGCAGAGCCTGGCTCGGCTGGTCTCCGAATAATAAACATAAAATTAAAACCCTGTTCAAGCAACCCGCAAAGTCATTACGAAGCACTGTACCAATTGTGGCTTTGATCCAATCTTTCATGCAATTTCACAGCATTCAGGAGGAATTGACCACGCACATGCTGATCATGTTAGCTCTGGTTTGATTTTCTGCTCCCACTGAAACAAAGCAGCAGGAATGGCAGAAAAGCAATCTCATCTCTCGATTTGGGCTTCTTTCACACTTTTTAAGGCCAGCTGCAGCGTGGCAAGCTCAGCCGTGGAGGTGGAGCTGGCAGAGGCTGCTGCTGGCAGCCACACAGGCCTGATGTTGTCCCACACCTGTCCCAGGAGCCATGCGCATCTCAGCAGCAGCTGGTTGCATGGGCTGCTCTCCTCATGCAAAATGCACTCAAGCCTTGCCCAGGTTGATGCTTTAGTGAAGGTGGTTCAGAAGAGCCAAGATGAGGCACCTGCTGGACCCAAGAAAGACCACAGGTCTGTCGGCATGCAGGGAGGCCACCAAGAAGGGAATAAACCACCTCTGACCTATATAGTAATTAAAGCAACTCTTTGCCCAACCTGGAAGTGCCATGGGAAAGGGAAATTCTAAGGATGGTTCCAGTTCTAGCAAAATGCACAGAATGACAAGAGCAGTCAGGACAATTTAAGGCACAACTGGCTTTGCAGCCTCTAATCTTTCCTGCCAACTTGAGCCCTTCAGCTAGTTTCCTCTCTCAGACCAGGGTGTCCCTTGTGGCTTCAAACTTTAATTAGCCACCAAGGGCAAAGATCCAAAGATGCACACTGAAGGCTGTATTTCCGAGTAACCTGTCCACATCCTCAGGCTTAGCGAGTTGAAATGTCTCCATAACAACCACCAGACCAGATGGCTCCCTGGCTGCCCCCCTCATCTCTCGACTGCACTGTAACTGTGGCATCATAATCCAAGTCAATGCTTCTTTCTACTGTCACTGTGCAAGAGTGAAGAGGGGTTAGAATTAAACTGATGAGCTGCCCGGCAATTTTGCTTCCTTTCCTCCTGGGCCTTTGCTTCTTTTCCCACTTGCTTGCTCCTTGTCCTACCTGCCTGCCTCCTTCTCCACCCCCTTCAGTTCTCATCTTTCATTCTCTCACACGCACACACATTATAATTTTCATTTATATACATTTCAACAATAGTTCAACAATAATTCTAACATTTCGAACCTCAACTTCCTTCCTCCTCTTTCTGTGGTTCCTTAAATTTATTTTCATCATTCCCTGCATATTCCAAGTTATATTGACTTTTATTCATCTGTTCTCATATATGTTTTTTGAAGCTGCAAGTTATTACAAGAATCCTGCCAATATCTTAATCTGTTTACAGTTTGTTTGTGAATATTCAATAAACCATTTCCATTCCTTTATAAAAGTTTGTTGTCTTGATTTCTTATTCTTCTGGTAAGTTTCTCCATTTCTACATAATACATTCTTTTCTGTAGCCATTCTTCTCTTGTTGGGACTTCTTTCCATTTTGGGGCAAATAACATTCTTGGAGCTGTAGTTGCATACATAAATAAATTTCTATACTGTTTAGGTAGTTCTGATCCGATAATTCCCAAGAGAAAAGCTTCTGGGTTGTTTGTTTGTTTGTTTGTTTTTTACAAGTGTTATCTTGAACATCTTTTTCAATTCATTATACATCATTTCCCAGTAAGCTTTAACCTTATTACAAGACCACCACATATGAAAATCACTTCTCATCTTTCACCTCCTCCCCTCATACCTTCAATGCTTCTCAGCCACAGCTCATTCTTATGGACATGACATGGAAAGGAAGCCACATGCATGGAAATGTGGCTTCCAAACAGGCAAGGCTTTCTTCCATGTGCATCAGGAGAGCCTGGTTGCAGCTGGGTCAAACCCAAGGCAGGGCCAGCCTAGTCCAGCATCATCTGCTCCCACTGTTCCCACAAGCAGAACCTGAGTGCTACAGCATCAACTCTACCTACTGCTGATTCCCAGCAACTAAAACCCAGAGGCAATATGGCAGAATTGCATCTGTTGCAGAAGAGAGCTTGCTTCTCTTTGTTTCATATCTGTGCATTCAGGCAGTCCTTGTGTTCATTGCCTCATTCATTCTTGGCCCTATTCTGTTCCTGGCTGCATAGGCTGCAAGGGAACCACTCTCCCTTGTCCAAGGCAAACATCTGAGAAGAAGGGATGTCTGTTGACATCTCAGAAATGGTCAGGCCTGTCTCAATGTCTTTCTCTGTTGTACTTCTTGGGGAAGGTGCATGGGAAAGTGCTCTTCCAAAGGCAATAGCCTGTCACCTTTCTGAGAGCTTGTCTCCAGCCTTGCCCTCATTCCTTTGATGAAGTCACCCATGCTGGTGGACACTACAGCATTCTGTGGCAACTGAAAAATGATTATCTCCTTTTCACATGATGGGACTGATTTCTTCTTTCCCAATTATTCCATGGGAAACAGCAACAGTAGCAGCAGCAGCTCCCCCTGGGTCTCCAAATTCTCCTCCCCAGGCCCTCCCAAAGGGACCAAGTGTTGCTTGGATGTCTTGTGATGCCACCAAGTCACAGGCAATTAATATCAATTTCCTGTCTTTGTGTGAGTGCTAATAGCTTGAGCAAGAGGGAAGGCACGTTGGTCAATTAGCAGCAATTTGATCTGACAGCCCAGAGAAAGGGCAACAGCAGGAGCTGCCAGTCCTTCCTGGTAGAAGGCAAGAAGTTCAGGAACCTGTCAGTGCTCTCGTTAATGCAGTGATGGGGAACCGGCACTGATGGGAAGGGACCCCAAGGAAACTGGCAACCTCTGCTCAACCTCCCAAGAGCCAAGGGTGCCACATCCAGAGTGGCTGCTGTGAGGCCTTCACTCCTGGCTGACCCTCTCACCCTCATATTTGCTGAAAGATGACACTCATTCCCTGAGGTTATGCTGGTGCTGTGGGAGCTGTGATGATGGCAAAAGAGCAACAGGCCTCTCCTGGCCACTTCAGGGATGCTGCAGCAGAGCTAATAGCTAATGGAATTCTAGGCTGCATCAACAGAAGTGTAGTATCCAGATCAAGAGAAGCAATAGTACCACTTTATTCTTCCTTTTGTGAGACCCCACCTGGAGTACGTTGTCCAGTTCTGGGTACCACAGGTTAAGAAGGATACTGACAAGCTGGAAGGCATGCAGAGTTGGGTGACCAAGTTGATCAGGGATCTGGAAACCAAGCAGCATGGGAGGCGGCTGAGGGAGTTGGAGACATTTAGCTTGGAGAAGAGGAAAGTAAGAGGTGATGTGATAGCCTTCTTCAAACATCTGAAGAACTGTCCTATGGAAGATGAAGCAAGCTTGTTTTCTGCAACTCCCAAGGGTTGGGCCTGAACCAATGGATTCAAATTGCAAGAAAGGAGATTCTGACTAAAACATTAGGAAGAACTTTCAGACGGTAAGAGATGTTCGACTGTGGAATGGACTATGTCAGAAGGTGGTAGGAGAGTCTATCACCTTCTGACAGAGTCCGTTCCACAGTCAAACATCTCTTACCTCCTTCATTGGAGGTTTTTAAACTGAGGATGGATGGCCATCGGTCGGGGGTTTCTGGACACTGTGGGGGGGGGTTGAACTAGATAACCCTTGGGGTCCCTTCCAACTCTACAACTCTATGATTTCCTGCCTAGGCAGAGGATTGGACCGGGTGGCCTTTGTGGTGCCTTCCAGGCCCTTGTCTCTGTGGTTCTAGTTCTGGATCACAAAGCTTGCAAACCTTCCACTGAAACTGTGCATGACCCAAACCTGTGTGTGCAGATGACCCCCACAATTATTTTTTTAAAAAGAGAAGACTTTTACAAAAATAAGAAAAACAAAATCATTCTGATGTTCGTAACGTTTCTCAGTACAAAAAAAATTTAGAATGTCCCCCTTCCCTTCCTTCCTACCCCATTAGTCATTCCATATCAATATTTTCACCATAAATATTCAAGAACAAATTGCATCCCTCCATTAATATGTATATATTCTCTTGTAAATTTGTGATTGAATATAAGTAGATTGCTTATTGTTCAACTTCACTATGAATAGCCACCAATCTTGTAAGAGAGGATTCTTCTTTTTCATTTGCTGTCCAAATATGACTCTTGTTGCAAAAAATGAGCACATCACGGGAGCGTCCTAGAGTTTGTGCCCCCATTTCACCTGCATTAAAAGGTTTCTGGTCCCCCCAGTGCTGAGCAAAGTTGGCTCAATTTCTTATAACTGTATGAAGCAGGTTCCACATCTGCATAATCCAATAGCATTGTGAGAGAGTGAAATGGAATTCCAATAGGAACCTCTTGATATCCATATTTTTTTTAATAGATGGGGTAGGTAGAAATTCTGGGTAACAGAAGATGCCCAGCTGGAATGTAAAACAGATGCCCCATTTTCTACTTAGCCTCCAGCACTTCCTAGACTGTAACCCTGTCATGTAAAGAAATATATAACTTTATTAAAGGCGTTTTCTTTGGCTGCATACACACCAGACCTCTAAAGCAGAGTCTGCCTACGCCCAAGAATGCTGTGAGTTGTGGTTTACCCCTCACAGAGTTCCCAGCACCCTTAACAAACCACAGTTCCCATGATTCTTCAGGGGGAAATAGTGTTTTGAATGTGCTTTGAAGGTCTGGTGTATGTGCGAGTCTTAAATTCATGCTTTGAAACCTTGCAGGGAATCTTCCTGCCCACCCTACTTAGGACTGGTTGCTCAGAGAAGCTTCCTTTTTGCTATTTTAGAAGCCTGAGTCTGGTGGAGCAACAGGGGCAGAAATGGAGCCCCAGGCTAGATTCCTGAAATACTATCTCACCCCTGCCCTTATATACTCAAATGATCACTGTGCTCTGCAGGAGAGGGTGGCCCATGGCAGGTCCCAGGGAGAGGCAGGGCTTTCCATGTCCTTTTAGACACCCTCTCATTCCTGCATTGCAGGGGGTTGGACTAGATGGCCCTTGGCATCCCTTCCAATCCTACATTTCTAAGATTCTACACATCATAGAATCATAGAATCATAGAATCATAGAATCATAGAGTTGGAAGAGACTACAAGGGCCATCGAGTCCAACCCCCTGCCAAGCAGGAAACACCATCAGAGCACTCCTGACATATGGTTGTCAAGCCTCTGCTTAAAGACCTCCAAAGAAGGATACTTCACCACACTCCTTGGCAGCAAATTCCACTGTCGAACAGCTCTTACTGTCAGGAAGTTCTTCCTAATGTTTAGGTGGAATATTTTTTCTTGTAGTTTGGAACCATTGCTCCGTGTCCACTTCTCTGGAGCAGCAGAAAACAACCTTTCTCCCTCCTCTGTGTGACATCCTTTTATATATTTGAACATGGCTATCATATCAGCCCTTAACCTCCTCTTCTCCAGGCTAAACATGCCCAGCTCCCTTAGCCGTTCCTCATAAGGCATCGTTTCCAGGCCTTTGACCATTTTGGTTGCCCTCCTCTGGACACGTTCCAGTTTGTCAGTGTCCTTCTTGAACTTCAGAAAGGCACCACCCCTGCAGTCTTTTTCATCTTCCCTCTCCTCAAACTGCTTTTCTCTTCAATGTTGGAAAAGGAGCTTGCGGCTGGAGGGGAAATGGACTTATGTAAATACACACTCAATATAAGCTCGTCACCAGAGCTCCCTACAGTTAATTGTTGATGGGTTTACTGTTTTTTGAGGTAGGGAACCTCCCTTCCTTTTCACTCCCCTTTCCTGAGGATGAGGTGGGCATGCAGGTGTCTGTTAGATCTGTTCAAACCACATCAGACTGGTTCTTTAACCTGGCGCTGCTAGCCAGAGGCTGCCAACCTTCCAGCCTGCCAATCAAGCAGTCTGACCAAACCCTCAGCTGCTTGGACCCAGGGACCCCGAGGGACCCCCTGCCCTCCACCTCTCTGCCTCAATGCTACCTCTGAGAGGAAGAAAGGGGGCACCTACTCAGATGACACCCGGGCAAGAGCACCCTTATGAAGGTGCCCCCCCTCCCCATCTTGGTGAAACCTGAACAAACTACAGTGGTACCTCGGGTTACATAAGCTTCAGGTTACAGACTCCACTAACCTAGAAATAGTACCTCAGGTTAAGAGGTACCCATTAGCTAAAGTGGTGCTTCAGGTTAAGAACAGTTTCAGGTTAAGAACGGACCTCCGGAATGAATTAAATACTTAACCCGAGGTACCACTGTATGCTCTGATTTCTCCAGTCCAAATGAATCAGGAGGAAGTGGAGCTTAGATGCCAAAGACTGGCTGCCTCTGGGAGGGCTGAGGGTAAGGAGGAGTGAGCTGGCCTCCAGTGCACCCATATCCTAGCCCTGAGGGAGGGGGCTCTGCATTGCACCCCCCCCCCACTGGAGTCCTCCAAGTCTTGGTGGAGGCATTTCCAGCTCTGGCTTGAAATTCCAGGGAAGCAAAGCGACAATCTGTGCCAAGAGGGTCCTCTCTTCCCCTCCACCTTGTTAAATGTAACTGCTGCTTTTTATCATGCTTTCCCCTCCCCTGCCCTGCATTTTCTTTTATGGCCCTATTATGCTACTTGGCAGAGAGAGGGTGGTGGTGCAAGTCCCGATAGGAAGAGGGATTGTGCACACTTAGTGGGGTGGGGTGGCAGGGAGGGAGGGAAGGGGGCTGCAATTGGGAATGGGAATGACTGGTGCAGCTGGAAAGATGAGTGGCTGTGGAAGTGGGTGGGGGGAGCAGCACAGGTGGCTTCAGCATCTCTCAGAGTCAGTCTTTTGCTGCTGCTCCCTCTCCCCAAGCCTGCCAGCATCTCCTGTGCTACTTCAGAACACTTCCAGTGCCCTAGAGCTCACCAGATAGGCATACACTCCAATGAAAATAGGGATGCCTAATGATACAGACCCTCCGAGTGTCCCTATTTTCCAGGGACAATACAAGACTTACAGAAGCCATCCTGGTTTCTGATTTGACCTCAGAATGTCCTGCTTTTCCTTAGGACATCCCTATTTTCATTGGAGAAATGTTGGAGGGTATGGATACCCTCTGTGAATGATCTGGAGATGGACATCCAATGAAGTTAGATTTTGGAAGATTCAGGACAGATAAACGAAAGTCCTTCATGCTGCACACAGTTAAACTATGGAACTCACTTTCACAGGAGACAGTTATGGTCACCACTCTAAAAAGCCTTTTTAAAGGACTGGACAAATTCATGGAGTAGAGGGCAATTGATGGCTCCTAGACATAAGGCCTATGCTGTGGCTCCACAAGTTGGAGGCCGCAAAGCTTCTGAATACCAGTTGCTGGAACCCACAGAAGGGGAGAATGCTCTTGTGTTGGGTCCTGTGTGCAGGTTTATCTTTGGGGCAACTGGTCAGCCACTGTGAGAATCAGGTGCTGGACTAGATGGGCTGCCTTCGAACCTGGCTCAGTAAGTAGATGGACAGCCAGTGTCTTAACGATTGGATCATGTGTTCTCAAACAGACACTCCCGTCAGCAGCCTGGCTACAACATTTTGCACAAGTTGGAGCTTCTGAACCAGACTCAAGGGCAGCCCCAAATAGAACACATTGCAGTAATCCAGCCTTGAGGTTACCAACACATGGGCTACAATGGTCAGGCTATCCCTGTCCAGGAACAGTCATAGCTGGTAAAACTAGATCAAGCTAGTAAAAGGCACTCCTAGCCATGGAGGACACTTGGGCCTCAAGGGCCAAAATGTGCCCAGGAGTACCCCAGACTACGTACTTGCTCCTTCAGAGGGAGTGTAATCCCATCCAGAACAGATAACTTGCCAATTTCCTGAACGTGGGAACCAGTCACCCAAAGATCCAGTCTCCCCAGGATTCCAAGAGTTTATTGGCCCTCATCTAGTCCACAACTGCATCCAGACAGTGTCTGCAGCTTCTCCTGATTAGATGTTATAGAGATATATATCTGTGTGTCCTTAGCATACTGATGACACCTCGCTCCAAAACACAAGTGCCAGGGGGCTGAGGAACACTCACAGAGTGCTACTTTCTGCGACATGACCCTGAAGATAAGAATAGAACCATTGTAATGCATAGTGGGCTGATATCTATCTCACTAAATCGGTCTAGCAGGATATCATGGTTGATGATTATCAAAGGCTATTGAGAGATCAGGCAGCAGTCATATGCATTAAGTATCTGGTGTGTGTAGAGTCACAATTCCCTGTGGGGCTTCCACTATGAAGCAACAAGACCACCATGCTGGATCTCACTGTCCTTCCCCTACTTCCAGGGCCACCACTAGGCCAGGATCTCCTCATTCTTCCAAGGGCTGTGGTTTGTTACCCAGTCTTGTGAAGAGTTCCTCTGGCAAGCCCAGGAGACATACAGAAAGATGCTTCCAGTGCAAAGATTTCACCCAATTCTTGCTCCCCTTCCTCAGGGCCAGCCTGTCCTCCTGGCCACTCACAGATCCTTGGTGGATCTTCATCAGGTCATTGTACCTTATTAGGACTTTTTCACCATGTCCCTCTCAGATTAGAATGTGATTTTGTTTTGCCTTGACCATTTTCTGTGCCCGGCAGAGGAGAACTGGTCTTTGCAATCTTGCAGAAAATTGGAAGCAAGCAAGTGCGTTCCGACAACATTATTGTCTCTGCTGCCTCTTCTGTGTATCTTAGAACTGGGCCCAGAATAGACTGTTGCTACTGCAGCTGATAAAGTGCAAAAGCCCTAATTGCTTCTTGCAGTTGCTGCTTTTGAAAGTAGCCCTCAAATTGTTTCTGTTTCTCCCCCTCCCCACCTCTCACACACTCCAGAACATGAAACTGGCCTGGGTGCCATTCAGCTTGTACTTTGGGTTCCTGTTGCAGCCTCAGATTATGCTCTCTTTGCCTGCAGAGGCTTGGGAGAAACTCAGCAACTCCCTGAGAGGCAGGGTGGGTTGGTGAGCAAGCCTCTGGAGGAGCAGAAGGCAGCCAGCATCTTTCACATCATCAGCATCAAAGTGCCTGCCTCCTAGACCCCAAAGCATCGAGCCAGAAAGATACAGGGGAAGGGTGGGGGCAGGAGAGAAGAAACTGGAGCTGCCAGATTCCATGGCCTGGGATGGTTCCAAGGAACATCTCAGCAACACCCCCCACCCCAGCTTCAGGCTTCCCACCTGTCCATATTTTGTTCCCCTTCCTGCAAAAGATTAAACTGTATCACCTAGAACTGGAGAGGGGAGGAGGAGGAGGAGGAGTGAAAGTGCTTTGTGCCTGAGACCATTGTGATACCCAGCCAGGCTTAATTCAAAGAGGAGCAGAAATTCCTGTGCTATAAAGCTTCTGCATTGTTAAGTCAAGGCAAGAGGTCCATATTAATCAGCCAAGGCAAAGAAAGGGAAGCCCAAACTTCAAGAGAGAAGAGTGTTGGAGGCCGGTCCTCATCTCAACAGGGAGAGCAGAGCCTTTTATACCCAATGGAGTTAATCTCTGACCTCTCCCAACAGGCAATGCCAGGCCCATTTTTGAGGAAGGAGAATTGGAAAAGGGAATATCGTGACTTGAAAATAAATGGCCCAATTAGCATAGAGGGAGTCCCTAATTAACCAGCAATCATCCATTACTGTAACTTTCAATTCATTAAATTGCATAATTACATAAAAACACTGTTGATGTGCTCTTCAGTGTATCTGGTATTGTCTTCTCAATAATTAGTTCCAGAATTGTCAGTTTGACAGGGCAATTAAATATGTTTAAAGACGCCATCTCTTGTCCTCCTTTGGTTACATCTGCAGGGCATTTTAAAGGAGTGGTTCTTCTTGAACAGATTCAACCAGAGTAACAAGAGGCAACACAGGGGTTGCTACCACGTATACTGTGGATACCCTGGGTGGCATTTCTGCTACATTTCTTTATTGCTTTCAAGTTTTTTCAGGGTTAGTTACAGATAGGTAGCCGTGTTGGTCTGCCATAGTCAAAACAAAATAAAAAAAATCCTTCCAGTAGCACCTTAAAGACCAACTAAGTTAGTTCTAGGTATGAGCTTTCGTGTGTATGCACACTCTTCTTCAGATACACAGATTGTGTATCTGAAGAAGTGTGCATGCACACGAAAGCTCATACCTAGAACTAACTTAGTTGGTCTTTAAGGTGCTACTGGAAGGATTTTTTTTATTTTGTTTTTTCCAGGGTTAGCAATAGAAAAATCCCAGGGACAGCCAAATGCTCTCTCCCTTCTGCCCTAGTTGCCATACAGTTTCCAATCAGGTGAATGCCAGACAGATGCCTGGCCTCATTGGACCAAGTTGATCAATTATATGAACAAAACTATACAAGTTTATAAGGTCCAGCCCCATGCCAATCCAGGAAGAACGCACAGCACCCAGGCCCTGCTTAAAAAGCTTAAGAGCCTCTGGCATAGTGGAGTATATTATCTTCCAAGACTGACTGTTCCCCTGGTGAGCTGCTCATACTGTCCTAAAGTTTGTCTAATCTTTAAAAACTCGTTTTGGGGCCCTTTGAGACCAGAGCATAGTCACTGTGGCTAGTAGCAAGTGATAACTCTCTCCTCTGTGTATTTCTCCAATTCTCTCTTAAAGCCATCCAAAAGCTGATGGCCATCACTGCCTCCTGCAGGCGTGAGTTCCATAGTTTAACTTTGCTGCATAAAGAGAGAAAGAGAAAGGGCCAAAGGGGCCCTTCTAGATAAGGCAAATAATCCCCCCTCCCTCCATCTCTCCTTCACCCCCCTCTCTCCAGCCATCTGTCTCTGTGTGGGTCTTGCCAGATACTCTGAGGAACCAGGGCAAGAGTCCAGCCAGCTTCCCCCTGCTCTTTGTCCTAAGCATCTGGTAGTCAGAAGAAGTTCCATTCCTGGTCACTACCAGCATTGATGCATAAATGCTTTACATGAATGTACAAGAGCCTTTCTAAACACAGACCTCAGCTGTTGCCCCCTTGGCTTGCCTCCTGCTGACTCGTCCTCTCCATACAACATCTCCAGAAGAGCACCCCCCACCCCAATGGACCGAGAGGCCCCCAGCCCCCTCCTAGGGCCTTACCTCTTTTGGTTGGAAGCTGCACAGCCTGAGTCCAGATGGCAGGTTTCCATTGTTCTCTCATTACTATTTGAATTCACTGCCTGTAATTGCCTTGCTAAGCAGAGTAGCTTAACAATCTGTTGCAGGCCATTCAGCATGGAAGCTGGGCCAGGCGATGGATCCCTTGCCGCCTTCAAAGCTGAGTGCCTGAGTGGTTGCCGGGGAGCCTGTGCCAAGGGGCTCCAGTGTGTGTATCCAAGAAAAACAGAGGTGGAATTTGCACAGGGATGTGTGTATGGGGGAGAGGGCATTGCAAAGCCCTAGGGATCACACGGGGGCTGCTCTTTGTGGGTGGAGATGGATGGGGGCCATCTGCTCCTGTAATGTGCTAGTCATCATCCTCTCTGCTTGCTGTCTCAGCACACAGGTGTTTGTTTGCATGTTTACCCATCAAGTTAATGGGCTCGCTAATAACAGTCTGGCCTGGAGCTGAGCATGACTGGGACTTGCCTTGCAACAGATGCAGAGGCTGATGTGTTTTGAGGACTGCAGCTGATCCTGAAGGAAACTCATTCCTGTTTGGGTCCCTGGTTTCTTGTGAGGTACTTTAGCCTCTCTGGAGAAGCTGTGGTTGCCACCTCCAAGGCTACAGACAAGATGCTGCCTCAGAACAATGGTCCCTCCAGCCCATCAACAGATACCTGGTAGATGTTACATGCATCTCATTTGTGTGTCCAGGTTGCTGGGAGGATTTGAGGATGTGTTGGTGGCAATTATGGTACTGTTCTCTCCCCCTCCCTCCCTCCCTCCCTCCCTCCCTCCCTCCCTCTCTCTCTCTCTCTCTCTCTCTCTCTCTCTCTCCCTCTCTCCCTCCTCCTCCTATGAACTCCACATTCTCTGGTCCTAAACTGAGCTCCCCTGTTCACCCGCAAGTGTCACTGAGACCCCATCTGGCATAGAGTGCTGGACCAGGAGCCAGAAGCTCATAAATTCTGATTCAGCCATGATGCTCACCGGGTGTTACCTTGGGCCATCCACACTCCTTCTCAGCTTAAAAGCTTGTTGTGAGGATAAAATGGAAAGGAGCACAACCTTGTACGTTATCTTGAGCTCCTTGCAGGGAAGGTAGACTATGAATGCAATAATAAAACGAATGAATGGTGCAGGAGTCCACAGCCAAACTAGCAACAGCAGCTCCTCAGGATGGATGCCTCTTCCTTCAGCAACCCAATGGGGATGTGGGATCCTTTCCCTAGGCCTGTGCTGTGCTCAACCTTATTGATTCTAGGAATTACCGGTAGGCCTGCATAAATGTGTCTGTTCCTTCCTCCTTGGGATGGAGATTAGTCACCCAAAATAACTCACTCAAAAGAAGGTTGGAAGTGGGGGTTTCCTGTCTACTCCTGAGCTGCATTGTGCTTCCCAGGCTGGCTGATTAATGGCTAGTGTCACATCATGCTTGCTTGCCACTCAGCATGGGGCTCATTGCCACCCCAGTGCCGGCTCCCCTCAGGACAGAGCAGAACATCCTCCTGGAAGAGGATTAACAAGTTCATAAATTCTCTTTGTGCCACTCACTCCATTTCCCCCTCAAAGAATTTATTGCACAAAACTCTCCTCTCTGCTCATAATAATTAGATTTTAACTCTGATATGCAGGGATCGGGATGGCTGGTGTTATTAAGGGGGAATAGATGGCTCAGTATCCAGGGAGCAGGAAGAAGCTGCCTGCTTGCGACAGGGAGGAGTTAAAGTAAAGGTAAAGGGACCCCTGACCATTAGGTCCAGTCGTGGCTGACTCTGGGGTTGCGGCGCTCATCTTGCTTTATTGGCCGAGGGAGCCAGTGTACAGCTTCCAGGTCATGTGGCCAGCATGACTATGCCGCTTCTGGCAAACCAGAGCATCACACGGAAACGCCGTTTACCTTCCCGCCGGAGTGATACCTATTTATCTACTTGCACTTTAACGTGCTT
This sequence comes from Podarcis erhardii, assembly GCF_964252035.2. Classification (NCBI taxonomy): domain Eukaryota; kingdom Metazoa; phylum Chordata; class Lepidosauria; order Squamata; family Lacertidae; genus Podarcis; species Podarcis erhardii. The sequence goes on from NC_138503.1 coordinate 29,700,583, forward strand.
TCAAACTGCTAGGTTGCCAGGAGCAGGGACCGAGCAATGGGAGCTCACCCCATCGCAGGGATTCGAACCACCAACCTTCTGATCAGCAAGTCCTAGGCTCTGTGGTTTAACCCACAGCACCACCCAGGCCTATCATTGTTGGAAGTCTTTGGAGTATTTTGGAACTGAAAGGTCTCAATAGGCCTGGAAAGGCTGAGTTACCCAGTGCAAGAAAGCAGAGACCACAGGAATGTTCTCAGGAGTCCTGAGCAGAGCTGCAGGACATACGGTAACCTCTGCACTCCCTACTCTGTCTCTAAGAAAGTTTAAGTCTTAAGGCATACCTGTCTTTTGGAGGGAAGGCATCATACTTGATTTTCTGCACTTTGGTTTCTCTCCTTTCTAATTTTCCAACTTGGAAAACACAATGTTTGGCAGGGTGCACTAGGGTCCTTGACTGAGGATCCTAGTTGGGACCTGCCTGCCTATGAGGCAAGTTGAGGCAGTTACCCCTGGGCAGCAGGCTCCAGGCAGCTGGGAGAGGTGGCAACTCCGTCTCATGTGCCTGTTGACTGCTGCTTCCTCCTCTGCTGTGCACCTGTCATGCCCACACCTTCTGCAAAAGGGCTGACAAGGATGACAAGGTGGAGGATGAACAATCTGCTGCTTTGCCTCTAGTGGCAAAATGTCCCAGCCCAGTCCTGATCCTAGTATTTGTTCCTTGAGCATAAGAGTGCAGCAGTTATGCATTTGTAGACAAGGGTGTTTGGTTACAATGGACAGCGCCAGAGATGATGGCAGCAGCCCAGGTGATTATCCAGGGGAAATGAGCTGCTTTCGGAAGCGTTTGCAACTGGAGAAAAGACAGGAAGTACAGGAGCTTGTATGGGTAGCTGAAGAAGGCTTTTCAAAATATGAACCTGGCTTTAAAAACCAATTTCTGTCTAAAAGACAAGGACACAGCATCAGGCCAAAGGGGCCCCATCTCATCCAATGCCCTGTTCTCACAGTAGCCAACCAGAGGCCCAGATTGGGGGGGGGGGAGGTCATGCCTAATTCAGCTGGTATTGTTGTTTGCTACACCCAGTCTCAGCCCCTGTACCTTCCCCTTGTGCCTTCAGTATTAGGCAAATTGATGGGAAAAAGACAGAAATAATAATGTTAGCTAACTGGAACCTCCCTATTCAGAGGCAGTCTACCCTTGAATATCATATGTTGGGGACGAGCAATAGAGGAAGACCATTGGCCTTCAGTTCTCCCCGCCTTCAGTTTTGCTTTCTGAAATGTGAGCCTGGCTAGGGGAGGGCTTAGGGTATGCCTATAGCATTATATATAAACACACACAGAGAGTTTAATTTGTCCACTGGGACCTGCAATGATCTTCTTGGCAATTAATGTTCTGGGGTGGTAGAGATGTATAGGGAGAGCCCCAGGTTCAGTGAAGGGAGACAGAGAGAGCGCTTCCTATTTGCATGCCAGAAGTCTGGAGGTTGGTTACTATAGTTACTGACGGATACACTGATAACAATAGAGAAAGGAGAGAGAGAGAGAGAGAGAGAGAGATGGATTTCTAAATGGATTGTTTTATAGCAACAATTCTCCTTCACTTGACAGCATTGGCTGTAACTTCAGCCTGTAGAAAGTTCATGCTTCAGGAACAATTTGTCACTACTGAGGAAGTTGCGGGGGGGGGGGGGGGAGGGAAGCCACAAGAACGAGCCTCCTGCTTTATAGACAAGAACATGATCAAGGCTGATGCTCTGCTGTGTGAAGTTGTGCATTCCCAGCAAAAAAAATGGGGAAATGTGTGTAAGAGCAATGGAGCTGACTGGCAGTGCCAGTCTAGCTAGTCCAGCCTTCCTAAGGCTGACGTAGCCAATGTGGTGCTGCCCAGATGAACCACAGCTCCCACCACCATCATCCCTGACCATTAGTCATGCTGGCTAAGGCTGATGGAGTCTAACCACAACCACATTGGCTGCCTCTGATTCAAATCCCTCCTTTCAGACATTCCTTGTGGAATGAGCAGGGCAACAGCCCTGCTTGTCTGGCATGCCTAGGAGCACCTTAGCCAATGCCTGGCACACTTCATGATCCTGTGCAGAGGGAAAGAGGCAGCCACACCACCCTTTCAGGCTCTTCTAGTCATCAAGGTACCTTGGACTCTACACAGGCCTAATTTCATTTCCCTAGGTGGCATAGAAGCAGCTTAACCATTTCAATATTCCTGCAGAGTGAGTCATCAGCCCCAAGGCTCTTTACATAGTGCATCCTGCCTGAAGGAACAAGGATGCGAAGAGTCCTTGAGAAAGGGTGGGGGTGGAAGACCCATAGAGCTGCCATTATGGAAGCAAAATCACCTGTTGCAAGCAGGGAAGTGGGCAGGCAGTAAGGGACCTGGGAGTGGGGGCAGTGGGTTAGGATTAGAGTTTGTGGGCATTCAATGAAGCTGAATGTTGAAAGATTCAGGACAGATAGAAGAAGAAAGGACTTCTTCATATAGTTAAACTTGCTCCCACAGGAGGCAATGACAGCCACCAAAAGGATGTTTTGGGGGCTATCAATGGCTATTAGCCACAATGGCCTTGCTCTGCCACAGTTTGAGGGAGCAGTGTTTCTGAATACCAGTTGCTGGAAGCCACAGGAGGGGAAAGGGCTCTTGTGCTTGAATCCTGCTTGTGGGTTTCCCACAGGTATCTGAATGGCCACTGTGAGAACCGTAGCAGCCAACTACTAGGGTCCAAGGTGCCTTGCCCCCCCCATAACATATTTGACTGGTTTCCCCCCACCAAAGGTTTATGGGCATTGCCATTCAAGTGATGTGTGTGTGTGTGCACCACATCATGTGATCAATTACCTCCCCCCACCCCAATTTTATTCAAGTTGGCACCCCTGGTAAGAACAGGATGTTGGGGTAGATGGGCTTTCCTTATGTTCTTTTTTATTTATTTATTTATTTATAATAATTTTTATTAATTTTCCAATTTTTAACACAAAACAACAACAACACTCAAACATCAACAAATACAAACACATACAAAGATATCATTTCTTAACCTCATTTTCATAAACCTCCTTTCTCGGACTTCCCCATACCTCACCCTTTTTGCATCCTTGTTTTACAGTTTTTCAACAACCCTTTTTGCCAATTAAAATTAAACTCATTGTCATTCTCAATTTTACCTTAAATCATCAAACAATTTTAGCTGCAATTCTGCATCTTCCTTCCCCTTGACATTTTATCACTCCTCTATTTTACAACAGTTCTTAAGATATACTTTAAACTTCTTCCAATCTTCCTCCACTGTCTCTTTCTCTTGGTCGCGGATTCTGCCGGTCATTTCTGCCAGTCCCATAAAGTCGATCACTTTCGTCTGCCATTCTTCCAGTGTGGGTAGTTCTTGTGCTTGAATCCTGCTTGTGGGTTTCCCACAGGTATCTGAATGGCCACTGTGAGAACCATAGCAGCCAACTACTAGGGTCCAAGGTGCCTTGCCCCCCCCATAACATATTTGACTGGCTTCCCCCCACCAAAGGTTTATGGGCATTGCCATTCAAGTGATGTGTGTGTGTGTGCACCACATCATGTGATCAATTACCTCCCCCCACCCCAATTTTATTCAAGTTGGCACCCCTGGTAAGAACAGGATGTTGGGGTAGATGGGCTTTCCTTATGTTCTTATATGCTCTTGTGCTTGGGTCCTGTTTGTGAGTTTCCCAGAAGAGGCATCTGGTTCGCCACTATGAGAACAGGATCCTGGATTAGATGAGCCCCATTTGGCCCAATCCAGCAAACTCTTCTCACGTTCTTATGAGTGGAAGAGGAAACAGAGCAAATAATTAAAGCAAGTCACTTGGAACTGCAGGATAGAACTACTCTTGCTGCTGAAGAGACAAGGCTGTGCATGGATTCTGGCAACCACTTTTAGTCAGCTAGCCAGGAATATGCAGAATTTTGCCCTGGCTGCAGAGTCAGATTTGGGTACCTGGCGCCTTTGGGAAGCGATGCTTTCAGGAGAAGGCAGGGACAGCACTTTGGGAGGAGGCAAACTATCCTGGGCCCAGGACAAAATCTTCAGCTCTCTCTTCTGCTGTGGCCTCTCCTTCTATTCTCCCCCCCCCCTTTAACACCTCCCATGGCGTCCCATTTGTTCTCTGCCAGTGGTATTAATCCACCCACAGCCCACAGCTGGACTTAATGGGGGAAAGTTACCTAATTAGTCAAATTACATTTTCTTGAAGTCTCTGTGATGGACTCCAAGTCAGACTGGGCCTATTTATAACTCTCCACCTCATGAAGTGCAATATGCTGTTTGCACGATAAGGAAAACAAGCCGCCACATCCGCCTCCCTCCTGCCACTAATTAAGGAGATTCCCTCTGTGGCGCTAATTCCAGATGCCAGAATCAGCCACTGAACCTGGCAGGCTGTCATCAGAACGAAGGGGGGCTCACAGCAAGGGAGCAGCGGGATGGGGTAAATGGGAGGGGGGTCTATCATCATAAACAGCCAGAAACTCCACAATGCAGGGCTCTGTGCTGGAGACACCCACTCAGCATCCTTCTGGGTCCTCTTGCACTTGCCCTCTGCACTGGCTCCACATCTAACATGCCTGCTGATCTATTGTCTCATAGGGCTCTGCCTCCCTGTACACACCCAGAGTTCTTAGCACCCGCAGGCCCTTTGCTGCCTTCCTCTTCACTGAGATCATACAGTCATAGATTTGTAGGGCTGGAAGGGGTCCCAAGGGCCAGTCCAACCCCTGCAATGCAGCTATGGAATCCCTGATAGATAGCAATCTAACCACTCTTTAAAAACCTCCAACGAAGGAGAGAGTCCACCACCTTCCCATATAGTCCATGCCACTGTCAAACAGGTCATCAGAAAGTTCTTCCTAATGTTGAGTCAGAATCTCCTTCCTTGTCATTTTAATCCATCCACTCCAGCCAGCATGTCCAATGGCCAAGATTGAGTTTTAAAAAACCCACAGAAGTGCTCAATCTGGATTAAAGGGGTGGGGGGAGGGGACAGAATTTGAGAAGGCATTTTGAGGCCTGTCTGAGACCCTGCTGCAAGTCAGAGGAGACGTCACCAGGCTCTATGGGCAAAGAGTGTGGCTCTCGCCTCAGGCAGCTACCTGTGTCCCTCCCCTCATCCTGCACATCCAGGCCATGGAGAGTGTTTCCCCCAGAGCCTTCCTCCTGCTGTTTGCAAGGCCCATTTTTCACCTGTCACTTTCTCCTTGACCTCTGCAAAGAATTATGAGGTGTAAACAAAATTCAAATCAGGCAAGGGCTGGATGGCCCCTCTCCCAAGGAAGGGGAAAGAAGCGACAGGCTGAGGAGGGCTAGAACATCTCTTTTAAGTCTTGCTTAATAAAATGTTGCTGCTTAATTGGCACAAAAGAGGATCTGGCCTTTTTGAGATCTATTCTGTGAGCTGTTTTTGAACTCTGCTCACCATCACTTGGAGGAGGGGGGGTGCTGGAAGAGCTCATCCCCTCAATGTCTGTTCAGGTCACAAGGCTGCTCCTCCTGAAGCCCTCTGGCTCCCACCGCTTCACTTCGCTCTTGTTTCAGATTCCAGCCAGGAAGAGGAGAAAAGGGACAAGGAGAGCAAGGTGCTCCTGGGCACTGGTCCATCTGGATGGCAAGAGAAATCCAGGGACCTGAGCAAAGGAGGCTCTTTCCCGTCCCCACTCCCCCCCCCCCAGGTCCTGAGTAGAGAACCTGGGCACTTGTACTGCAAGGAAAGGGGCTTCCAGGAAGCTGCTATTTGGAGGTCGGATTCCATCATATACTAACCAAGTCTTGCTGTGCAGTGATGGCTGATGGGGAGGTCTCATGTAGCAGACTCACTTCCCCAAAGACTGGACTTTTCGCAATAAGAAAAGGGACAAGAAAATGCACTGGAGAGGGTGGAGTAAGACCTGCTTAGATGCAACACTGTCGTCTACTATCTCACAAGCAATGCAGGGGAAATCCTCCGTCAAAGGCTGGTCTGGAAGCACCTGGAGGTGCTGAGCCACTGAGCCTTCTGTGATCGCTTTGGACAAAGCCAGTATATTTAAGAATATAAGAAGAGCTGGCCAACTCTGAATGTGGCCTTCAGACTGAAAAACATTACCCCTCCCTCTGCTGGCCTAAAGAATGTCTGGATGGGCTTGTATGTGTGTGTGAGAGAGATCCAGATTTGCAGGTAGCAGAGATGGTGCAACTGCAAAGGTGTCCTGGAGAAGTTTCTACTTTCAATGACTTTAGAGCCGCTTATGCAATACCCTCATGCTCGTTGTAGGTATAGGTATAATTATTTCATTACGCTTTCCTGTGAAGTGTGAAAACTATCTTTACCAATCCTCCTAAATTAGTTAAATATAATATTCGGTGAGACAGGAGATAGAGAAATGTTAATTGAAACCAGAGAGGTGTTTATAGGGTGATATAGTGTGGCCAACTGTGACTGAAATTAATGTCTGGGGCCCTTGCAAGTGATTCATATCCCAGAGTTTATTAAATATTTCCACCCGCAGGTTTAGCCAGGCCAAACAACCCCTCTGCAAGGCAGGGAGGGGGCTGATAATCTCCCAGTGAAGGGGGGGGGGCAGAAAGGCAGGGGGGCATCTTAGAGTTGCCATAATTGGATTGGGCTTCTTTCTGCTGGGGGGGGTAGGGTTGTGAGGACACAGATGGCTGTCCCCAAATATAGCCTGTCTCCCACAGCTGCTGTCACTCATTGCCTGTTGTGGGACCCATGAAGCATGGCCCATCCATGGGGCTCCTCATACATGACTGCCCACCCCTCCTGCCTCCTCTCAAGCAGAATCTGGCAGAAGAAGGGGCTTTTTGAAGAAATGAATGTGAACTGTACTGGGTAGGGAAGGTGCAGTGGGCAAGAAACCAGGGGAAGTTTGGCCAGAATAATAGCATCACAGAACTAGAGTATAACAAATAAGCAATGCAATGCAATACAATATATACAGGCAGCATAGCTGTCAACTTTCCCCTTTTCTTACGAGGAGTCCTATCCGGAATAACAGAATTTCCCTTAAAAAAAGGGAAACGCTGACAGCTATGACAGGCAGCCATTGTCATGAACACAAGAACACAAGAAGAGTCTTCCAGTGCTGGATCAGGTCAAAGTCCCATCTAGTTATCACAGGGGCCAAGCAGATGCCTCTTCTGGGACGCCCATAGGCAGGAACTGAGAGCAACAATGATTCTTCTCACCAACATCTTTGATCACAGAGAATTAAATCTGCTGTTGTCCTGAAGTTCTGAACTCATAGCCATTTGCTATTATTTCCTGTAAAGTTTCCAGATGTGGCAGGACATCCCCTGCAAGGCTTATTTGCCTCCAGTGTTGTGTCAGTCAGTTCCACCAGAGGTTTCCACATCTCTCCATCAGACACATCCTAGCCAGGCAGAAGCACTCAAGGAGCGGGTGGCCTGGCCAATTGAGGGATGTGCTTGGGAGAGGGGGTGGCGGTGGCCTGTGCATCCAGGTCTAGGATGTCATGTTTGAATGTTCCCCGCCCCTGAACCTCAAGATGGGTGAGCTGTGTCTCAACCTACTACAAGTCAGCTCCTGTAACCACATTGTTTGTTGACCTTCCCTCTTGTTTCTCTGGGTTCTCTGAGAATATCAAAAGAACCCTGCAGTGCTGGAGCAGACCAATGGCCCATCTAGTCCAGCATCCTGTTCTCACAGTGGCTAGCCAGATGCCTTTCTCTCTGAACATTAGGAAGAACTTCTTGATGGTAAGAGCAGTGGAATGGACTTCCTCAGAAGGTAGCGGACTCTCCTTCACTGGAGGTTTTTAAATCAGATGTTGGATGACCACCTATCAGAGATTCTTTAGCTGTGATTCCTGCATTGCAGGGGGTCGGATTAGATCAGGCTTCCTCAACCTCGGCCCTCCAGATGTTTTTGGCCTACAACTCCCTAGCTAGCAGGACCATGCTTCTGCATGAACTCCTCACAGCAGGAGAAATGCAGTGTAGGGAGAGCGAAAGTGTTGGGACACCTGGGGCAAAGCTGTATGGTGTGGGTCCTGGTCCTGGTTGAAATATCCTTTGTGAGGATCAGGCTGCAGTTGGCCATCCTACAGAAGGGGTGGTGGCTTCCACGACAGGCTTGGGAGTGCTCAGACAGTGGCCGGGCAATGGTGGTTGATGTGACAGCATCATGTGCAAGGCAGGCCAAGGCAGGCCGTGACACATTTTCAAGATCCCAGGAGCTTCTGGATCCTGAATAAGACATCAGGCTCTCAAAGGAAGCCAGACTCTCTCTCTTTCTCTCTCACGCTATTTTGGCAGCTTCATTAGAAAACATCCCCATTAGCCCTCTCCACAGCGCAGGCCAGGCTCCAAGATGGATGAGCCTGCTAGAGCGGCTGCTGGATTCAATCATTGCAAACATTCCCTGGTCCCGGTGGGGAGCTGGGAGGCTGGCTGGGAGCTGGAGCCTGTCACCCTTGATGTATTGTTGTCACTCATTGGCTGCAGAGGAGCATTTCCTGCCCACTGGCGGCCATCATGCCAGGCCTGTGATTCCAGAGGGCAGCAGTGCTGAATTAGAGGGATGATGTGTTGCCTGGTGACTAAGTGCTAGCAACACAGAGGAGATAGACCTCAATATGCGGGCAGCAATTACACCTACTCTGTGTGGGATTCTGGGAACAAACTTCACAGCAGGGTCATGGTCTTCCCTCAGATCTGTCCAACCGTGGCCAGGCAAGTGGCTGAAAGCAGCCAGCCAACCGGAAGAAGGCAGAGGGTGGCACATTCCGAGAGCCCCTCCATCATCATCATCATGCATCTGGATAGAAAGAGATTTTGCCTTCTGGGGTCTCAATTCCTGGAAGATATCTAGTAGATCCAGGTCAAGTGGACTTGGCAGCCCAGTTCAACTCTGAAGTTCCAGGAACAACTGACATAATTCTGGCATCTTGGAACGATCCACTGGCATCAGGTGCAGCATCACCAATGCAATTCAAAAGCAAATTTAGACCCATATAGTCTTTTATGGCTTTGACCTGCCCTGCCAGATTGGAACCTGCTTGGTCTTCTGAGGCCCTTTTCTGTGTGTCTTCAGTGGGACAGGGGTGGCAGTGAGTGGAGACACGGGCTTTTCATGGTGGTAGTGGTCTGGCTTTGCAACATTGTTGGACAGCAGCTTCAAAGCCATTCTGTTTCCCTGGGCTTTTAATGAACAGCCAGGGGAATGCTGGCTGCCTTCCAGTTTTACCTCTGGGCTGTTTCATTGCTTCTTTCTGTTTTTAGCAGTGTTCTTTTTCTTTTTTCCATTTTGAGTATATTTTTAATGTGTATATTTGTCTGAAATTACAGTCATACCTCGGGTTACAGATGCTTCAGGTTGTTTTTTTTGGGGTTACGGACCCACCAAAACCTGGAAGTACGGGTTACTTCCGGGTTTCAGCGGTCATGCATGTGCACAAGCGCTAAATCACACTTTGCAAATGCACAGAAGTGCCGAATCACAACCCATGCTCGCACAGACGCACTGCTGCGGGTTTAAAAAAACGCTGCGGGTTGTGAACATGCATCCTACACAGATCACGTTCACAACCTGAGCATCCACTGTATAAATATTTTAAGTATATATTCATGTGTGGGGCATGCCTTGCACTGCCCAGGATTTTTTAAGAAACCCCAAATTGTTGTTGTTTTAAAAACGGACAGTTAATTTGTGAGTTTGGACTTGTCATGACAAAAATTGGATGAGGTCATGCCAAAGCCATGTTTTGGTCAACAATCTTGATTCACACAGGCGCCTGGTATCCAGACATCAACAAAGACTCCTACCCCACCTCAGAAACCCTTGTGCCAAGTTTGGTGACAATATATCAAGTGGCGGTCAAATCTATGAAAAAAAAAATGGAAGAGGTCCCACCAAAGTCACATTTCATTTCACTATCCTGATTCAAAATGGCCCACAGCATCCAAACAGTGATGAAGACTTCTGAGCCCACCTCAGGAATCCTCGTGCCAAATTTGGCAACAATATCTCAAGAGATGGCCAAACGTATGTCAAAAAACAGGCAAACTCTTGCCAAAATGGCATGTTTTGGTCTGCTACCTTGATTCAAAATGGCATCTGGCATCCCAAGGATGATGAAGTCCACCACCTCACCTTGGGAACCCTTCCTGTCACACTGATGGACAGCCAGCCAGACAAATCATTTTCTGAAATATATAGTAGCTTGTTCATCCAGGTTCCTTTGTAATTCCTTCCTTCTAAGGTACTTTCTGCATCCAGACAAAGAAGCTCTAGGAGGAAGATCCCTTTCACAGTGAGTCAAAAGGCTGGTGGGGCTGGCTAGTGGTCAACTGCATGATTGGGCTGTTGCACAGCCTCTGACACAGACTGTGGCTCTTTCCCTGCCCACCCCACCCCACCCCTGCCCTCCCCGCCCTGCAGCTACCTCATTGCTGGCCTCCCTCTTTGGAGCTGAGCTGCCTCCATCTTCCCACTCAAGAGCAGCACAAATGCTCCTTGCTGTTTGTCAGCTGAAATGATTATACCTAATCCTTTTGTCAGGTTGTTAAATTCCAATTGCAGCATCAAATACCGGGTTCCTGCAAGGAAGGAATGTGCAAGGGGAGAAATCCATTCTCCATATCAGCCTCCCTGAGCCACACACCAAACAGCCAGCCTGTTGAATCATTGCAATTCATGAGCTTGCGCCAGGTGGAAGGCAAGTCCATGGTCATTCCCTGTCCTTGGTACTTAACTGTTCCAGGGACCAGTTAATTTGGCTCTGTCTTCCCTGGGGGCCCTGTAGCAGCCTTCCCCAGTGGAGCAGTGCCTGTGTGAAAACTCATGCACTCATGCACTGACTGCCAGGGTTTCAGCACAGGACTCTTTCCCCAACTCTACCTGGAGATGCCACAAGGGATGGAACCAGGAACATTCTGCATTCCAAGCAGGTGCTCTGCCCACTGAGCTATGATGGCCCTTCCCCATCAAGATGGCACTGATGCCCACGAACTCCTCACCACATTGGCTGATGTTTTTACCCACACAGCTGCTCTTCCTCAGATCGCTTCACAGTCCCTCAAGGCATTTGAAAAGGCTCTGCCTCAGCTCAATCGTAGCCTAAAACCCTTTTCCTGGTGACTGTTGCAGAGGCCCCTCTCTGGCACCTAAAACTGTCAATGCCACTAAAGGCCTGGTCTCTCCTGATTCTGCTGATCTGATGGCCGAAATTGCCAGCCAACAGAGAGATGAAGGCTTGATGGGTCAGCAGCTGCTAAGCCACTAGAGGAGAAGATCTCTGACATTGATGTCGAACTCTGTGACATAGCTCAAAGAGCTCGCTCTGCCATGAATACTAGTCTGAAGCAGCAAGCCAGATTTGACTCTCTGTCTCTGTACATTTTAAAGTCAAAAAAGACTGGGGGCCTTCAAGTTTAACTGGGAAAACATCAATGTAGTGAGTGATATTTAAAAATACACTTTAGCAGAATTCTGGAATCTGAGGAAGATGGGAAGGTTGTAGGTTCCCCCAAACACTGATCCAAAGAGCTCCTAGCAGTTCTTCTTCCCACTGGAAGCTGGTTCTGAGTGTGTGCCCCATGCCCTGGCTCTGGAACCAGCAAATCTGGTGCCCAGCATTTAGCCAATGAAGGAAGACAGGTGCCTGCTTTCAGCTGGGTTTAGATTTCAACAGTTCATCATAAAGATCAGATGCCATCTGCAATGAGGAACCTGCTTCTGCAACTTAATAAGATAAGGAGCCCTGGCTTCTGGATGAAACCAAAGCCCCATCCAGTTGAGCCCTGTGTTTGCAACAGTGAAGCCCACAAGTGGGACCGGAATGCAACAGCAACTCTCCCCAGTTGGGATTCCCAGCAATTGCCTCTGATACTGGAAGTTCTATATTGGTGCTAGTAGTCATTAATAGCCTTATAATCCATGAATTGGCCAAACTGTCTTTGAAGGCCATCCAAGTTGGTTGGCCATCACTACCTCTTCATGTGTTCCTAGCATCCAGGAAGTTGTGTCGCACTGGAAATGCTTCCAAGTCCTGCTTGTGGAAACAGTTGGGGAGCCTTGCCACAGTTCAGTGTGTGGCAGGGAAGGGGTTAATATATCTCTGGTCTTAATTGCAGTGCAGGAGGGAGTTGGGGGAGAGTTGCCTGAGCATGCAGATCATAATCATCTCCGCCATATTTTATGCTGATATTATTTAATATCAGTGATGCTATACAAAAAGTGGGAGGACATGGGAAGCAGCTGACTTTCTCATTACTGCTTAATCTCCTCCCTGCAGTTTCTCCCCCCTGTACTTTTTAATATGCTGATATTTGATCAATTAACTCACTGGAAGTGGCTGCCTGTTTCCAGGAGGAGGATCACACCTGGGAGGCTCAATTCACTCAGCCGGAAATGAAAAAAATGCAGATCACTCACTTGGGGATCAGATTCCCAGTGAGATGGCAGCAGCAGCAGCGACTGGATTCCCTTTTGGGGCTTCCTAAGCTAAAACTGTCTCTTCCATTGACTCACCATGGAAGAGTCTCTTCAGCCTCCAGTACAGCAGCTGTTTGGATTGCTTGTGACTCAAAAGTCTAGGAAGCAGGGGGAGGAAGAGTCAGGCTGAGTTCAGAGAATCAGCATTGGCCTTTCTGAGACTGCTCACCTGAGTCTGGCACAACACACAGCTTTGATTTTAGACATGCTTTGGCTTGGAATGGAAATGCAGAGGGGTTCTGACTTCGTGTGTGCGCTCCTGCTCAGAACTTGGTGCAGGACATAGTTGTGGTCAAGCCTCTGCAGTTGACAAAGGGGGGAAAGGGAGTTCATATTTTTGAGGTGTTCCAGCAATGATCGGTCCTCTCAGCACTTCAGCCTGGCGGTGAATCACCTCTACTGAATTTGTCATTTGCAAAAGGATTAATGTGTGTGCTGAGGGGGCAGTATGCTTGTAAGTGCCTCTTATCTGCAGGAAGGCACCGCAACTCTGTTTCAGCTCCTCTGAATTTGGGGTGTGTTTTGAAGTTTCCCGGGAGTGATTGACAACCCCATCCACCTCCCCATGGCTCAGAACTAAATCCTGCCTGGTAAGTTAGATGCCTGCTACATTTGCAGCTGCCAGAGAAAAGCCTCACTAGTGTGTGTGGGGGGGGGAGGGGAAGTGGCAAGGACCCAATCCCCCCCGCCTATCATAGGAGCCAACTCCTAGGGGCCAAGGTCACTTCACCCCCCCCCCAATAAAATATTTGAGGGGGCAGACCCCCAGTTGATGGGCATTATCATTCAGATGGTGTGTGTATCCTGCATCTTGTGATTGATTATGCAGGGTGGGTCTTACCTGCCCCCCCAATTTTATTCATCTTGGCATCCCCACACCCACCCTATGTGCTTTTCAGGTGCCACCCACTGGCCCCTTTTGCAGAGAGCTTCCTCCTCCTTCACCACCTGCCCTGGTGAGATTGAGCCGTCTTTCTTGAGGCTGGGCTTTCCATCCACACCAGAAAGTTAATCTCTTCCTCTTCTCCACAAGAACATTTATCACATGGAAGTGGATTGTTGTGGGAAATATTGATCAAAAGCCTGTCTTGTTTCTTGGCGGGCTGAAAATTGAGTGCCTTGCCTAGTCAATTGGTCGGCCTTTCCAACTCTGCAAGGCAGCCAGACAGAGGCAGGGCGTGGCCCCAGGAAGATGGAGGAGGCCTCTCCCAACACCTGTGAGTGCAGGGTACTGATGTCCTTCCAGGGGACATCCTGAAGAGAGAAACTTGCCTTGTGATGAGTTTGGCCAGGTTTATCACTGGGAATGTTTGTGCAGAGACCTGACAAAATGATCACAGATTTTTTTTTAAAGTGCCTGCTTGTGTTCAGTACGCCCAGTCTCCTAACTGTCTATCCAGGGTTTGGTAATTTATTTTGATTTATTTATATATATAAAAAATAAAGCAAACTCAAACTCTAAAATCAAAGCAACTCATAAAATAATTACTAATCACACACAGAAGAAATCAGGAATTTTTTTAAAAAACAAGCATGCATCACTAAATTAAATGTCTGGGTAAGGAAAAAATAGTTTTTTAAGCAGAGATCTAAAGCGGTATATTTATTTATTTATTTATTTATTTATTTATTTATTTTATTTATGGGGTCTATATGCCACTTAATTACCAAAATCTTTAAGTGGTGTACCTGCCTAATGTCAATCCACAGGGAGTTCCAAAGCACAGGAGCTTCCACCTAAAAGATGGACTCCTCCTCATACATAATGAGCTGGTACTGGCCCCCAAAGTAAAAGTGAAGTGTGTGTGTGTGTACAACAATATGCATTGACTTCCACCCATCCACCTCCAGTGTTGATCCTGGCACTTACAGAAGGTTAATTTCAGATGATGAACTCATCCACATTGTAATATTTGATTTTGCTCTGCTTTGAAGCACTTTATGCTTATTGATTTTCAATAGAGTTGCTTTTAGCTCAGCAGCCAAATGTCATTTAGGCAAAGGGCTCAAGGAGGAGACAGATTCACACTGGCTGCTTGGACACCCTACCCATATTGAGTAAAGACACTCCCTCTGCAAACAGGGCTTCAGCAAAAAATACACACACACAAAAATAGGTGTTTTCCCTCTGAGGGGCGGGGGGAAGGCTGCCGGTCAGTTGACAAAAGGGCCAGAGTCCTGCTGGTTGCACCTTCCTGGAGCCAGAGGCAGGAAGAGGAAGAAGAGGCTGAACTTCTGCCTGAACATCTGGCTGGCCCACCTTGCTAAGTGTCAGCTCCCTGCCCCAGTCTCTTCAGGCAAGGGTATGGATTTGGGCCTCTCTTCCCACCAAGAAGGTGGTGCTGGTCATTTGCACCTAGCACTGGCCTGAGACACTCTCTGCTTCAAGCTTGTCTGCTTCTTGAGCATTCTGCCTGATTTGTTTGCAAGGAGGTTACATGATGACAGCTATTCATTGATTTCATTCTGATTTGTTTTTGGAGAGGTGAGACCACGATGGGTCAAGTTGCTGCTGCCCCCTGCCTTTCTAGTGCATCTCCCTACCACTTTCCTTACTGCAAAAAGTCCAGTTTGGGGTTGGGTGGGATGGGGTTGTTCTGCAACAGCTCAAAACCACCCTTAATTGTGGGAATTGAATCTTTCCATGAGAATGTCTCACACAGGGAGGCAGATGATAATTCAACTGCAGGAAAATGGCCTCTGACAGCCTCCCATTAATCATGAATAGAAGGGGGGGGGAAGAGATTTTGCAGGGTGCAGAACTGAAGCCCCCATGTTCAGATCATCTCCATGCTTCCTACAAATCTTCTGCCTTGCCTGGGGGCACAATTGACTGTGTTTCGTCCTCCGCTCAGAAGTGCTTGTATAGATTATGATATATAAATTCTTTATTGTTCCCTGCTAACCATCTGAACTTTGATTAGGAGTTGAGTGACCTCAATTTCCCAAGCACTGCTCAGCCTTTGCGGAAACAAACATGCCGCGTTCAGCACAAACGGATGTTAATCGGTGGGCAGGAAAGAGGCGGTGAGTGACTTGCAAAGTTGGTGGTGGGTCAGCCGTCACTCAGGGTTGTTCCTTTAAAAAAGTTCACATGGGGAAGGCTCAAGGCAGCTGTGCTGCGAGAGATGCTTCTCAGCCTCTCAGTATTGCCACAAAAACCAAGGGGGCTTCTGGACTGATCACTCCCAGTGAGAGCTAGAACATGAGACTATATGAAGAGCCTGCTGAATGAATCCAATGGCCCATCTAGTCTAGCATCCTGGTCTCACAGTGGCTGGTGAGATGTCTCTACTGGGAAGCCCCCAGGCAGGACTGGGAGAGCTAAAGCAGCAATTCTTGACCCCCTCAAGAACATCTCTATGGTGTGGGGGCTTCAACTCTAAACATAGAGTTGCTATGCTATTCTCTTGCATTCTATTCTTTAGTGTGGTGAAGTTTTGCAATTTTAGCCCCTGGACAGTGGCCTGACTTAATGGGGCATTCCTTCAGGTGCCCCACTTTAGCTGTGAAGCACACAATTCACATTTCTCATCTTCCCCACTGCCCCTACTTGCCATCCTGTGCTTCTACATTTCTGGTATGTCAGAGCCAGCAAAAAGCAGTTTTCCAACCATCATCATCATCATCATCATCATCATCATCATCATCATCATTATTATTATTATATCTGTCAACATTTCCCTTTTTTTAAAGGAAATTCCCTTATTCCGAATAGGATTCCTTGCAAGAAAAGGGAAATGTTGACAGCTATGCTATTATCACAGTATTTTTGTTTAAAAAAAATTAGTGTACTCTGAGCATGTGCTGCCTCACATTTATAAAAATTGCACCATCCTGCCTATGGGAATAAGATGTGCTTTGCTTCTGCTGTCCCTGATGCTGGACACATTTACTTGGGGATAATGAGCACCATTTTGCTGTTGGAAAGGATAATATGTTTTTAATGTAAAAATAATAACATGATCGTCGGCAACCATGTCCGTGCCTGCAGGCCTTGACTATGTTTAGAAAGAAAGAAAGAAAGAAAGAAAGAAAGAAAGAAAGAAAGAAAGATGAAGGGTGTTGCAGCCAGCATCCACACTTGTAGATTTGCCTTGCTTATGACTGACCCAGGTGCTGGAGCAGGGCCTGTTTGCTGCTGCTCCATCAGCTTCTGCTGGGGGGGGGGGCAGGGGGTTGCTTGCCCTGCCCACTGCCTGGTCTGCAGGGCCCTGGACATCAGCCCAAAGGTCCAATTGCAGTAGCATCACCGATTCCTTGTTTTTCTACTTATTTATATTCAGAACCCACCTTATTTCTGTAATCTTAAATTATTCTTAAACTGTTTCTAATATTCTAATTGTTGCAATTTACCAGGCAAGCTTGGGGTGAAAGGCAGACAATAATAGCAAGCAAACAAGCAAACAGCAATAAACTGTACAGGGACCATTTTCAAGCCTTAGTTCTCAGGTGTTTTTCGCCAGCCTTCAGCAACCTGTACTTTGGCTGATTATTTTTCTTAAGGTACATGATTGTACATTAAAACATGCATTCTCCCTCCTCAAGGTCACCATTCTGAGCAGGGAAACATCTCCAGGCTATTGACATAAACTTGTTTCCATTTGCTACTTGGCACTGAATGAGCATCCTTTTCCTGCGTCAGCTACAATGGCAATGGCCATTAATGCTCACAAACAGACCGATAATACTGTGGGATGATCGTAGAAATGTAGCCGGAAGGGACCACCAAGGGCCATCTAGTCCAACCCCCTGCCATGCAGGAATCGCAGCTAAAGAATCCCTGACAGATGACCATCCAACCTGTTTAAAAACCTCCAATGATGGAGAGAGTCCATCAGCAGGAGCAGGACAGGGTCCAGGTGTGCAACCCTGAAGTGTGCAGCACAGTTGCTAAGCACAAAGAATACAGGATGTCCCTGTGGGGGGTCCGTGCAGGTAAATGTACATGTTGGGGAGGGGAATGTGTGGATAAATGGACACCCAGTGAGAACTCAAGAGACAAAATCACCCACTTGAAAAGAGGAATCAGTTTCTTAAGAAAACATGCCTCTTGGGGATAAAGTGCAGACTTCTCCTCCTCCCCTCCAGGCCCCACCTAGAAACTCCCTGCAGCAATTCCAGGTATCCCAACCTGGGAAACCTGGAAAGGAGCCCTAGTGTGGTTTCTCAGGACTTGGCGCAGGCAGCCAGAGTCATTCTGCCTCAGACAGCAGCTGTTGGAAACTGGAAAGGAGCTAACTTCTTTGTCGGTCCATGAACCCATTTCATGATTGCTGTTCGTTCTAGAATCCCAGGACTGGGAGCAATCTAAAATAAACATTCCCAAATACTGTGGGATATGATCCATGAGAAACAGTCAAGTACAACATACCTTGAAATGCTAGAGAAGACATGCGAGGGAATGTTTGGTCCAGCCAGTCGAAACTCCCTGTTCCTCCTGGCTGGATCATCCTTCCTTTTGGATGTGATAGAAGGTGGGCGTGACCTAACCCGTCCAGGTAACAAAAGGACGAGTCACGCAGCAACCTTTCTCTTTAACTTCCTTCTTTGTTTGACCAGCTTTTAGCTATGACTGCTCTGCTAGCTCTCAGCTAGCAGAAGCACTGGGATTATTCCCCCATAGGGGGTAGATCCACATGTACATATTTGTAACTAAGTCTGCCTTCAGGAATCCAACTGTGAACTGATGTAAGTAAACTTCTCTTATTGACTTTGAATAAGATTGTGGCGTCTTTTTATTTTTTTTAGAGGGATTCAAGGGAACTTACCAGGAACATACAATTCAATCTGAGACAGAGTGAATTATATAATAGTGAGAAGCTCACACGAGCTTGAAACCAGCCATCTGCTGTGCATGTAAAAAGGGGGATGTAACTCTGCCAAGGGAATAGCTAGCGCAAGTTAGGAAGGATATTAATAAACAGTATATCCTCTCCTGCCACCCTGAACATTCCCACAAATACCAGCTTCTGAAATTTCAGTAAACGTGTATAAAGCAGCTTTAAAATGTAATTAATATACCTAACACACCTTAAAATATAATAATTAATATGGGTAGCACACTTTATAATTAATTAATACAGGTAACACATCATACATAAACACATCATATAAAATTTTAAAATGCCCCCCTCTCCATCTTATGGCCCAGGTAGGTATGATGTGGGTTCTGGGAGGCCTTCTCCTCCTCTGCTTCCTGCAATGGATATGTTTGCATGGATATGTTTCAATAAAGCCAGGCTTACACTTTACAGTGTCCACAAAGACCCTAATGTGGAAAGTTTCCTGGCAGGTAAAAGCATTGTGGAAGCCCCTCCCACTTCAAGGTGCTTTTCATTAACTCACACAGACCATAATAAATTGTGGTAATTATATTATTTGGAGATTTACTAATCCAAGTTCAGTGAAAATGAGATACTCCCCCCTCCTTCTCCTTCCAATATCTCATTTATCATTTGATTTTCAGTTAATCTCAGCCAGCCATTCTGTGATTCCTTTATTCATTCTAGACAGGTTAATTAAAACAGCTCTCCACAATGAATATTGCTCCCCTTCTCTGGCAGCCAAATGATGAGGGGGGTGGGCGGGGCTGCTTAGAAGAAGGTAACCCAAAAGTGGGGGCAGAGCATGGAGGGTCACCAAAAGGCCCACAACCTCCAAACGACTATCGTCCTTCGTGCCTTTTCCCATCCCTTGAACCTGTAGCGGGTGCTGCTCCTCAGTTACAGTTGCCATTTTCAGATTGCCCTCTGCACATGCACAGTGGTCTCAGTAATGGAACGCAGAAGATCTTGGGGCATCTCCTGCAAGCTCCAAAGATCTTAGAAGGCCCCTTCACAGTCACTGGGAACAGGGCCTTCAGCACAGCCATTGCTGGCCTGTGGAATAGCATCCCTGTTGAGATAAAACAAAACAGGCACCTGCTATCTGCACTTTCTGGAATCAATGGGAGATATTTTTGCTCCAAGGGGCTTTCTTGGCCTGCTTAATAGGTCTCTGCTGCAGCTCTCTAGTTTGCATTTCCTTTTAAAAAAAATTTCTGCTTCAACTGTTTCGTTGTTGTTGTTTTTATTGTACATCAGCTTGTGACACTTGTGTGGTGGGAGGTTAATTAAAAAACAGCAACAACATCTGAGTAACAGCAAGACCTGCAGGTATAGGGCGGTATATAAATTCAAATCATCATCTTCATCGAGATTAAAGCACAAACAGCCACCCTTTCACAGGAAGCAGAAAAGGATGCTGTGGACAGAGAAAGAAAAATGGGGTTGAGGAGATGCAGGCCAAGAGGGCTGCATTTCATCCCTGATCCTGATATTCCTTATCTGTGCTTGAACCCAGCACCCTTAACAAACTACAGTTCCCAGGGGATGTACCACTCTCTGATTTGCCTCAGGCAGCAAAATGTCTTGGTCTGGCCCTGAGGAGGAGGAGTCTCTTGCCCATTCCCAGACTCTGGAGAAGAGAGCAGGGGGATCCATCTGTTTGGTTCTGGGCCTCTCTGCTCTGCTCTTGTTCAGCTCTGCTTTGCCTCAGGATTAATCCAAATGGGTGGAGAAGAAGGGGGCGGGGAAGCACCACAGATGGCAGCTCAGGGTGAGAAGACGAAAGCAAGGAGGGAGACAGCCAGTGCCATGGGGACCTTGATAACCCCTCCTTCCAACATTGACACACACACACACACACACACACACACACAGAGAGAGAGAGAGAGAGAGAGAGAGAGCAAGAGCGAGAGAGAGAGAGAGAGAGAGAGAGAGAGAGAGAGAACTCTCAAGAGATATGGCCACCCCATCAAGATGCAGGAAAATAAATTTACATAACCTGGCCTCAGTTTCCCCCCTCATGGTGATGAGGTTGGCAACCAGGGCCAGATTTAGGTTTGACGAGGCCCTAAGCTCCTGAAGGTAATGGGGCCCTTTATATGTCCAGCTGTCCTTTGTCAACAACAAATTGTCACTGTTTTTTTGTGTTGAATATATGCTATATGGTAATTTATGGACCTAATAGGTATCTAAAGCTGTTTGCACATAACAAAATATGTACATCATAGGAGCCTACACAACACAAAACAAAACACTGTGCTGTATGTAGGTTTATTTTGTTTTTTATCTTATATTTTGGAAATGCATATCCAGTTTTTTCTTTAGGTTTTTTTTTGGGGGGGGCCAAGAGAGTGGGGCCCTAAGCTATAGCTTGTTTCGCTTATACATAAATCCGGCACTGTTGGCAACCCAGGCTGGTGAGCTGCTGAAATCCAGAGAAAAATGTCTGCTCCTTCTCCCCTGGGTGGAGCGTGAACATAGCTGTTAGGCCACTTTTGGGGCAGCTAGCCTTGAGGAAATAGTCTTGGAGCTGGGAAATTAAGATATTTAAAAATTCAAGCAAGTGATCATAAGGAGTTTTCTTGGGGGGGTGACAGGGGTGAACCTCCCTGCCTGTAATGAAGTAGCTATTAGCAACCCCATCAATCCAGAGCTAATCCAAAGTTATGATCCTCTGTTACAGATACAATCAAATGCAATTTTCTCCATTCCATGAATCAGAAACACCATCTGCATTAAGGGCCTAGTTTGTCTTTTTGTTCCTGCCTTTCCTGGAACACTCTCCCTCTCTCCCTCTCTTTCTCTCGCTCTCTTCTGGTATATTGCTCGGATGTCTGCTAAGGGCGCCTTGCCCTCAAAAATCCCCATTAAATACCAGAGAAATGAAGAAAGTGAAATGCTATCTAGACAGCTGGAAGTAAAAAAATGAAAAGTGTGGCACTTAACTGCAGAAAAAAAGCCAATTTTTATAACCTGAATAGACAGTTTTGTATAAAGAGGAATCCCTCACCCAAATTCAGAAGCAGCTGAGTGGCAGCTAGTGGCTGGTTTGGATCCTGGCAGGAGGCTGGGCTGAGGGAGGGAAGGCTCCATTCATACAGACACAGGCAGGCAGGGCTCCTCTCATTTGAAACCTTCTCTGTTTTGGCGAGCCTACCCAGACATATGATTTAATTCCCGGTTTTTGTTTTAAAAGTTTCATTGGTTTTATCTTTGCTTTGAATTCCTTTTGCCACAGACCTGTTTGTGTGGAAACGGTTGTGTAGGTTTAGCCCTCTCCCCCAGTTTAGTCCTTTATTGACACTATTTAATTTATTTATCTATGGTATTTATTTATATATTGCATTTATTCCCTGCTTTTTCTCCAAGCTGCTTAAGGTGGCGTACATGGTTCCCCTGCTCACAACAGCCCTGTGAGGTAGGTTAGGTTGAGAGGGACTGACTGGCCATCAAAGTCAGTGGGTGACACTCACTGGTTGTTTCACGGCTGAGTGGGGATTTGAGATTTGAACCCAGGCCTCCCAGGTCCTAGTCTGAGATTCTAACCACTACACCAAACATGTTCTCGACACAATAAGAGTGCATTGGTGATGATTTTATTCTGCTTTAGCTTGTTCTGTGATGCTTCCCTGATTATGCCAAAAGGCTATTGCTGTGTGGAGGGGCTGCATGGCAACAGAAGTGGAACACCTCCCCTGCTGAACATGTGTGCATGAACAGTTGCAGGATTTTAGGAGGAAGTTGTAGGATATGGACTGGTTGGAGGTGAAGTGGTGGGATCACCCCAAGACGTTTGCAGGCAAATGACTGCCCTTATAGCATCAAGGGAACAAATCAATTAAAAAAACAACAACACTTAAAATAAACAACATAGAATAAAAAAAGTGAGAACATGAAAAGAAAGGTATACTAAAACACTACAAGAATTAACAATTGCAGTTCCATGTATATTTATCTGATATATAGATATTATTATTATTATCCAAATACACACACATTTATCTTTAACCTACTATATTTAGTATAAATGGGCTCCGAATTCCATTATACTTGTTCATGCAAAGTGCACGTCTATAAGCAATCCACTCATATGTGGCAGGTGTAGTCATGTATTCATTTCCATTCATTAAATGGAGCTGTACATTTATCTTTCCAGTGCAGCAGTATCAGTCTTTTGGCCATAGTAAGGGCACAGAAAATCCATTTACGTTGTCCAGTTGTCAAATTCCATATCGTAGGCATGTAGTTCAAAAGAATATTATCCTCTGAAAAAAAATGACTTTATTTGCACATGAATCATGAATCACGAATCATCCTGAATGTGCAATAAAAAAGAAGCCTGGAGGGGCTGAAAGTGCCCATGGCTGGGGTTGTTAACCATCCATTTTAAAGATGCTGGCTTGTTTGGAGTGCAAAGGAGCTCCACACTGATCCTCCCCTCTCCCCCCTCTTCCTCCTGGCTGCATTTCAGTTCTGGGAGTCCTTGTAATGCGGGGGAAGAGGACAGGAACATAACAAGCAGCTCCTCAGCTTCTCTTCATTAATACTGGGGGTGAGCCAGTTTCTCCACGGCTGCAGTCAGTCTGTCTCCCTTCCACAGTAGTCATCCTAGCCCTTCATCTTATTGCAAGGGGTTGGTGGCCAGTCTTTGTTGTGCAGCATTAAGGCTAGAAAGCATCCCCTCTCCCTCATCAGCACAAGGCTCCATCAAAGTCCTTCCTATCCAGTGCTCTTTCACGGGCTTCTTCTATGAATTGGGCAAGGCCTCCTTGCAAGGCCAGGATGCTCACCTGCCCTCCTCTCTGTCCCAGCCTGTTGTAAGCTCTTCCTTCTGACCCTTGGAAGGTTAGTGAAGACAGAGGTTGCAAAGGGCTGGGTAGGCATCAGATTTGCGGGAAGGAACTTCAGACCAAATAATACAATCTGACGAGATCCTAGGCACCCACAGAAACATCAGCAAAACAAGAATGATACTGATGTTGATTTAGACTTGCTAGCTGCTTGTTACACAGAAGTCTGCAAGTGAAATTGCCTTCTCTCTCTATATATATGCAGCCAGCGCAGCAAGCCCCTGCAACCTGATGCCTCCAGATGCTGTTGCACCTGAACTCCACCTTTAGCCCCAATCTGAAAGGTTGGGGGAGGCTGCAGTGCAGCTCATGCTGTCGTTGGATTTACACAGAATACCCGGGTCTCCTGTTCTATGGGAGCTGAAGGCTCACAGGGTAAGTCAGGTGGTCCTCTGGCAGGAGGCCAAGGTGCCCAGAGGAGCTTCAGTACCTTGGATAGCTCCTGGGTCCTGCTGAGATCTGCAAGTTGTTATCTTGGCTAGCACCTTGCTGCAACTTTCTGGAAAACATGGTGCTGACTGAAACAGATCGCCCTTATTTGTGGCAGAGCTGGGCTATTCTGCCTTGGTGAGGTGCCAGTTGTGAGCCACTCCTGGGCAACAGTCATTCAGTGATCCTCAAAATGCCTTCTGGATTAGAGAAATTCATGTAGGAGAGGGCTATCTATGGCTACCAGCCATTGTGGCTATGCTCTGCCTCCACAGTTGGAGGCAGCAATGCTTCAGCATACCTGGAAACTGCAGGAGGGGAGAGGGCTTTTGTGCTTGAGGGTTTCTCATAGGGGCATCTGGTTGGCAACTGTGAGAACAGGGTGCTGGAATAAATGGGCCATTAGTCTGATCCAGCAGGCAGGCTTTTCTTATATTCTGATGCTTGTTTCCTTTTCCCTTCATTCCACCTCCCTGTCAAGCCTGCTTCTGCTTCTGCTGCATTTCTGGCTAGGCCAAGGCAAGAAGCTCATCAGATGAATGTGCCCAGGATGCCTTTAAGTAGAAGAGATGCATCTTTGAAGAGGCAACGCTTTGTGGTCTTCATTCTGCTTCTGCTCTTGGTGCTCACGTTGAGAAGCAGAGGAAAAAAATCATCTGCCAACAAAACAGGAGCGTTTAATTACAGCTAGCGGTTGTTTGGAGGATGAGATTTTGGAACGCTTGCCAGAGGAGCATAAGAAGCAGGAAACCAACTGTGAGAGACAGAACCTCCTGTTTTCACGTCTGAGATGTTTACTGCTTCCTCTGCTCAGGCATTTGGAAGCTATAATTTAGGATTTAACTAGAGGAGAACTATTAAATCTGTTCTGTTTGCAGGGGCTCGATGCCACGCTGTCAGCTCCCTTTCCTGCTTTTCTGTCACTTTGCCGGTGAAACTGATGGACCCTGAACCTAGGGAGGAGTCCTCATCATTGTCCTTGATGCAACCTTGAAACATAGCAAATATAATACAGCAAATATAGCAAATATAAAGTGGGTGGTGACTGGGAATAGGGGTGGAGGCTGGCAGCACTGGGTAAGGTTGTAGAGGAGGAAGCAAGAGAACCTCAGAATGTAATAATAGCCCCACAATTGGATCAAGCCATATGCCTTATCTGTGGGCTGCTAGGGCAGTGGGGGGGGGGTGATGGTGCATCTGGCTAGTTAGAGGGAGAATGCTAGAACACATGGAGGTGTGCGGGTGATTCTACTGACCACATTTTTCTTGCAGTATTTTGATAGGGCCTAATTTATTCCCACGTTAATTTGCTGTGATGGAAACTCCTGAAACCCCCCAAGACTAACGCACTAAGCATCACATGAACTTTCACAGGCATGGAACCTAATTGCCTGGATGATGAATGATGCTCTTATGGTTCATAAGTAGCATGCTTGGAAAACAACAGTGACAACCCCTGCCAATCTCATCTCCTCCCCCTAGGAAGCATCTCCTCTCAGCAAAAGTTCATTTTAAACACAGATCCAAATTAAACAAGCCATACACCCCCATCCAGCTTCCTCCTGCCCTGCTAACCATTCAGTCTCTGTGTTTACCAGCATTAGGGCTGCTCAGCCAGTGGAAGGTGTGTGTGTGTGGGGGGGGTGTTGCTCTGATCCCTCCTATCTGTGTGGTTGGTATTTGCTTGCTAGAAGGATGGGCTGCCTCCAGTTCTGCTGTGTTTACTTGGCTGTTCAAACTTGGACCTGTTTTCTCAGGGAAGGCAGCTTCTTGCTTCTTGGCTGCTTCTTGCTTCCTGGTCTGATCTCTTGCAATCCAGCAGCAGCAACAGGTCTAGTTGTGATGCCACACACTTTCAAAGACCTGACTTCACTTCTTCAGGTGCTTTTTTTCTCCTCTCTTGCACACCAGGGTAAGGGCAGATACAATGACCCAAACCCTGAGTGTGCTAGGGGTGTATATCTGCAACCCTTAATGGAAAAAGATAGGAGGCAGCTGGGAAGGGATGACCCTCCTTTATCTCACTTGGTGGCCCTTTTACCCTGCAACACACAACAAACCTGGCCAATGATCTTGCCCAAGCAATCCCTACACTCCTCCTAGGGAGAGCCATGATGTGGTAGTGGCAGCAGCAGCTGCTGCTTCAGGGAAATCAGGTAGGGGAGCTTTACATCAGCAACAGCAGCAGCAGCAGCAGGAGGAGGATGGACCAAAGTGTTGTGGGACTCTGTGCTCCATGGCTGCTATGTGGTAGGAACTCCTCCTTGACTTTGAGGTGCCCTTGAAGCCGGTTGCCTGCATCAAATGACTATTTTATTGTGGAGGCATCAAGATTCAGGCAGGCAGCTGCCAGGATCAATATGGTGGCATTCTCAGCAGCAGCAGAAGCAGCAACAGCAGTGGTCAAATATCCTGTGCCTGGATCAGAGGAGATGCTTTGTGCCATCATATGATGTCCCTCAGAAGATGTCTCTTTGAGCAAGAGGTGGTGGGGGCTGTGTGGATCTTTCTCCTAGCCTATGTGGAGGAAAGAGGCAGAGGGGTTGGTGCAAATGATGCTGGGGGCTCCAGCTCTTGCAATCAATTGTATCCTTGTGTCATTTGCCATATTTAGTTGTGGCGGCGGCACCAAGAGTGGGCCATAGGCTGCTCTTTTGCCTGGCAAAGAAATTCCCACTAGCGACCATCCATGGCTGTCCAACTTCTAACAAGGGAGCTGGCCATATTGTCTCACAAGGAGTCATGGAGGGACCTGGGAACAATCCAGGCAGGATTGTTTTTACTTCAAGGGTGGAATCAAGAGTAGAACTGATCATTCACAGTTAACATTGCTGCACCTATTTCAGATTTTAAAAGCAGGCAGGTACAGGGAGGGCTAAGAGCTACCAGGGACTTGCCTAGGAACCTGCCTGCCCCACTGGTAATTCAGCGATTCCCATCCCTGCCATGTGACTGTATTGTAAGACAAGGCTGGGTTTGCAAAACTTATTGGAGAATGTTCCTGGTGAAGAAAGTATATCTGCTTAATCAAATAAGATTTGTGGCGATTTGTGGAGAAGGGCCAAAGCTCAGTGACTGAGCAGCTGTTTTGCATGCAGAAAGTCCCAGGTTCAATCCCCAGCAGCATCTCCAGGTAGGGCTGAGAAAAGACAGCCTGAAACCAGCTGCCCATAACATCTAAAGGCCAGGCCTGCCTCATCTAGACTCTTGACATGGCCTCAGTCCTTGGATCTGCCATGAAGACAAAAGGCAAGCATGGGACCTGAGCTGGGAATGAAGGCTGTCCACACTGGGTCTCTCTTGGGACACCCAAAGAGCAGCCTTATGCAGACAAACCCCTGAGGCACATCCAGCAGTGCCCCCCCCCAAGCTGACCATTGTCTTTGTGCAGATTTGCCTCTTGGAGACCAGCCATCCCACATGACCAGAAGGCTCTGATCCCCCCAAACTCTCTTGGGCTTGAGTGCAAAGAGCAAGCAGGCAGAAGGAAGATGTTTGTTACGCTTTTGTGGACACCATGACACCAAAGCAGATGGGCCTAGCTGTTGCTACAGTACAGAAATTGCTCCTTGAAAGTCTGGCTGGTTCCCAGCAGTTGCCAGAGCCCAGCTGTAAGAGCTCTCTTGCCTCCAGCAGCAACACTTGTCTCCAGAGATCTGTGCAGTGGGAGGTGGTGTGCTTCTGAACACTAGTTGCTGTGAACTGCAGAAGGTGAGAGTGCTGTTGTAGTCATATCCTACTTGTGGGCTTCCTTTTGGGGCATCTGGCTGGCCACTGTGAGAACGGGATACTGGACTAGATGGCTATTGGCCTGATCTTGCAGGGCTTGCCTTATGTTCTTAAATGTTGCCAAATTGCTGTGACTCTTAGGGCTTATCCACACTGACCTTTCCTCTACTGTTTCCAGGTATGGTCTGTGCTTTAAAGCTCTGTGTGTCTCCAGAGAGTTTCCCATGAAAATCTGCTCTTTGCAGCTCAATTGGATCAAACAGCAATCATCAGAAAATCTGAACTGAACTGAGGTTTGCTTTGATTGAATACTAAAGAGCAGGTTTTCTTTTTTTTTTTTATAATAATTTTTATTGATTTTACAACATAAAGAAAAAACAAAACAAACATAATGCGACTTCCCCAAACCTCCCCTTCACTGCATCCAAATTTCAAAATTTTTAGCAATTCTTCATCCCATTTTTATATTTAATTCTCTTTAAAAAGAGTTTCTGCTTTATAAATTTCGATTTATAGCTGTAATTCTTAGTGTCCAATCCCCTGACATCTTAACATTCCGAAATTTTACAACAGTTTTTAAGATAGATTTTAAATTTTTTCCAGTCCTCCTCCACTGTCTCTTTCTTCTGGTCACGGATTCTGCCGGTCATCTCTGCCAATCCCATAAATTCAGTCACCTTGGTCTGCCATTCTTCCAGAGTAGGTAATTCTTTAGTCTTCCAATACTTCGCCAAAAGGATTCTTGCTGCTGTTGTTGCGTACATAAAAAAGGTCCTATCTTTCTTTGGTACCAATTGGCCGACCATGCCCAAGAGAAAAGCCTCCGGTTTCTTTACAAATGTCCACTTAAGGATTTTCTTAATTTCATTATAGATCATTTCCCAGTAGGCCTTAATCTTTGGGCAGGTCCACCAAAGGTGATAAAAAGTTCCTTCACATTCATTACACTTCCAGCAATTGTTATTGGGCAAATGATATATCTTTGCAAGCTTGACTGGGGTCATGTACCACCTATAGATCATTTTCATTATGTTCTCTTTCAGGGCACTACATGCCGTAAATTTAATACCTGTGGTCCATAACTGCTCCCAGTCAGCAAACATAATATCATGACCAATATCTTGTGCCCACTTAATCATGGCTGATTTAACCGTTTCATCTTGTGTGTTCCATTTTAGCAGCAGATTATACATTCTAGACAAATTCTTAGTATTGGGTTCTAGCAATTCTGTTTCTAACTTTGACCTCTCCTTCTGAAATCCTAGTTTTCTGTCCTGCTTAAAAGTTTCATTAATCTGGTAATAATGTAACCAATCTCGGACTTTAGGTTTCAATTTCTCAAAACTCTGTAGTTTCAACTTTTCACCATCATATTCTATAATTTCACAATATTTTGGCCAGTCTGTATCCATGTTCAATCTTTTTACCGCCTTAGCTTCCATTGGTGACAGCCACCTGGGGGTTTTACTTTCAAACAAATCTTTATATCGATTCCATACATTATACAATGCTTTCCTAATAATATGATTTTTAAAATTTCTGTGTACCTTTACCTTGTCATACCATAAATATGCATGCCAACCAAAACTATTATCATAACCTTCCAAGTCCAGAATATCTGTATTCTCAAGAAGTAGCCATGGTTTCAGCCAGCAAAAAGCTGCTGCTTCATAGTAAAGTTTTAAGTCCGGCAGGGCAAAGCCCCCTCTATCCTTTGCATCAGTCAAAATCTTGAATTTAATTCTGGGTTTTTTGCCCTGCCAGACAAATTTAGATATATCTTTCTGCCACTTCTTGAAACAGTCCATCTTATCTAAAATTTGCAATGTCTGGAACAAAAACAACAATCTCGGCAATACATTCATCTTAATTACAGCAATTCGGCCTAACAAGGAAAGTCTCAATCTTGACCATATATCGAAATCTTTCTTCACTTCAGCCCAGCATTTCTCATAATTATCTTTAAATAGATTCACATTCTTAGATGTTAAGTTCACCCCCAGATATTTTACCTTTTTAGTAATTTCCAAACCCGTTTCTCTTTGAAAACTATCTTTTTCCCCCACCGTGAGATTTTTTTCCAACACCTTTGTCTTGTGTTTATTCAATTTAAAACCTGCTACCTGACCAAATATTTCAATAAGTTCCAAAACTCTTTTTGTGCTAGTTTCTGGCTGTTGTAGTGTCAAAACTAGGTCATCTGCAAATGCTCTTAGCTTATAATGTTTAGTTCCGACCTGTATACCTTTAACCAGCTGGTCTCTTCTAATCATGTTAAGGAAAACCTCCAGTACCGATATAAACAATAGAGGGGAAATTGGGCATCCCTGTCGTGTCCCTTTCTCTATTGGAATTTCATCCATAACCATACCATTTACAATAAGTTTGGCCTTTTGCTCAGAATAAATTGCACTTATACCATTTTCAAAGTTCTTGCCTACCCCCATTCCTTGGAGATTCCTCTTCATAAAACTCCAACAAATATTGTCAAAGGCTTTCTCTGCATCCACAAAAATCAAAACAGCTTTTCTATTTATGTCAGTTTCCAAAAGTTCTAGAATATCTATAATATTCCTCACATTGTCTGACAAATGCCTGCCTGGTAGAAAGCCTGTTTGGTCCCTGTGAATCTCCTCTAACAGCACTTTTTTGAATCTTTTTGCTAGAATGTCTGCAAAAATTTTATAATCCACGTTCAAAAGTGATATAGGGCGGTAATTCTTGACTTGATGTTTCTCAGTTTCTGTCTTTGGTATAAGTGAGATGAATGCTTCCTTCCACGATTCGGGAGCCTTTTTCCCCTCCAAAATTTGGTTGCAGACTTCTTTCAATGGTTGTATTAACCAATCCTTCAATACTTTATAATATCTCGCAGTTAATCCATCTGGCCCTGGTGATTTTCCCAGCTTCATATCCTGGATGGCACTCTCTATTTCTTGGTCTGTAATTTTCTCGTTTAAACTCCTTCTATTGTTTTCAGAGATTTTTGATAGTCCGTATTTTCCAATAAATTCTTCTATCTCCTGTTCATTTTTTGGCCCTTGTTTGTATAATTTCTTAAAGAAACTTTGAAAACAATTACTTATCTCATTTGGTTTATTAATAGACTTCCCATCTACTTCGAGTGATGTCACTGTGTTCAATTTTTGTCTCTTTTTCAGTTGCCAAGACAGTAGCTTCCCACATTTATCTGCAGATTCAAAAGTCTTTTGTCTCATTTGTTTAATTTTCCATTCTATTTCCTGGTTCGTCAATTCCATATATTGTGTTTGATAAAATTTTATTTCTCTTAATATCTCCTGGGATTTAGGCTTAGATCTCAATTTCTTCTCCCCTTCTTTTATTAGATTCCAAATTTTCTCTTTCTTCTCATTCTGCTTTTTCCTCTTTATTGAATTCTGTTGTATTAGGAAGCCACGCATCACGGCTTTACTTGCGTCCCAAATGATTCTTTTTTCTGTATCTGATCTCAAATTGATCTCGAAGTAGTCTTTAAGTGTTTCTTGGGCCTTTTTACAAATTTCCCCATCTCCCAAGAGAGTGTCATTCATTCTCCATCTGAAGGTTCCAGCTGTTGTCAGCTTCATTTCCATCTTGACAGCATTATGGTCAGAGCAGGTCTTTGGGCAGATTTCTGTTTTTTTAACCTTTGATGCCAGATTACTAGAAATCCATATTTGATCAATTCTAGTCCATGTCATTTTTGCTTCAGAGAAGAAAGTCCCCTCCCTTTCCAGAGGGTTCCTAGTTCTCCAAATATCGATCAGATCCATAGTGTCAGTCAGGTCAAAAAAAGTCTTTGGTAGTCTTCCGTCATTAGATATTGTTTGTCTTTGGGCCTTATCCATGTTTGTAGAGACGACTCCATTCATGTCACCCATCATTATAATTTTAAAGTCCAAAAAGTCCATTAAAGTCTCATGCAACTTCTTAAAGAATTCAGCCTTCCCCTCATTTGGTGCATAAACTCCGACAATCAATATTTTTTCTCCATAAATTTGGATTTCCACTGCCAGGTATCTTCCTTGGTCATCCTTAAAGATCAATTTTGGTTCAAATTTTTCCTTGACATAAATCACAACTCCTCTTTTCTTGACTCTATCTGATGATATAAATTCTTGTCCTAATCTCTTGTTTGTTAAAAGTTTTCTATGTATCCTGGCAATGTGAGTTTCTTGTAAACAGATTACATCTAGTTGTTCCTTCTTTAATAAATGAAATACTTGGCCCCTTTTTCGAGGGTGGTTCAAACCATTGCAGTTCCAGCTGAAGAGTTGCAGAGACATTTTGGTTACTGGGTAGACCTTCCACCGACTGCACCAAGTTGTTGTTCCTCCTCGGTCGGTGCTCGGTTCAGTCCAAATGATAGATTTGAGATGTCCGGTACTTCCTCCTCGCTGACAGTTCCTTTCTGAAGATCCTCTTGATTTCTTTCCAAAAAGATCTCTTTATCCTGGTTTGTTTTTATTTTAATTTTCTTCCCTTTGTAGCTAAAGGACAGCCCTTGTGGAAATTCCCACCTAAATGGGATGTTATTCTTCTTAAGTAGATCAACTAGTTCTTTAAATTGAGATCTAACCTCCAAAAAGTATTTAGGAATATCCTTGAAGATTTGAGCAGGTTTTCATGATGAAAGCTCTGGGGTAATACTAATACTAATACTAATACTAATACTAATACTAATACTAATACTAATACTAATAATGTTCAGACACAGAACTTTTAAGTGTGAACCTGTGCCTGGAAAGAGCAGGGCAAAAGGTATGTGCAGGTAAGCCCTGGATACTTTAGATCAGGGAGTGAACCCCAACTCATTCTGCCCCAGTGTCCATGACCCACATATGGTACAGAGGCCAGCACCAACCCAGGAACTGCTGGATGACCTCAAAATGAAGCTGTTTGCCCAGTGAAAGACCATACTGAGAGACTGAAAGTCCCTGTCAGTTCCTTCTCTACCTTGCCATTGCCTGAAGCTGGGTCTCCTTCTTTCTCCCAAGTTGATCTTCCACCCTGAGTTGATGCCTGCTGAGATAGTGATCTGCTGCTACCTTCACTCCTGAGACCCAGGAATTCTCAGGGATGACCAGGGTGAAGGCAGGGCTCAGCTTGAGGCAGCGCTGAAGTGGGGCTCTTCAGGATGCCTCTGGGCTCCTGAGGGTCCCTCCAGGCCTTTAGTTGAAGAGGAGTTTTCTGTGGGTCCCCAAGCCTCTCCCTCCAATGAGCCCTTCCCAGGGTCTAAGTCAGATGGAATCCTAGGACCCATTCACACTGATGGCAGAAATGGCAGAGATGTGCTGCAAGCTCTTTCTGCTCCTGCAAACTCTTACCTGATTCTATCAACACCGACCACAGCAACCTTGCAAAACCCTTGGCAAACCAGAGCCCAAAACATTGGAGCATCTATTTTTAATGCACTTTCCTCTAAGTATTGTTTTAGAAAGGAACAGTTAATGTGACATTAATTAAGCCTTTAGGTGCACAGTGGTCTTCAGAAATAAAATCAGGCCTCTAATCAATTTGATTAGCTGGCTGGAAAACTGTGGTCAGTAAGCAGTTAACTGTGATGTGGAAATGACATGTGTGTGTGTGTGTGTGTGTGTGTGTGTGTGTGTAAGGCAGCACTGCCTGAAAAAGACTGTTTGTGTGTGGCCCCAGCTACCTCATAAGAGCAAACTGTGCCAAAGTAACTCTGTTGCCCTACCTGACCATTTTTACATCCTTATTTAAACATCAATATCCTGGCAATTCTGCTGTCAAAGGCACATAGAGTGGTTCATAGCACAATGGCATGACCCTGGAGTCTGACTCAGGGGCGCTGACTCCCCCCCCCCCCACATTGAGGGGTTGCAGTGACGCCGCTGGGCATATGCCAGGCGGGGGCGAGATGCATGGAAGGTGCTTGTCCAGCCCCCACCTGGCTCCTGGGCTGCTGAGCTGCAACTGGTACGAGCAAACCAATAAAACAAACACAATAGCTACAGATTTTAAAAAACAGGAAGAAGCACAGAACCGGCTTAGTCTCACTGTCCCACCCTCTCCTGGGACATTTCTTGGTTCTGAAGGAGGCAGCTGAGCATCTTTTGGGTTTAAGGATGACCATCATTTGAGGGGGAGGGGACACCAGCAAGCAGGCACCACTTTTGGTGATTGCCACAGCAGCTTCTGACCAACTCCTAAGATGAATCAGGTTCTTTGGTGCAGACTTGAGCCCACAGCAGCAGCCCAGCCTTCGGGTGCCCCAGTTGTTTGGGGCAGAGGTGGGTAAGCTGTGGCTTTCAAGATATTAGTAGAGTCCCTTCACCTACTGAAAGTCAAGGTGCCCAGTATCCAAAGCTGGCCAAACTCTTCTGACACCTGAGACCCCCTCCCACCTCCCTGAAAATTAAACCTGCTGCCCTGCCATTGCCAAGGCTGGCCTGTTTCACTCTGCATCCCAAGTTGTTGGGAGACTCCTGGGGCTGAGCATCAGGAAGAGGCTTGCCACATCCTGAGTTGAAAACTGAAGGCAACAGGCAGAGCAGGAATTCTCACGGCTTCCTGATGGGAGCCAGAAAAACTTATCAGCCCCCAAAGTATGATGGTAGATTTCAGTGAAGGCTGTCAGAAGTTGGGGAGCTGGATTTGGAAGCGGAGGCAGAAAATCTCCCAAAGTCCACCCACTCTCTCTCTTGTGTGAATTCCAAAAGCAGCAGCAGCAAACACTCTAGACAGCGAAGGGAGGAAAGGAAAGCTCAAATGAGGCATCTTGTGTTTGTGCCTTTTGAGAGAAGTAGGCTGCTGAGTTTTTCTTTTTCCATAAATTGCCAGGGGAGAGTCTCCATTCCAGAGCAGGACCCTTGCACCAGGAGTAAGGGTCCCAGACTAGATCAGCCCTTCCCTGCAATTTGCATAGGAAAAGATGACTTGAATGTACCATTTGGCCCTAAGTCAGGGCAAAGAGATGGCAGCCCCTCCCCTCCCAAATCTCCTTTGCGGCCCTCATGGGCTCTCGTGTCTTCAGTCCCTCTTATCCTTGGCAAGGGTCTTTCCCTCCAGTCTCTGCCTTCAGAGGCGTGTGTGCCAGGGTTTGGCATCCAAAGTGAGAGCAATGCCATGTGGTGCTTGTATATACATTGTGAGAGACACGACAACATATGGACCTCCCTACACATTGCAGGCAAGCGGGAGGAGGAGCAGGCACCAGCTGGGGAGAGAGAAGCTGCCTGCACAACATCCAAATTGTGGGGAGAAAGGAAAGAAACCTGAATCCTCAGGTGGAGAAAAGCGAGCTGCCTTTCAGGAGTCCATCGGGACAGGGGCGGAGGAAGGGGGGTGCGGTGGGTGTGGTCTGCCCCAGGTGTCACCACTGGGGGGGGGGGTGACAAAATGCCAGGCAGCACTCACTGTAGGGCCTGCAATGCGCCTGAGTGCGCCCGAATGCACCCGAGCCACGCGTCTCTGGGAGAGGGCACACGCAGGCTCCTCACTGCCCAAACGGTCTGCCCGCTGCCTCTCCCCCAGCTGTAGGGTGGCTGAGTGGGAGGAGACAGGCAGACTCCGGAGGCCCCACCTGAGCCCTGCCCCTATGGGTGGCTCGCCCCTCCCCTGGGTGCACTGCCCTAGGTGCCCTAACAGCTTCCTCTGCCACTGCATCGGGGGTCCCCCTAAATCCATTCCCTTTACTGCACTTCACTCAGAGGCACCTGCATTAGTCAGAGGAGTCTGTTTTGTTACCTTTTCTTGCTGGGTGCCCTTTGCTGATGGGCATCATGACTGGAAACCTCTCCCCAGCTCATGGGATGGCACAGCCTTCTGATGGAGGGAGTGAAAGAATTTGTAGCAGTTTGAAATTGGGCACAGAGGGAAGGATAGTGAAGAGTAGTGAGTCTGGGCCAACTAGGAAGTATTAGGAGGCCTGGGCTATTGTAGGGGCCCTGCAGTTGCTATTTACAGATTGGATATGAATAATGAAGAGCTGGGCTCTGGGCATTTGTACTTGCAAGATATTGCAAGAACTTCAGAAGTCTCCAGCTCCTGCCCTCCTTACAAAGAAACAAACAACATGAAGAGGCTACTCCTGGCACTTGCGGAGCCCCCTGGTCATAACAATGGATTGAGTGGTTCTTAGCATTTGCTCCTGTGTCCACAAAGTGAGACTCCACCAGGGAGAAGCACCTGTTAGCAAGGCTGCCTCTGCTGGCATGACAAAATCTGTTAGGGGGCATGTGGACCCTTTTAGCAACCATGCAGAGGTCTTTTTTCTTTTTAAAATGTCATTATGTATCCTGACTTGCTCTCTAAATGTGGTATATGTTGCAATTTCCACTTACTTTGCACGATTAAGAATTCTATGAAATCCAAAAGCTTTCGTGTTCTCACAGTAATCCAATAACTTGGTCCAATAAAATATTTTAAAAATATCTCTGGGTATGGGGTCCATTGTGAACTCCACCAATCCAGTATCAAGGAGCCTGCTGTTCTTTCTGTAGTTTCCTGAAGTCTTCTGACTTCTCCATGTTCTGATGAATGAATATATATAATGAGAATCTCTCTCTCTCTCTCTCTCTCTGTCCTGGGCTGCCCTCTCTCCCTCCATCCTTTGTCTTACTGCCTTCAGAGAGAGGTCAAATGAAAGGTGAGGTTAATTTGAGAGAGAGAGCAATGCAGTGGCAGCAGAGGCCACGGGTGAGGGTCACTTTGACTCCAGCCACCTGGAGGTTCTCTGAATATTTATTTATTATTATTTCCAACTCCGGAGTCAGGCTCTTGGTGGTGCAAAGGCAGGCGTGTGCATCAAACTGCAGAAGAGCTGAGCAATTTGGATCCCACTTGAGCTGTAATGGGCACCATGGATCAACAGGCGCTGTGCTGTGATTTCTGCTGGACGAAGGCGGCCCTTTGCCAGGCCAGTGACCTGGCACAGAGAGAACGGAGATGGCGGGAGGATGCAATTACGCTGGAGCTGCTGCTCAGCCAAGACCTCTCTCACCTTTCCCAAGAGCAGGATTCATTTCTATGCAAATCCTCCTCACCTAAATAGCTCCCCCCAAATAGCGGCTCCCCCCCGAATACTTGGAGGGTGGCCAGGGAAAAGAACAAGCAGATCAGGGGAGCCACTCACTCAAGCACAGCCCATGCGCTCTGCTTTATTCCAGTTTCATTGCCCCTGTGTGCCTGAAATCTCAGCAGAACCAAATCCTTGCTCAGCCTCAGTTCCTCATCCTTAAAATTGGACTGATGCCAGTTACTGTGCCCACCAGTGAACTGGGCTCTCCTTCCCACTCACCACCACCATCTCAGGTGCTCATGGCAAGGCAGAAGCAGGCACACAACCATTGGAATGCGCTTGGGGATTCTCCAGAGCTGCTTGGTCAACAGCTGCGCCAACTGCAGTCTTGTTGAGCTGGTGGCATGGATGTGACTGTGCCTCCAGGGAGCCCAGAAAGGAGCTTCAGGAGAGGCCGGGGGCCTTGTAAGCATTTGGGATGGGTTGCAGTGCTGTTTATGGCAGGTGCTTGTTGTAGGAGTGCGTGCAGGAGCCAGGCTCTGTGACCAGTAGGGCTTCGCAGGACTGGGGCCTTCCTAAGTTTGTTCTGGAGAGGCAAGGCATGGCCGCACAGGTGAGGCCACTTGGTAACTCAATGCACCTGGTGGCAAGAGCCAGGAAGGGATATAAGGTCAGCATTTCCCTTTGGCTCTTCACCACAGCAACACGTTTCCTGCCTTGCTGTGCTTGGCTTCTTGCTTCCTGATCCTTGGACCTCGGCTTCTTGACTCCTTGCTTCTTGACCCTTGAACCCTTGACTTCGTGACTCCTTGCTTCTCAGCCCTTGGACCCTTGACTTTGTGACTCTCCGCTTCCTGACCCTTGGATCCCTGGTTTCTGGACTCTCATTCCTACTCCCACCCCGCCATCTTGCCTTCGGTCCCGATGTCCTCAGCCGGGACTTCGATCGCCCGTAGACCGGACCGTGACACTTGTGGGAGGCTGAGGAGGAGACCTGCCCAGGACATTGCTCCACTTCAGAACAGCAGCAGCAGGAGGAAGAGAAGGAGGACCTGAGTGCTTGGTACCCACTACCCTCCATTTCTGAGGCTAAGGGGGGAAGAATCCAGGCACATCAGAAGTGGGTGCCAGCATGAAGGCTGCATTTAAGCTTCCTTGCTGTAACAGGACTAGCCTTGAGTTGTCATCACATCTCCTGCCCACCCACACAGATTCTGCACTTCCAGGAATGGGGGAGCAAAACAGGAATGTGAACTGGCAGCACTTTGCCCCTTTGACCACACACATAGAATCATAGAATTGTAGAATTGCAATGTGTTCTCTCTCTCATGTTAAAGATTCAGGATGGATAAAAGAAAGTACTTCTTCATGCCGTGCATAACTATGGCACTCACTTCCACAGGAGGCAGTGATGGCCATCAACTTGGATAGCTTTAAAATAGAATTAGCACTCTTCTTCATGAAGGTGTCTATCAATGGCTACTAGCTATGATGGCTATGCTCTGCCTCCACAGCTGGAGACAGCAATGCTTCTGAATTCAAGTTGCTAGAAATGACAGGAGGGGAGAGGGGTTTTGTGGTTGAATCCTGATTGCTGCTTTGCCACAGACATCTGTTTGAGAACAGGATGCTGGACTAGATGGGACATTGGCCTGATCCAGCAGGCTCATCTTATGTTCCCTCCCTCCCCCTCCCCTCTCTCTGTGCTGCTGTGTCTGGGCACAGTGGCACAATCCAGGCACAGGGAGAGAGTGGATGGCCTCAGGATGCCAACATCACAGCCATCTCTCTTCTCTGCAAGTGAGTGACATGGAGAGGGGCTGTAGATCAGTGGTGAAGCATCTGCCTTCTAAGCAGAAAGTCACAGATTCAGTTCTCAACAGCATCTCTAGGAAGGGCTGGGAAAGGCTTCCTGTGTGAAACCTTGGGAGCTGCCAGTCAGTGTGGACATTACTGAGCTAGATGGCCCTTCTACTACTACTACTACTACTACTATTATTA
Source organism: Podarcis erhardii (assembly GCF_964252035.2). NCBI lineage: Eukaryota > Metazoa > Chordata > Lepidosauria > Squamata > Lacertidae > Podarcis > Podarcis erhardii. The sequence continues at coordinate 29,738,880 of NC_138503.1, forward strand.
AAGACTCAAAGCAACTTACAAGCAGGGCATGGAGTGGAAGAAACCCAAAGGCCCATCAGTCATTTGTGGCAAACCCACTCTGCCTATTTCCCTCCCTGGGCACCCTTGCTAGTTTTGTGCTGGGTGCCTTGGTCTTAGAGATCCCATTTTGATAGGATTGCAATTTAGCATAGCTAAATAGCATAGCTGGGCAACTCACACCACACACAGCAGAGTGCAGCTTATTGGTTTCACTGGGCTCTTGCAGGCAGGCAATCGAAACCCCTCCGCTCCCCTCAGCCCAGACACACACGGCTGCACTGTTGACTTAGCCGTCAGCGTGATGGTTGCTTTCGGAGATATTCCTGTCTCATCTGTCGAGTGGAAATCAGGCGAAGGCTAGGAACATCAGAGGAGACAAAATGTAAAAGCAATAAACCATTCCACTGAAGAAAAACTCCTGGCTCTGCTTGAGCCCGGAGTCAGTCTGATGTGACCATGAGAAGTAGCTGGAATATTTGGCTGGGCTGGGCTGGGTGGGGGATGAGGACTGAACAAATAACTTGAGGTTATTTATCAGCAGCTTCAGGGTTTAGGAGAAAAAATCAGCCGATCCTTCCAAGTGAGCAGAAGCTATCTCCCCACCTCGGCCTTGTTTGCAACCCATCTTAACGTGCTTTGGAAGGCAGATCACTCCACATATAAAAGGATATTGTAGAGTTGGAAAAGGTTCAGAAACAGGCAACCAAAGCAATCAAGGGGGCAGAGTGACTTCCCTATGAAGAAAGGTTACAGTGCTTGGGATGTTTTAGTTCAGAGGAAATATGAGCAAGAGGCAACATGGTAGAAGTTTAAAGAATTATGCCTGGCATGGAGAAAGTGGATTAAGAAAATCCCCCCTTCTCTCATAACACTAAAACTCAGGGACATCCAATGAAGCTGAATGCTGGGAGATTCAGGGCAGATAAAAGAAGGCATTTCTTAATGCAGTGCATTGTTAAACTATGCAATTCACTTCCAAAGGAGGCAACCATGGCCACCAACGGATTAGACAATTTCATGGAAGAAGATAAGGCTATCAGTGGCTACTAGCCATGGTTGCTCTGCTTCCTCCACAGCTGGGGAGAGAGATGCTCCTGAATACCAGTTGCTGGAAACCACAGGAGGGGAGGGTGCTCTTGTGCTTGAATCCTGCTTGCTGGTTTGCTTCGGGGACATCTGGTTGACTACTGTGAGGGCAGGATGCTGGACTAGATGGGGCATTGGCCTGATCCAGCAGGCTCTTCTTATGTTCCCATCCACCCACCTCCCTGCCCCCTTCAAGGGATTCGTTTCGTTGTTTGCCTAATGCAGAACTTGTTGAAACTTGGTTGGCTCCACATGTAGCAGGTGGGATTGCATTTTGTCAGCAGTCACAGGGAATGGTTACACACATCGCACAACACACACACATGCCTGGTTTTCCTGGCATTCAGGCTTTGTTCAATGCATCACTTGGGTGAAGCTTTTAGAATAATTGAGACTGAACAACCATCCTCCTTATTAATATTAACTCTGACATGCTTGGGAAACTTTGTCTCTTTGGGATGAATTTTTAATAGGCCTCATAATCTATTGCGTTGGCAGAAAAGCAAAGAGGAGAGACTGCAGCATGGTTTGGGGGCCCAGGAAGGCAGCCGGCCTCTGAGTCCCCCTTGGGAGGTGCTATCTTGCTCTCCTCCTGTTCCAAGACAATGAAACGGGGAGGCGAGTGGGCAGCAAGTGTTAGTGCTGCTCAGCTACAACCTCCCTGCCCTCCCATGCCCCCAATTTCACACAGACTCTTCCAGGAAATTTTGGCTTCCTTGTGGCTAGATTAAGGCAGCTTTCTCCAATCTGGCGCCTTCCAGTTATTTTAGACTACAGTGGTACCTCTGGTTGTGAACGGGATCCATCCCGGAGGCCTGCTCGCAACATGAAAAGAACACAACTGCAGTAGTGCATCTGCGCACGCGTGGGTAGTGACCCGCTGCTTCTGCGCATGCGTGTGACGTCATTTTGCGCTTCTGCGCATGCACGAGTGGCGAAACCCAGAAGCAACCCTTTTTGGTACTTCCGGGTTGCCGTGGGACATAACCTGAAAGAACGTAACATGAATTTGACGTAACATGAGCTATGACTGTCTTAACTTCCATAAGCCCAGCAAGTGGTAGTTTCAAGAAATAAAAGGCTTGTTGCAGAACTAACCTGGATGGCTTTAAAAGAAGAAGAGACAAATTCATGGAGGAGAGGGGTATCAATGGCCATGCTGGCCATGCTCTGCCTCAATAGTCATAGGGAATAATGCTTCTGAATATCAGTTGCTGGAAACCACAAGAGGGAATAGTTCTTTTGCACTCGAATCTTGCTTGCAGATTTTCTATGATGGGCATCTGGTTGGCCAATGTGAGAACAGGATCTTGGACTGGTCTGATTCAGCAGCCTCTTCTTGTGTTCTTATGTAACCAGAGGCTTGGGACCAGAAGGGGCACCACCAGAGCATGGTCATGGGGCCCTGTGCCCACCCCCCACTATCAACTCCCTCCCTCTCATCTCTGGAGCCCTGTGTCGAAGGAGAGGCTTGTGCTTTCGAACCAAGGTGTCAGCTGGGCAATCTTATCAGGGCTGCAGGGAGTGAGAGTTTGAGAGAGGCAGAGGAAGACCGGGATCCTTCTGTTGCCACTGTTGCTACTATTAGTTTGCACACAAATGGAGTATCTACAGAAGGTTGAAAACCAAGGGCAATAGTTAGCTATTACTCAGAATGAACACACTGAAATTAATGAACATGACTAAGTTGTGTCAATTGATTTAAATGGTTCTACTCTGAGTAAAACTTAGTTGATTACAAGCCCCAAAGAAGTAAGATCCATTCAAAGCTATATTCTTAAAGGAGTGGGAGATGAGATCTTCTTCTTCTCTAGAGAGGAGCCAGAAGGGAAGATCCTTTCACCAGCTATCACAGGCAAGGATATGAAATACATATAGTAGCCTTTGCAACATGCAACATCATTCAGGAGGAGCCAAGCTGAAATGTATAGAAGCCATTTCAGCCAGGACTTGCATTTGTCACTTCCAGCAGAGACTCAGTTCCAGTGGTAGCACCCAAGTCATATCAAATCTGAGAAACTTCATCAACAAAGAATCAAACAAAATCATTTTAGTGTGTAACGGATGACTAGTCATCAGTTGTAATAGGCTGTGAACCTCCTGGAAAAGCTCCGCTGGATGTGATTCAGCTGACATTGTGGAGGCGGAGAAGAAAGCTCCCTTGGCTTTATTTATTATTGCATTCAGGGCATGAGTTGTCTTTAAAAAAAATAGTCTCTAGGTAAGAACATAAGACTGCTGAGGGATGAGACCAAAGACTCATCTAGTTCATGACTCTGTTATCATGGCGTCCATCCAGCTGCTTCTGTGAAGTTCACAAGGAGTATGTGAGAGCAAAACAAGTTTCCCCGTTTTTGTTCCCCAGCAACCAGCATTATCCAGAGGCATATTGCTTCAGAAACTGAAGGGGAAATGCAGCCATAGTGGCTAGCAGTCATAACATTATCTTCCATGGATTTGTCCAAGCCCTTCTTAAATTCATCCTGTTGGATGGCCTGATAATGCCATCAAATTCCACCTCAAAGTAAGAAAGAAGTTGCATGTGGTTCCTTAAAAAATAATAATCAAACTTTAAAGGTGCCTGGCACAAAAGATATTGAACTAATTTTGTGTAATTTGGAAGCTTTATCCATTCTGAAGGGGCTACTATGTCTGCAAATTTTATCCAATGATGTGTAAAGGAACAAAAAGTTATGGTCTTTTCCAGTTCTCAGTAGCAAAAGGTGGGATGGGGAACAAAGTAGACTTGGATGGATCCCAGTTCCGAAAAGGGTAGACCACAAACAGAGTGCCTCAGACCAAGACAGGCTGTTTTCTGAAGGATCAAAGGTTGTGGCTACTGCACATCCTAGTTCATGTTATACAGTGGTACCTTGGTTTATGAACTTAATCCTTTCTGGAAGTCCGTTCTTAAACCAAAGTGTTCTTAAACCAAAGTGTGCTTTCCCATAGAAAGTAATGCAAAATGGATTAATCCATTCCAGATTTTCAAAAACAACCCCTAAATCAGCAATTTAACATGGATTTTATTATCTAACAAGACCATTAAATAAAATGAAAGCAATAATCAATGTACTGTACTATAAAATAAATAAAACAGTATTGTAGATGATAAAAATAAAAATATATTTTTTTATTACCTGCACTGATGATAGTCATTGTTTGGATGGGGGGGGGGGCTTTTGTCCATTTCCGCAGTCACTCACTCACTCAGTCAATCAATCAATCAGTAGCTGAACTGGGATCCACACAAATCCCCCTCCCAGGCTGCTGCGGGAAATGCTCCCTAGAGTGCACACCTCCCGCAGTGGCATGGGGTGGAGTTGCACTCCCACCAACCAGATGGCTGACCGGCGTGCAACTTCCCTCCCTCGCAGCTGCCAGAAACGCCATGCTGACCCCCTTCTCCACTGCCAGACAATGGAATTGTGACACTCAAAACACAAGTGCACCACCGAACAGAGTATGTTTGTATACAAACAAACAAACAAACAAACAAACCCCCACACAACCCGGAATACTCATTTATGGGTTTGAGGTGTTTGTGATCCAAAAAGTTCATTAACTAGGCTGTTTGTAACCCAAGGTACCACTGTATTGCTACAATTTTATTGTTATTTTAATGGTTGCAAAGTGCTATGGAAGTCTGAGCTGCCCCCCTAGCAGTAAAAGCCAGGGGGGATCTACCTTTCTAGAAAGCCAGGTCCTGAACTGCCTGTTGACAATGGTGTGCTGTGTGTGCATGTGTGTGTGCGTGTGCGTGTGCACACACACACACACACACACACACACACACACAGAGTGTGGGATGGGGAGAAAGGTGTCTTCCTCCTCCCCCTCTGTACAGTATTGCTGGACTCAGTAGATGGATCTCCCCTATTCCTCTTGCTTGCCTCGACTTCTGTCATCCTGCACATTTCATGGGACTGCAATGCTGAACACTCAGTGCTGAGTTATGTGTGAGCTGGATGCTGTAAAGGTTCGACCTGCTCCATGTTCCACCCCAGCAGGCTACAAACAACCCAGATTACCTCTTTCTTTAGCTTCCAAGAGGACTAATCCCCTGTCTAGTGCTTTATCAGTCAGCTGAGAAAGAGTTAGACTCACCTGCCAATCCACACAGAATATATTGAGAAAAGTCATATTACTCCAATCCAGCAGTTGGCTATAATTCACCCAAGAGCAGTGCCAAGAAAAGTCAAATTCTGCCCCCTCCCAATAATGAGAAGAGACATCAATACAATCTCTTTCCCCCTGCCTTTATTTCTTGTGAAAAAGATGCAACCAAACATTGTATCTGTGGGATACGGTGGGGACAGGGGGAGAATAGAGGCTTCTTGAATTTTTGCTCCCACACAGCAAGGGCAAGAGAGGAAGAAAGGCAGGGGTGGGGAACCTGTTTGGCCACCCAAATGTTGCTGGACTACAAATTTCATCATTCCTTACCTTCTTCCAGCCTGGCTCTAGGGACTGATGAGGGAGTTGAGAACCCAACAATGACTGGAGAGCCTCACAACTGGTTCTCCATTCCCTGATCTAACAGGTTTTCTGGGCTCCCAACTGGTTGAACTGGACTCAGGCAGTAGGACTTCATTTCTGCCTGTGGCCCCTCCATGGAATGAAGGGGGGGAGCACAATTTATGACTTACTCTGATGGTTGGCTGGCTGTGATGCTGCTTTGTGGTTTATTCTGGGGTGAGGGAGTACCATTGCAATTCCCCATAGCAGGCAATGAGAGGCCTGGTGCCTCTGACAATGGAGGTAGGCCATGCCCATTGTAGCTCTTTGGAGGTGGGGCATTTAGAAGCAGAATTGCTGCCCTAACCTGCCCCAGTTTCACTAGGAATCCACATGCTAGCAGCTGCCCTTTCACACCAACAGCAGGTTGAGCCATCAAGCTGTTCCAAAAAGTCAGATTTGAACCCCGGTCCCAGGCAGCCTGCCTCTGCACTCAGCCAACAAGGCTGGCCAGCCAGCTTGGGTTGCTGGGAGCTTTAATGCTTTATCAGAAAATGATAAGGTTAGAACATGTTCCAGCAGGCAAGAGGAAATTTATTGTTGCTGTGGCCCTGCAGCTCAGCAGCTCTCCAATAACCCAGGTGCCAAGAGAGCTATAAATCCCCCCCTGGAAATCACACAGCAAAGAGGACAAGGGGAACTGAGGCCAGTTAATATTTCTTCTAACATAGCATGAGACAATATTTAAAAAGGAAGTCCAGTGGAGACATGCAGAAGGAGAGGCAGCCAGAGCAGAAGGCTTGTCATGGCCCTGGACTTGTGCCCTGATGACACACCTGGCAGGGAGAGAGACAGGAAAGCACCAGTGATGTCAGAGACTCCTGTGAGAGGGGAACCCCAGGACTGCCTGGCAAAATAGCTCTGCCTTCTCCTCGGTAGCTCCATGAGGAGGAGAGCAGGAGGAGGCTTCTCAGGCCAGATGGAACTAAAGGCTAGAGAAATGAGGGATGGACTCACAGTGTGCAACAACTTCCCTCAGAGGGGGTGGACCTAGAGGCAGGCCTTTGGCTGCAGTCAAACTATAGATTCTTTGCCAGAGGAGGAGAGTACAGCAGCTACTGACAGGTGGCATCAAAAGGGAGTGAGACACTTTCCCAGACAAATTAGCTAGTCTTGTGTAGGGCTTAGAGTGCTGGACTAGAACCTGATAGACCAGGGTTTGAATCCTCATTTGGTCATGAATGAAGCTCACTGGGTCACCCTGGGCTCCCAATTCCCCCTCCCCTACTCAAAGTAAAAACACCTGCCGATTGGCATGGTCAGCCAATTGGTGTCAAAGAAGGATAGAACTTTCTTTATGTATGTTACAACAGCAGCAAGAATACTTATTGCAAAGTACTGGAAGACACAAGATCTACCCCCCCCCCCCCGGGAAGAATGGCAGATGAAGGTGATGGACTACATGGAACTGGCAGAAATGACTGGCAGAATCCGAGACCAGGGAGAAGAGTTGGTGGAGGAAGATTGGAAGAAATTTAAAGACTATTTACAGAAACATTGTAAAATTAATGAATGTTAGAAGGATGTTGGAATAAAGTTATGTGGTTTTCGCAGAAATGTTATAAGGGTTTAGGAAAAAATAGACTGTTAATTGGTGAAAGGAGGGAAAGTAAAGTTACATCATATTGAGATAAATTACAGAACAAAAATTGGAAAAGATGGAAAGGATTTGCTGAAATAGTTAACCGAATTAGAATACAAAAAAGGGAGGTGTGAGGAGGTCAAGGAAACAAGCAAATGAAAGATAAGTTATGGGAAGATTAGTTGTGTTTTTTTTCTTTTTTTCTTCTTTTTTCCTTATTGTGATGTGATGTGTTGTTTTGTTTTTGTTTAATACGGTGTTATTACTTTTACTTTTGCTTTTTGTAACCCTTAAAATTTTTAATAAATATTATTAAAAAACAACAACACACCTGCCTATAATTTGTTGCCTTTCAAAAATAGCCAACCCACCCCCCAATCTGCTGCTTCTCCTCCACCAGTTCCCTCTTGGGGCTTCTATGGCTTTTCCTAGTTCCAGGGGCTGACCTTGGATCTTCTCTTAGAGGGTCATTGCAGTAAGAATGAAAGAACTGCAGGGCATCAGGAGGTTCAGATTGTAGCTGTAAATGCTCTTTGGTGACACTCAGGTTGCCTAGGCTCTAGAGCAGTGGTGGGGGACCCTTTTCAGCTTGAGGGCCGCATTCTCTTCTGGACAACCTTCCAGGGCGCCACGTTCCAGTGGTGGGTAAGTTTTACCTTTGTATGGTAGGGTGCTTTCTACACACTCTCTCACATACCCATTTCTCCATCTGGGCAAGCAAGAGGCATGATCAGAATTCAGTGACACATCAGGCCAGGTACGCTCAAGGAGGGTACAAAGCAGAGCCAATGAGGGATGGGGCCTGGGGAGAGTTCTGAGGGACACAGAAAGGTTCCACACCCATGTTCCAGGGGAAATGAAAAGAAGAGACCTCTTCTAAGTTGCAAGCAGCTTTGGGTAGGGGGTCTTTTGCTTTGGGTTGGGTCCAGCAGGTCCTCCCAGGGCACAGTGTGTTCAATTAAAACACACATGAAAGGGTGTTTAATAGGCCTATTAATTTAGCACCTGTTTGCTTAAGTGGGCCATGGAATTTCTGTTGGCTCAGCACATAAAGGTTTCCTGTTTCCCATGAATTGCTATTAGCTCCTGTCTGGGATGGTGATGATAAACCATTAGTGGGGATTTGTTTGAGCACCATTTGGCTGTAAAACTGTAATATTAATGACTGCCTTATTTATGGTCATATTACCCCATAGCAAGGCCTTGATATCATTCGGGGAAGAGCAAGGGGGGTTGTCTGCTTGGGTTATAAATCTTTACCTAGTTCTGAGTCCATGGAGATGTCTGTCTGACAACTGGAGCCAAGCCAAAACAGGGAGCAGGCATTCATGACAACAGTTCACTTTTCACTCTCTCACACAAATGAACATAAGAACCTATTTTGCCAATCTTAAGAATGGGATGTGTGTGCAGAGATGACAATATTTGCTTCCTTTGAAGTCCTGCTGTGCACTCCTCTTTCCTGTGGAGTGCTTTGCCGAGAGAAGGTGGTGGATCATGGTTGTGCAGTAGCAACAGCAATACAATGAATGGGTCCCCCCCCCCCACAATGAATCCTCCTCTTTTGCAGACAACTGTAACCCTTCCTGCCCCATAATGGCAGCTTCCACTGTGAAAAGTGAACCCCATCAAAACTGAGTGCAGCTTTTTATACAACACAGTAGCCTTGTAATGTCTAATCCAGTCACAGGGGCTCTCCAGAGTGTGTGGCAGAAAGAGGAAATCTTTCACAAGAAAACACAGTGGCCATCCAGATACCCATTATGGGAAACCTCCAAACAGGATCTGAGCACAAGAGCAGTCTCTCCTGTGGTTTCCAGTAACTGGTATTCAGAAGCATCATGGGCTCAGCCCATGAAGGCAAAGCATGGCCAAGGAGGCAGACTATAATGGTTGATCATCATCACCACTGACAGATAATAGATTTCATATAACCTGTTTCCCGGGAGGTACTGGATGCTGGGCTCAGGGTTTTCTATATGCAAAAAACATGATCTGCCATTGCAGAGCTGTGGTCCCTGTGTGGGTGGGCTACTTGGGCCGCCATCAGGTCAACAAAAGAGGTTTAAAGACTGTCTCAAGGCAAATCTTAAAAAATGAATTATAAACACTAACAATTGGGAAACACTTGCCTACGAGCGCTCCAATTGGAGAACAGCCTTTACCAAAGGTGTCATGGGCTTTGAAGACACTTGAACTCAGGACGCAAGGGAGAAACGTGCTAAGAGGAAGGCACGCTTGGCCACACCGTGACCAACTCCCGCCCAGAAACCAATGTCCCCACTGTGGAAGGACGTGTGAATCCAGAATTGTCCTCCATCGTTACTTACAGACTCGTTATTAAAACTGTGTTTATGGAAGACAATCTTACTCGGCAACGAGTGATCGCCAAAGAAAGAGTGTAGTAATGTGTGTGCTGCAAGGGTGCTGTCCCAGGTCCTGAAGAGCCTGCCTCCCACGTGTTAATTTTAACTGCAACAATTTCCAGCTATGTTAGGGATCATCCACACATCCACTTGCCTGCCACTTTCCCCATGGTAAACCCATTGTTTACTGCTGAATTGGAGCAAACTTCAATTGGGTTTTCTCTGGATTGACATTTGCTCTGATTTAACACTAAAGAGTGGGTTTTTCCAGGGGAAAGGCCTCTCAGTCCACACCTAGAAAGCATGGGACAAGTGGAAAACTGCTCCAACCCATGCTTTCTGGATACAGGACAAGAAGAAGTGTAGACAAGCCCGGAGTCTATTGCCCCCAAGCAAGAAAGAGCCTGGCTGTATATTAAAGACCACCACATTGATTAGCCGTGATTCCTGCATTGCAGAAGGTTGGACTAGATTACTCATCTGATCACTCTACAATGCTATGATCAGGCCATCAGATTTCATGGACTACAGTGCAGTTCATCAGATGCATCTCATGCCATGATACCATAAAATACCCACTTTGACATTTTGGGTCTTGCTGAGATCTTCTATAGGCTTCCCCTCCAGCATTACTGAGCAGCTGCCTGTTTTTCCTCAGCCCAGCCAATCTGCCAAGCATCGCCACTTTCTGCCCTGTCTCTTCACCCCATCTGTATCTTCACCCCACCTGCATGTCCTTCTCTAGGGTCAAAGCGAAGAACTCCCACTCTAGTAGGATCCCCCGAGGAATGGATTTTGCTATCAAATCTCAGCCTTTCAGCATTATGAAATGGACTTGGGTGTGTGGTATGTGGGAGATTGTTTTGATCTCAGTCCTATGGTTTCTTGAAGAAACAAGAGAAACTGTCATCCTGAGTCAGACCATTGGTCTATCAAACTCAGTACTGTCTACCCTGTCTGGCAGTGTCTCTTCAGGGTTTCTTTCAGGCAGGGGTCTTTGCCCAGATCTACCTGGAGATGCCATTGGGGTATTGAACCTGGGACCTTCTGCATGCAAAGAATGAGCACTACCACTGAGCTTTGGCCCTTCTTCAGGCAGCTCTCCCCCAACTCCAAGCCAAAGAATCTGACCTCAAACACCCTCTACCCCCTGATGTGCTCAGCACAGCAGCCAAGTCTTTTCATTGAAAGTTCCAGTGAAAATCGATAGCATTTGAAACAGTCCGGACTCCGCTCAGTCACACTTTCCAGCCCACAAATTAAGAATCCATCAGTGAGCAAATTTCAGAGAAGCATTTTCACCTTAGGAGCGGGGGTGGGGTGGGAAACTTAACTGGAATTTGCTCAGAGACAGCTCTGCTCCCTCCCCACATCCCCGCATTGAGGAGGACGGTTGCCACTCAGCCAAGTATGCCATCTTTTTTTTTTTTAATCGCTGTGTGCAAATCCTGCCACTCATGAGTTCAGAGTGAGGGATTTTCAGTCTAATCTGTTGTTAACAGAGCTATTAAAGAAAACGTTTAAGCTGTGAGGATCTAACTGATTACAATATTTAATCATCTTGCTCCGAGACATCTTTAGGAAAACAATCCCAGTGAGATCCTGAGCTCCCTCTGCTTGCCTGCTCCCTCCCCTCACAGCAGGGAGAGTGTGTGTGACAGCAATAGATCATGGGAGGCTCTGGCAAGGGAGGCTGAAGACAATTGACAGAAGGAGGAGGGCGCTGTGGAGAGCCATTGAGTTGGGTCAGCAGCAGGATAATCTTACACCCAAGAGAGAAGCAAGATGTTCGCACTGCACATATAGAGAGCGTTTTGTTTTGTTTTAAGGTAGTCATGTTGGCCCATGAGAAGAGCTCCTACAAGAGGCAGAGATGGCCACCAACCTGGGTTAGAAGAAGACTAGCAAAATGTATGGAGAATAAGCCTACAGGATCAGATCAGTGGCCCATCTTGGCCAGCATTCTGCTCTCACAGTGGCCAGCCAGATGCTCATTGTGGAAAAATGGCATGCTGGACACAAGCACAAGAGCAACACTCTCCCCTCCTGTGATGGCCTGAGATTCAGACTTGGATGCTGAACCTGAGGGATCCCAGCCTGCACAGGATTCCCTGCCTTCAGAACCAGCTGAGCCGGGGCTGGAGCATGAGCCTGAAGGGTCCTCACCTGTGCTGGATCCTCAGGTGCAGGCATCAGCTGAGTCTGCTCTGGCTCCTGAGGTGATGGAGGATCCATTGCCTGCAGGTGCTCCACTCTCAGACCCATCAGAGGAAGCTGAGGTTGCCTCTGGGTCCAGTAACCCTCCAGCTGCAGAGGCTCAGGGCAGAGAGGCGGAGGGAACTAAGTTCCTGCAGGAGGAGTGCTCACCTCCAGGCCAGGAGAGGCGAGTCACCAGAGGATTGGGGCCACCCCATGACATGGGGCAGATAAAAGCTGGCCAGCCCCAGTCCCAAGTTGTGGGAACATCATTGTTGGTTGCTACTTCCTGCCTGAACCATGTTCTGCTTTCCTGCCTGAGCTCCTGACCTGCCCCGGCTCCCTGCTTGCAAGCCTGTTCCTGACTTCACCCGGCTCCCTGCCCTGCACTCAGCTTCAGCTACTATGGACTGCCTCCACGTTGCACCTTTGACCACGGACTGGACTTGGACCTCGTCTCTCGGGTAACCCACGGGACCAGCACACCTCCTGTGATTTCTAGCAACTGATATTCAGAAGCATTTACCATCTCTGACTGTGGAGACAGAGGACAGGCATGAGGCATAGTCAGAGGAGCTTTTTTGGGTTGTGCAGGGCCTCTAAAAGTCTGGCCCAAAGGAGGTGGTAGAACTGATGGTAGCTTACTGTGTCTTGTTTGCAAAGCATTTTGAGGACAAAATCGCTTGAATCCACCAGGATCTTGACTCTGTTATTACAGCAAATGATTCTCAAAGGGTGTCCAGAGTACTGTCTAGTTCTGTTGTGTTGGATGAGTTTCAATTAGTAAGACTCGGGGATGTGGACAAGGAGCTTGGATCAGTCAGTGTGACCACATGCACTCTGGACCCTTGCCCCTCTTGGCTGATAAAAACTAGCAGGGAGGGGAGACCAGGGAGGTACTGTAACCAATGCCTCCTTGTGAGAGGGAGTGGTTCCTGGTGCTTGAAGAAGGCAGTGGAAAACCACTCCTCAAGAAACCCTCCCTGGATTCAGAAAATCTAAGTAACTGCCAGCTTGTTGCCAATCTGCTCTCCTCAGACAAGGTTCTTTAGTGGGTGGTCACAAACCAGATACAGATGCTCTGGGAGGAAACTGATTTTCTAGATCCATTTCAATCAGAGTTTAGACCTAGTTTTGGCACAGAAACTGTTTTGGTTGCCCCATATGAGGACCTTAATTCATTCCGGAGGTCTGTTCTTAACCTGAAACTGTTCTTAACCTGAAGCACCACTTTAGCTAATGGGGCCTCCCACTGCCACTGCACGATTTCTGTTCTCATCCTGAAGCAAAGTTATTAACCCGAGGGTCTATTTCTGGGTTAGCGGAGTCTGTAACCTGAAGCGTATGTAACCTGAAGCGTATGTAACCCGAGGTACCACTGTATTTGGAAATAGAAGCCAAATTGCAATGTTTGAACTGAATAAGGGCTCTGGAAGCCAAAATATTTATTGGCCAATAACTCCCCCAAATCTTGCGCAAGAGGCCCCCAGTCTCTGTGGGCAAGCAGAATGAGCAAATGCATCTCCAGAGAAGGTGAACTCAGATAGGGGAAAGGAGCCCATAGCCCTTAGCTGCTGTTTGTATTCTGTGAGAGATATTAACTGTAGAAAATCTGAGGTCAAGGCAGTGTCATATAATTTCATGGTTGAAGATGCTGGGCTTTAGCAATGAACTCACTGACAAGGTGTTCTGCACTCGAGGGGAAATGTCAGGTGACAGTTTCTGAGCACATCTGGGACCAAGGAACAAAGCCCCTAATGCACCAAGCTTTGCTCCTCTGTAGGATTTGGGGGAGGCAGAGGAAGGAGAAGGGAGGGGTTAGCTCAGCGAAACACCCAGGGGAGGATTCTGTAGGGAAAGCCCAACTTCTTGCCGAGCTCCTGTTGCTGTGCAAAGGGGGATGTTGGCCTCACAGGAGCCACAGAACACGCCAGGGTCCCCTTTGGCATGGAGAGTGTGAGGAAAGTGTGTGTGTGCGGGGGGGTGTAGCTTTTTTGTGTGTGTGCTCAGTCAGACTTTCAGCAACTTTTAATCAGAAGCATTACTGCTTCTGACAATGGAGGGGGAGCTGAGCCATCATGGATAGTAGTCATGGATATCCTTACTCTCCATGAATTTGATCTTGCAGCCTTGCTTCTTCAGCTGGGCTTAGAGATGCTGCTTCTCCACTTTCCAAAAGAGACAGTTTTGTGTCCTGCTTCTCCCTCTCTATTTGCCACCGGGAGATACCTTGCCATGGTTAAGTCACCTGGTTTCTCTCCCTTCTCCTCCCCATCACCAGCAGCCTGTTTAAACTCTCAGCTGTTGCTTTTCATCTCTCCTCTCTCTCCACAAGAGCTTGCCATGGGAGGAGACCAGAGTCCATTAAGGAGTGAGTCTCTGCATGTCAGGCTATGTTTAGTATGACGGGGCTTGCCGACTCAGCGGTGTGTTGGCTTTGCTTCTTATTGGCAGCTGTGGCTCACCTCTGGCTTTTTGTGTGCTCAGAATGGATTTGCGTTGCTCAGTTCCATGCAAGTGAAGCACCAGCATAGGGGAGAGCTCATTGCTTATCATGCGGCATTACACACTGAGCACATCAAATTGTTCAGTTTAAGTTCAGAAGCTACTGTGAGTGGGTAGTTGGATACCCAACTGTCCCCATTAGAATTACTGTGGTCAAAGAAGGTCCATGCATCCTGTTCAATTCCCACTCACAGGCTAGGCAGCAGGTCCAGAAATTCTCTCTGGATCTGTTGCTTCCTTCAGGGAACCTCAACTGGAACCCAGTTAGGTGCCTCTGGAGCTGCTGATGTTGAGTCTGTACAGGGGAAAATGAAAAGTCAGTGAACATCCCTGAGAAAAATGATATGATTGCAAAGAAGAGAGTGCCTTTGGGCATCTTCAGAGTGCCCATCACTCATGCAGTAGGATCTGTCAGTAACCAATCTTCACAAACACAGAATTTGAGAATGGGGTCCCCAGTCAGTATATGTCAATCTGAGCAGGCATTATCCTGCATTTTAAAGATAGATTTTAGAAATGCACCAGTTCCTCTTGAATGGTCTGGGGCTGTAAAGGCTGTGACCCATCTTGGTTCACTTCCAGGAAGTGGAGTCCTGCACTAGGGTTTTCTTTCTGGCATGGCCTGGAGCCCAGAATTGAAAGGCTCTTTCTCAGAGCATTCAGTGCAGCAGTGGTGGGCTATGATCCACATTATCCCACCCCCTGCAGAACATGGTGGCAATGAATCATTTGACATGAGGCCCCCTTCCAATGTCATCTGAGCAGAACAAACATCATCTTTCCAGCTGGCCCTTCTCTTTCCCTGCCCTCATTCCCAAAACATGTCCTTCATTTGTTGGCTAAACATTCTGTTTATTCCGTTTTCATGCCTACAGAAATGCAAACAAGCAAAATAAAAACACAAGTAAGTAAAAAAAAAGAAAAGATGCCAAGATCCAAAACCCTCCAAGAGTCGGAGAAAACCCAGCTCTCAGATTCGTCCTGAAAAGGAGTTGGGAGAAGAGGAAAGTGGGAGGGTGGCTTCCTTCTGGGAATGCCACGTACAAGTCAAATTGAAAGGCAGAGTCAGAGACTATAATGGATTAGCTCCTCAAGAGATAGGCAGACATGCAAGTCTTGAAGGCTTTCTTCAAAATGGGAACTGTCATTCCAAACAGAATCCAGTCTCTGTCATTTCCTCCTCTTCTCCCCCTTGGTTTGCAAGGCAATTTGGCCCGCAATTAACAAGTCCCAGACCCTGCCAAACTATCAGTGAAGAGAGGGGAGGTTTTGGCTCCTCCACTGCACACACAATTTAAGTGTGCAGTACTTCAGTTTCTACAGATTCACAGCTCATAAAAGAGGGACAGAAATCCATGATTGCAGTAGCAGGATAGGCAAGAGGCGCCACCTCCAACCCCCCATGCCATTCAGATTTGGGGAACATCAGACACAATTTATTTGCCAATACAGTGGTACCTCAGGTTACATACGCTTCAGGTTACAGACTCCGCTAACCCAGAAATAGTACCTCGGGTTAAGGACTTTGCTTCAGGATGAGAACAGAAATTGTGCTCCGGTGGCACAGTGGCAGCAGGAGGCCCCATTAGCTAAAGTGGTACTTCAGGTTAAGAACAGTTTCAGGTTAAGAATGGACCTCCAGAACAAATTAAGTACTTAACCCGAGGTACCACTCTACTATAGGCCAAGGGAAAATAATACCACAGTGCAAAATGTGAGTAAAGGCATCTGTTTTCTTTACCACTGTCAGGTCTCTAATTCAACCCCTGTGTTAGCAGCACAGGAATGTGGCCTACCTACCTACCTAATACACTCTCACACACATAATCATAGAAATGGAGTTGGAAGGGATCCCCTAGGGCCATCTAGTCCAAGCCCCTGCATTGCAGGAATCACAGTTAACAATAACAACAATAACAATAACAATAATTTATACCCCGCCCATCTGGCTGGGTTTCCCCAGCCACTCTGGGCGGCTTCCAACAGAATATCAAAATACAGTAGTTTATTAAACATTAAAAGCTCCCCTAAACAGGGCTGCCTTCAGATGTCTTCTGAAAGTCTGGTAGTTGTTGTTCTCTTTGACATCTGGTGGGAGGGCGTTCCACAGGGCGGGTGCCACTACCGAGAAGGCCCTCTGCCTGGTTCCCTGTAACTTGGCTTCTTGCAGTGAGGGAACTGCCAAAAGGCCCTCAGCGCTGGACCTCAGTGTCCGGGCAGAACGATGGGGGTGGAGACACTCCTTCAGGTATACTGGACCGAGGCCATTTAGGGCTTTAAAGGTCAGCACCAACACTGGCAGATGATCATCCAACCTCTGTTCAAAAGCCTTTAATGAAGGAGAGCCCACCACCTTCCGAGCAAGTCCATTCCTTTCTTAAACGACTCTTACCACCAGAAAATTCTTCATAATATTGATTCAGAATCTCCTTTCTTGCCATTTGAATCCATTGGTTTAGGTCCTCTACTCTGGAGCAGCAGAAAACAAGCTTGTTCCATCCTCCATCGGACAGCCCTTCAGATATTTGAAAATGGCTCTTCTATCCCCTCTCAGTTTTCCCTTCTCCAGGCTAAACACCCCCAGCTCCCTCAAAACACACACACCATTGAACTCCCACCGTTTTGCCCTACTTTTGTAGCAGGTATTGACGAGCGAGTGTTTCTCCTTCTTACAGTTTTGACTTTCATACTGTAAGGTGTTTTGGTCCCCCCCCCCCACGCCCAGTGTGCTTAAATCTGCTGGAGTTTAAAATTCAGCTCTGTTTGTAGGAATTCAATTATCCCTGAAGATTACACAAAGATTATCAAAGCTGTAAACAGCCGAAGATGCTCTAAGATCAATGAAGCACAACAAAGACCATATTTAACGGGAGGCATAAAAGTACGAACGTGCAGACAGACCCTGACAAGCGAGCAGAGCGCCTCACCATCACCAGGATGAAGGTTAGAGAGTCACAGAGATCTTGGCTGCAACCTAAGCCAGGACAGGGCACAGCACTGCTGCCTGGGAGCCCAGATTTCACCTTCATAGCTGAGCAACAAGTTTGCTCCAAGAAGGGGCACCCATTAGATTATTGTGCTCCTATTATTGAGCCTGAAAGGTGAGGTTCAGAGTTAGAGTTGCGCAGAAGCAGATGAGAGGAAGTGGCAGCTCACTCGAGGGGCAAATGTTAGAGAGGGAACCTGCAAGCAAAGTTTCTGCATTTGAGTTGAGGGAAAGCTCAGCTGGTAGAACATGAGACTCTTAATCTCAGGATTATGGGTTCACATTGGGTGAAAAATTACTGCATTGTTGAATTAGATGACCCTCATGGTCCCTTGCAACGCTATAGATATGTGAATCTGTGATTCATTATCTTCGCCACTGATTCATTAATCACGTTCTAAACCACAGTTATGGGACGCGGGTGGCACTGTGGGTTAAACCACAGAGCCTAGGACTTGCCGATCAGAAGGTCGGCAGTTTGAATCCCCGTGACGGGGTGAGCTCCCATTGCTCGGTCCCTGCTCCTGCCAACCTAGCTGTTCGAAAGCATGTCAAAGTGCAAGTAGCTAAATTGGTACCGCTCCGGCGGGAAGGTAAACGGTGTTTCCATGCACTGCTCTGGTTCGCCAGAAGCGGCTTGGTCATGCTGGCCACACCAGCTCCCTCGGCCAATAAAGCGAGATGAGCGCCGCAACCCCAGAGTCGGTCACGACTGGTCCTAATGGTCAGGGGTCCCTTTACCTTTAAAACACCGTTTCAATACATTTCAAACAGGACTAAAACTCTAACAAGAAGACACTCATGATAAAGACCTATTTGTCCAGCTGGGAGAGGCTCAGCCTACAGCCTCTCCCCTGTCATATCCCAGTTCAGAGGGATGATGGTCTTGGCATCATCCAGTCTTAGACAATGAGACTTATTCCTTTATTGGGATCACCGGGAGGTGCAGGGAACCCCAATTTCAGAGACAGAATCAGTTTTCCTTGCATGTCCTACTAGACATGGCACAGGGTGTTCCAGAAGAGAAGTTCTCATCTCATCGTTCTCATCTCATGTCCCAGGAACTGAGTTGAAACAACCCAAAGTCAGCTTTCCACATTGGAGTCTCAGTATTGCTTCTTCCACCTGTATACAGCAAACTGTTTACAATGGCAGCTTGGGCTGATCGAGTCTTCATATAGGTCCACTTTAGATGTTCTGTTGTGGGGGTGCTACTTATCTGTGAGCAACTCAACAGAGAGACTTGCACAAGAGATCCCCACCCCCATAGTTATGGCATTGTGGGATGGGGTGGGAAACACAGCCATATGAGAATGGCTCATTTTAAGCAAGTCCTGTGTGGATCAGAGAAGGCAACTGGAAGTCTGAGTGTTGGGGAAGGCTTAGAGTCATGGGTTGAGTGATGCTGTGTAATCGATGGCCTCAAAGGATCAAACTATTCAAAAAATGACCCAAACTGCAATTCTGGACTATTTGACAGGCATACGTTCTGCCTTCTGGAGTCAAGAAGCTTTGTTTGCTGGCCCCACAGACTGTGGGGTGGGTAATCTAGTCAGAACACTGCATGGTGCATCTCCCTACTGCCCCTGCACCAATATTTACCGGTACCTGCCGGCTATCCTTCTCCATCCCCAGTGTGATTGCCTCCCCCTAACACTTTTTGCCTTCCAAGTCCTCCCACTCTGAACAGGATCCAGCCAGCTGCTTCTCCTTCTCATAATATATTGTCGCTATAATACCAAGCCTACCAGAACAATGAACTTTACAGGATGGAAATACCGGCCTCCTGTTTTGCAAACTAAACATAATTTGTATTTGCAATCAGATTTGTGGTTGCTGCAGCTGGTGAGTGATGATGGAATCAGAGAGAGGAAAGGCGGGAGAACACTATGCAGGCAGGAGTGTGTGTGTGTGTGTGTGTGTGTGTGTGTGTGTGTGTGTGTAAACACAGCTTCCTGGGTGTAGTCACATCTTTGGGGGTATCTCAGGAGCACAGTATCCAGCAAACTGAACTGTCTGTGTTGAGCCTTAAGGAGAGGAGGGTGCCCAAGGCAAATGGTTGCAAAAAGTATTTGGGATGTATTGACAAAGTGGGGTGAATTGGAAATGGTTTTTCTCTTCCTTTCCCTAGTTCTAGTCCCCACCCCAGCAGGAGGGTGTGAGATGCTGCTGGGAGTTGTTAACTGATAATAAATTAGGCAAGCACCTTTTGCTAGCAATCAATGTAAAATCCCAGAGCCATGGCTTTTATTTCAGTATCTACACTCTGTCTTTCCCAACTTGGTGCCCTCCAGATGTTTTGAATGACAGCTCCCACCAGCCCCAGCGAGCACAGCTGTATGAGGCTGGTGCTAAAGGGAGCTGTAGCCCAAAACATCTGGCTGACACACAAGGCTTGGGAAAGCGGGCTGCACCCAGCCTCCTTTCTCATCTCTTTCCTGACATTGGCATTCCAGTGGTGTTTCCCTCTTTGTTTCCCTGCTAAGTGCCAGAAGTTATTTGGGAAGAGTCTCTTCCTGCTCCAGAAGACTCCTGCCTGCCTGACCCCCTTCCCCTTCCCCAGGCCTGTGGTCTCATTCTATTTCTCCCCCTACCAATGCCTTTCCCCTTTATTTACTTCTGCTTTAATCTGCATATTATCAGCCAGTGCAAAAGTCCTCCAGAGGAATGCCTGACAAATGATGCCGGTTTTTACAAAACCCTCCATACTCTCCTCTCTTGCTGCCTTCTAATTTGTGCTGGCATTATAACTATGCATCAATAGACAGGCAATATTATGTTAAGAACATGATAAAATGCCAGCAGCTTCATAATGGCACCAGCCAAATGGTAATTTCTGCTTCAGAAATTGGTCATTTATTTTGCCTGGTCCGTTCCTATGTTCAAATTAGATGAAGTTTAATATACTGTAAAATTGAATGTATTCTATCCTTTTCAACCAGCCTGGCATGTGTGCTGTGATTTATGGTCCCCACAAACCTTCAAATGTTAAATAACCTCCTTTTTGAGGTGTTGCCTCTCGTGCCAAACACTTTAAGTAACAGGCAGGCACAATTTTATGAGCTTCCTCTGCTCAGCCGCCACTTTCCTTGGCCCACATCTCAAACACCAACACCACCAGAAGCAGCATTTAACACACGAGATGGAGTTTTAAAAGCAGCTATATTAATTGGTACATTAATTTTCTCCTATTAACTGTAATTGGGAGGGAAGCAATTCTTTCCCAAGCAAGGGCTGTGATTTGTGATTTACATATTTAATGGTGTCACGAGAAAATGGAAAGTGCCTGGAATATGTGAGTTCTTTCCCCCAAGAACTGGGGGTGGGAAGTGGGGAGGGATGTGAGGCTTGTAGCACTTTCCCCAGGTGTGCCCTTTGAGCTTTCTTCACTCACTGTAGGTGGCACTACCTGCCCCTGGGCAACCGCTGCACTAGAAGTGCCATCTAGGAGAGGCAAGCGGGAGATTTAAATGGAAGCAAGTAGAAAGAGCATGTATGGGATAAAGTGGTGAGAAATAGCAACAGTGAGCATCCTGTCTCTCTTGCTTCCAGCAGAAGATGGCTGCAAGGAGATGGTGGGGAGGCTCCCTCTTCTTTTGTGGAGATGCTGTGCAGTCAACTCTCTTCTGCTGGACCAGGCAGGTTAGGGCTTGCGCTAAAAGGCTGTCTTTCCTTTCCCAGCAGGATGGGAGAGATTTGGGTGTATGCACAGTCCCTGCCACCCCTGTCAAAACTAACAAACAAACATCCAAGTCCACTTGGAGGAAACCCGAATGAAGCCTATAATTAACCCACCTGGTGTGCAGGAAGGCCTTACATTATGGCCTTCTTAGCAATGTGCTCCTCGACTTATTTTTTTAGCATCCCTTCTTGCCTTCTTGCATTGTGCTGGCTATAGATTGGGCAAAATGTCATTTGGACAAAATGAAGGAAGCCTTCTTGGCCCAAATAGCTTATTTGCCTCTGCTCATCAACCACACTGACGTCCTCTTGGCCCTGGTGGTACTTTTCCCAATCTGTTGTTTCCTTTCCCACTGAGCTGCTCTTATTGTGGTTTGATAAAACACCCAGGCATTTGGGAGAGATTTGTCTGTCTTTCTCTTTCAGTTTCCTTTTTTACCGATCCCCTCATTTCTTTCAAAGCAAAATGTAATGACATTGGATTTTCTTGGCAGTTGACATTTGCATATATTTTGGGTTTGATAGCAGTAAATATTGCCTATTCCCAATTGGTTCAACAACACTTACATCTTGCACCAGGTCCTGGGCACCACTTAAGATTAAGTCCAATGTTGGAAGAAAATGTTCCGTTTAACATTTGTTTAAAAACCTGAGGCATTTTTGTTGGGGGTTGTAGGGAAAGACCTGCCAAAAAAGTTGAAAAACATCTTCATGTATGCGACAACGGTCGCAAGAGTTCTGGTAGCAGAAGGATGGAAGACTGAAGAAACCCCAACTAAAGAATCATGGCAAGAAAAATTGATGGACTATGCAGAACTTGCAAAACTGACATATAAGCTATGGGACAAGGATGAATGGGAACCCTTTACAAAGTATCTGAAGATGCAACAAAGCGAACTGGACTCCTTGGTAGGTTTTGAATAAATATTCACAAACCTTTTATTGATAATAATCAGCTAAATAGTTTGAGGATCTATACAACTTTGTAACATGCAGAAAACAGCATTCTTAGAGAAACCAAAGGCTGGAACTGAGGTAAGTTGGGGGGTGGGGTGGGTGGGTTTTGTGTGGGAGGGGGGAAGGGAGGAAAAATGGGGGTGTGTGGAAACAAGGATGATATGTTTTTGGATAATATGTCGTTATAATTTTGAATATATATATATATATATATATATATATATATATATATATAGGTTAAGACCAATGTCATCCAGTGAGCTTCATGGCTAGAAGAGGATTTGAACTCTGATCCTTCCCAGGGTGGTCCTCAAGAGAGTGAAAAGACCATTGTCCACCCCGCCCCCCGTCTAAAACAGCAGAAAAATAGAACTCCCAGAAGTAGGCATTCAGAACAGTGCAGGAGAGTTACTAAATCAGCATTGCTCACAGGCCTGGGGGAGCGGGGAAAGAAAAGTCTTTGCCTGGCAATGCCATGGTGGCAAAGTGGGCATCAGGAGCAAGAAGGACATCACCACAGTTGGGAAACCATCACTGCAAAGTGTCTCTCCCTGTCTACCACCTGCTTTTTAAAGGTAAAGGGACCCCTGACCATTAGGTCCAGTCGTGGCCGACTTTAGGGTTGCGGCGCTCATCTTGCTTTATTGGCTGAGGGAGCCAGCATACAGCTTCTGGGTCATGTGGCCAGCATGACTAAGCTGCTTCCGGTGAACCAGAGCAGCGCACGGAAACACTGTTTACCTTCCCACCGGAGTGGTACCTATTTATCTACTTGCACTTTGAAGTGCTTTCGAACTGCTAGGTTGGCAGGAGCAGGGACCGAGCAATGGGAGTTCACCCCATCGCAGGGATTCAAACTGCCGACCTTCTGATCTGCAAGTCCTAGGCTCTGTGGTTTAACCCACAGTGCCACCCATGTCCCTCTACCTGCTTTTTAGGGACACCCTAAAAAGAGCCTCAGGTGTAGTTCTCCTTACACAGGGCAAGGCAGTCCATCACATACCTGATTCCTAAGCCAGGCCAGTCTTTAAAGGCAAGCAGAACCAATATCTTAAACTGAGCCATAGTTGATGGTGCTGAACTCAGCTGAAGGAGCCCCTGTGCTGCCCATAAGAACAGCGGAAAAACCTGGTCACAACTGGAACAGGCCAAAGAGGGAACCATTGATACCCTTATCCTCCTCCGTTGTCTAATTCATATTGGGCTAAGTTGGATCTTCCCTTCCCTTCCCTTGTCCTTGCACAGCCATCTCTAATTGACCAGATTTAAATGCCTTGAACTTACAAATTGCAGTATGCAAAATGTCCAGATAGGAATCTCTCTGCATGAGAGATTGAAACAAGACACCTCAGTCCAGCAGGAATTAACATGTGCATCAAGATAAAGACAGCACAGGCGTCAAATGGGGTTTCCGAGAAGACAAGGGGAAAGATGCAATGCCAAGAATTAAGCAATGCTGCAGCCTTCACCAAGCTGATCCCCAACCTGATACCAGTGGATTACTACAACTCCCATCAGCCACAACAAATAGGACTACATGATGCTGCAGCTGATGGGCACACCAGGTTGGGGGAGGCTGAAGTTGGTTTCCAAAGGGGTTCCTCAAAAAGCAAAGGCAGCCAAGTTGCTCCCTCAGAAGGGGTGTGTGTGTGTGTGTGTGTGTGTGTGTGTGTGTGTGTGTGTGAAACAAATCCATCTTCAGACAACATCTTTATTAGGACCATCTGAAATGTCCCAGAATAGTGAGCAAACTCTTTCAGTGACAGTTTCACAGTGATGCCTGCTGAGTGTATCAGTTCTCTGGGCCAGGTACACATTTAGAACAGGGGCCTTTCTCCTCCCTCCCTTGTTTGTTTTGAAAAATTGGATAATTGATTGGTGACCTTTACCTGCTTTTTGTTCTGTTTGTTCAGGCTCCTCATATTTCTGGCTGCCTGATTTGTATTTCTGGCCAGACTTGGCTGTGTAGCATGTGCCTGTATGTTGATTTCCACCTGAGTGCACTAGCAAATGCCCTTTTGGGTGCCCCAACCTGTCCCTGGGGACAGTTCCCCAATATACCATTCCATCCTAGAAACCAGAAACCAAACTCATTTGTGCACCTGAGATGGGCTCCTGTTACTTTATTGGTGCCCCTGGGACTCCCGGAGCTCTGGTTGTTGAGGGGCTCCTCCCTCACTCCTTGTCATAACAACCCAGGAGACCAGCAGTCACCAGGAGCCAGAGTCAGAGGCTACAGTGTTCCTGGCTAATGAGCTGGTTCCTGGCCCTGATCCTGATGCTCACAGCCTGAGGCTAGTAGACAGGACCCCACTTACATCAGACCCCACAGCACCCAGGCCCATAGAACTGGGGTACAGACACCTAGGGGGAACCTTTCCCTGGGCCTCAAGGTGCCAAGTACATCAACACTCCTGTGCCAGTCTAATGGTGCAGGGAACACACCAGACAAGAGGTCCTTGAGCACAGAAGTGACTGTCCTTAAGCCAGACTTTAGTTTGCCAAACGTGGTCAGAGCTTGAGGCTGAGGCTTAGAAGGGCTCAGTTCGCTTCCAACCCTTGTCAGAGGAAGTTGCTCTCTTGGAGCTCTCCAAGGTTCTGCTTTGCTGCTACTGCTGCTGCACTTCCTTGACTTTCTGCTGTTTCACTGGATTAGAACTGGGCACTCCTGTTGCATCCCTCTCATGTCTCCTTCTGCCTCTGCACAGGCAATGCCAGCAGGAACCCAGAACCACACATACCATTCAAAGTTCCAGTCCCAGAGCTTCCTTGGTCTCTCCTGTGTGTTCCCACGCCACCTGAGATTTTGGGCCAGCAGCTGCTTGTTCAACCTCTTCCTAGTTCTGTCCTGATGCTGCTTCTGTGCAGCTCCAGCAAATCTCACAAGATCTGGGGGCCACATATAGAAATGAACCACCAGGCAGGTATGATTCCCCCCACTCCCCTTATGGTGTTGGGCTTGCAGCCCCAGCATGGCTCCCTGGGTTCCCCCCTTCCCCCTCTGACCAGCAGAGTCACCCCTCATTTGTGAAGAGAGTCCACAAGACATTTCAAGAGAGCCAGTCAAGTATTGTGGTTGGACTAGAGTGTTAGACTTGGACCTCAAAGACCAGGTTCAAATCCTCTCCTAGCCATGAAGTTCACTGGATGATGTTGAGTCACTCACTGTCTCTCAGGCTAGCCTACTTCACAGTGTTGTTATAAAGGTAAAGGTAAAGGGACCCCTGACCATTAGGTCCAGTCGTGGCCGACTCTGGGGTTGCGGTGCTCATCTCGCTTTATTGGCCAAGGGAGCCGGCGTACAGCTTCCGGGTCATGTGGCCAGCATGACTAGGCTGCTTCTGCCGAACCAGAGCAGCGCACGGAAATGCCGTTTACCTCCCCGCGTGAGCGGTACCTATTTATCTACTTGCAGTTTGATGTGCTTTCGAACTGCTAGGTTGCAGGAGCAGGGACCAAGCAACGGGAGCTCACCCCGTTGTGGGGATTTGAACCGCTGACCTTCTGATTGGCAAGTCCTAGGCTCTGTGGTTTAACCCACAGCAGGGTAAATGAGGAGTGGGACCTCTAAAGAAAGTGGAGGGTGACTGTCTATAAATATATTGAGAGAAAAAGGAAGTTGTCCCAGAGCTTCCCTGGACAATCCTTCTGCTGCTGGGAAGAAACCAAATGAAATACAACCCAAGGGGAGCTTCTTCCCTAAGAGATATTTGGGGTGTGTGCATGGGATCTTCATTGGCATTATGGCTGGGGAGGAAGTGGGTAAACCTCCCCTCCCCCCTGGATGGTGGTCCCAATACAAATTGCCACCCTGCATCAAAAGGATCCTTTTCAGGTATGCCATGAAATTCATGCCCCTCCTTCTCTTGTTGTTGGTCCCACCAGGTTCCAGGACATCCATCTCCCCCACTCCCCCCACGGCCAGGTATAGGGCTGTCTGTGGGCCCTGAGCTGGAGCTGTGCTGGGTGCCTTCGCAACCATTCCACAGAAACATCTTGCATCCAGTTAGTAAAATATGCAGATTAGCTGCATAACTGAAAAGCTGCACATTAATTAATTCAGGAGGTTCACTGTTCCATAACATTAGAAAACCCACACGGCAAGACGGAGCTCAGAATTAGCTGGTGCCGAGAAGCTGGTGCCTGTGTTGTTCCTTGGGGGAAAGGAGACAGCGCGAATGGACTAAATATTTTACAAAAGATCAAATTTGTCCGTTGCTCATCTTGAAAACTTTCAAGTCTGTTGCAGCAGCTGGTTGAGTTCCTCCGCCCATCACCCCCCCCCCCTTACTGATGGGATAAAACTGCAGAAACCTCATGGGTGGAGAGAGCTGGCTGGGAGGAAGAGGGTTTTGACTGAAGAGCAAGCAGCCACCTCTTGAGGACCAGGAGGCTAAGAGGCACACTCCAGAAAATGATCCAGGGGCAGAGTTGGAAAAGAGTTTCCTCACACACACATACCCCCTAATAATAATAATAATAATAATAATAATAATAATAATAATAATAATAATTTATATCCCTCCCTCCCCAGCCGAAGCCGAGCTCAAAGTGGCTAACATCAAATGTATAACACATTAACATAAAATCAGACAATCAATTAAAATACATCCTCAAATCAGATCAGGATCAGAATAAAATCCAATCAGATGGCAACCCACAGATTAGGGTTGGGGACCTTAAATGCTCACCAGGTCCAACTGTTTGTGCTGAACTTATATGGGCCTGTGAGAAAAATTAGGAGGCCACTTTCATGCAAGTTCTTATGAAAGGGGAGAGGGAGTCAGACTGAACCCCGACCAAAGGCCTGGCAGAACAGCTCCGTCTTGCAGGCCCTGCGGAAGGATGTCAAGTCCCGCAGGGCCCTAGTCTCTTGTGACAGAGCGTTCCACCAGATTGGAGCCACAGCCGAAAAAGCCCTGGCTCTAGTTGAGGCCAGCCTAACCTCTCTGTGGCCTGGGACCTTCAGGATGTTTTTATTTGAAGACCGTAAGTTCCTCTGTGGGACATACCAGGAGAGGCGGTCCTGTAGGTACGAGGGTCCTAGGCCGTATAGGGCTTTAAAGGTTAAAACCAGCACCTTAAACCTGATCCTGTACTCCACCGGGAGCCAGTGCAGCTGGTATAGTACCAGGTGAATGTGATCTCGCAGCGAAGACCACGTAAGGAGTCTCGCTGCAGCATTCCGCACCCGCTGGAGTTTCTGGGTCAGTCTCAAGGGCAGACGCACATAGAGCGAGTTACAATAATCCAGTCTGGAGGTGACCATCGTGTGGATCACAGTGGCTAGGTCAGGGCGAGAGAGGTAAGGAGCCAACTACTTAGCTTGGCAGAGATGAAAAAATGCCGCCTTTGTTGTAGCTGCAATCTGCGCCTCCATGGAAAGGGAGGTGTTGAAGATTACACCCAAACTCTTAACGGACGGTGCTGGCACTAATTGCACCCACGCAAGAGATGGGAGTTGCCCCCCCAATCCCATATCGTCCCTTCCCAGCCAAAGGACCTCTGTCTTTGAAGGATTTAACTTCAACCGGCTCCCACGTAACCATCCAGCCACAGCTTCCAAACATCTGATCAGTGTGTCTGGGGCCGAGTCAGGATGGTCATTCATCAACAGATAGAGTTGGGTGTCATCAGCATACTGATGACAGCTCAGCCCAAAACTCCGGACAAGCTGGGCGAGGGGGTGCATAAAGATGTTGAAAAGCATCGGGGAGAGTATTGCACCCTGAGGCACTCCACACATCAAGGAGTGGCGCAATGCCAGTTCCCCCCCAAGTGCCACCCTCTGTCCCCGACCAGAGAGAAACGAGCGCAGCCATTGAAGGACTGTGCCCTGGATCCCCACGTTGGCCAGGCGGTGGTCCAGGAGTTCGTGATTGACCATGTCGAAGGCTGCTGACAGATCTAGAAGAATCAGCAGCCCCGACCCGCCTCGATCCAGCTGCCTACGGCGATCATCTGTTAGGGCGACCAGAGCCGTTTCGGTCCCATGACCAGCGCGGAAGCCGGACTGGAATGGATCCAGGGCCTGGGACCCCTTTGCTGCCTGTGTTGTCTCCTCCAAGCACTCTCCTGGATGGGTTTTTAAAAATGTTTTCATTGCAATAAAATATCCACGGGGTGATGGCAAGGATGAAGGGCAAGAACCCAGCTGCCTCTGACAGCTCAGCTACTAGAAGGCCAGGAAAAATAGTCTGCTGATAAACGGACATTTGGAGGGGCTGCCCTCAGGCACAGAGGGCCACATCTTGAGCAAGCCAAGGGGAGGCAAACCCAAAGCAACTAGGATGGGTTCAGGGGGTCAGCCAGACCAGTTCTAGGTAAAGCCTCTCTCTCTCTCATACCCCCCAACATGCCACAGAGGAAAATCACAACGTATGACTTTGGGGCTGTGCTCTTGCTGGAGCCAAGTGACTTGCACGAGAGTATACCCCCCCCAAACACACATGTCTTTTGGGACTGCACTCCCACATGAGTTATGTAACTTGCATGATGGCAAGACTCTAGCAGGGGCCAGGTGACTGGTCCATGAGCACAGACCAGAAATGGGCATCTTTGGGGGCTATCCCAGAATCCAGTCAGAAACTGGGATGGCTTCTGTAATTCTGGGATGACCTGTTTAAAGGAGGACATTTGAGGGGTATGCTCTCTTGACCTCTCTGCTAGCAGGCTGAAGGCAAGAGCTGTCCCTAAATTCTCACAAGCAGGAGGAGGCAGGAAGGAGACCCCCCCCAAAAAATATCAATATAACCCTGGGAGTGATGGAGCACAGATGAGGGGCACCGTATGCCCTCCTGAGCCAAGACCTCTTATTAATCGCTGGGCAACTCACTGGCAGGCCCTTCTCTAACAAGAGGAATCAACTTACTTTGTTCTGATCAGTAGCCACACCTTTCACTTTGAGTGCCGAGTTGCCCCTTTGGCCTCACTGAAGTGATCATCGTCGTGAAAATCCACCTGCTGATCATGCAAATACGGCCGATGATCAGCCTGGCACCCCCCCCCCCCAGTGGCCGGCGTTTGCACTTATGCAATCGGTGGTCAGATCTTCACGACTGGCAGGCAGTGAAGGCAATCTGCGGGCAAATCTGTTTTGCAGCCAACCCTCCCTAAAAAAGGTCAACAACTTTGGGTTAACCTAAAAAAAGCTCAACAACTCTGCAATGTGGAGGGCGGTGTGACAAAAACGTTTTTCGCACTGGGTACCACCTGACCTTGCTACGCCTCTGCCCAAATGGCAGAGGGGTTGGCTCCCATCAGACCACCGTCTGGTGCAGGACACACCTATCAGCTGCACTGGCTAGGAGCACCGGTCCATTTTCAGGCCCAGTTTAAAGTGCTGGTATAAACCTGCAACACCCTACCTGCACAGCTTTGAGGCCAGGGGATCTTCTCCTGAACCTAGCCAGATATTAAGATTCGCTGCAGAGGTCCTGCTCCAAGGGCCACAACTCAGTGAAGTAAGGCAGATAACCACCAGGAAGATGGCCTTTTCAGTACTGGATCCCAGTTATGGGACAGCTATCCCAGAGGCTGACCTGGCACCTTCCTTGGAGTCTTGTTGGCTCCAGGTGATAAAGACCTTTCTATTCACTCAGGCCTTTTATAAGGGTGGTATGTATATAGATGCAGGTATCATATTTTAATATAACTTCATCTTGCTGGGTGGTTGACAAAGGTCACAAATAAACAAACAAAAACTGGCCTTTCAGACTGCAGGAAAGGATGCCTGCCTCATAACAGTAACTTGGAGCTGGGCTTCCAACATCGACTTCCTCAGTTCTGTGGAATAGTGTTCCTGATGAGATGTGACAGGCGCCCACTGTCTGTACATTCTGGAAACAAGTGGAGACATTGATGTTTTGACAAGCTTTTCCATGTGGATGAAGGCACCTGCCATACCTGTTCATTTTTTATTGTTTAAAAACCCCATTGGTTATTTTCTCTACTGTTCTTATTGCACATTTGTTAATAGCCTTGAGATACATATAAAAGGGGATCTGTTGTTGTTGTTGTTGTTATCATCAGTGCTTTTTTTCTGGGGGTATGCAGGGGGACGCATACCCCTAAACATTTTGTGAATCTGTTTGGCCTCATTGAGGGGCAGTATTTCAATAAGAGTAGGAAAATGAGAGTACCCCTAAACATTTTTCTAGGAAAAAAAGCACTGATGATGTTGATGATTATATTATCTGCCTGCCTATCTAGGGAAAGAGGGTGAAGATTTCCATCTCTCCTCCTGCCTCATGGCTCCCTGCAACAAGCTTCCTGGTTGCTGGGGTTCCTGAAGGCAATGATAGCCCTAGGTAGTTCAGAGTGTCCTTTAGAAAAAGATGAAGGTATTGTAGGATCCCTTCTGGTGAAACCAAGGTGAAAGCCTTTCTGTTCCCTGAATGTAGGCACAAAACGGTTCTGCTCCTGTTGCTTCTGCTATGGTACTTAGAGCACAGAGAGCAGCTTGTTGGTGTTGCTGTACAGGCTTGCACCTGCTGCATATGCCCCCACCAGGGGCTGCATACATCTGGCCACTCATGTATGGACTCAATGGGTTTTTGAGGCTGGTGTGCCTGTCTGGGACTGCAAAAACTGAGCTGGGGGGGTGTGTGTCTCAGGATTCTGGCAGACCACATCCCATAGAGACAGGGAAGTATTCCATTTGGTGTATCACAAATTGTGCAGATCTGCTCTTTAAGGAAATCTGCTAAGATACTTGACACAACTCCCAGAATTATTTGCTTTTCTTTAATGCTGTACAGCAGCAGACAGCATTTTCCCTTAGGCTCAAGTTCAGGGGAGAGTGGAAATGCCCAATCAATCAATCATCATAGAGTAGGAAGAGACTTCAAAGTTCCTCCAGTCCAACCTTACCTGCTCAGTACTTGTGTATATCTGATGAAGCTGAGTATTATAAAATACAAGACAGACAAAAGGAAGTAGTTCTTTATGCAGTTCAGAGTTAAACTATGGATCTCGTTCCCACAGGAGGCACTGAAGACCAACAGCTTTAAAAGAGGATTAGACAAATTCATGGAGGGGAAGGCTATCCATGGTTATTGAGCCATGATGGCTGTGCTCTGCCTCCATGGTCAGAGGCAGCACTGCTTCTGATTACCAGTTGCTGAAAACCACAGGCAGGAGAAAAGCTCTTGTGCTTAGGTCTTGTTTGCTGGTTTCCCACAGGCAGCACGTTGGCCACTGTGAGAACAGGGATCTGGACTAGTTGGGCCATTGGTCTCATCCAACAGGCTTTTCTTGTGCTCTTAGTTCATGAGATCCACTTCCAACGCATTCCTGATAGAACACCTCTACTTACAACCTCTGAAGAGGGAGAACTGGCCAACTTCCCAGGCCTTCCCTGCTCCACTGCTCCACAGCTTGTACCATTAGGACTTCCTTCCTCATATTTTGCCTCAATCCCCTTCCTAGCAACTGGGACCCTCTAGATCAGGACCTGCCCTCTGGAGCAGTAGAAAACAAATTTGCTCCTTCAATTTCCTGACATCCCTTCAGATTTCTGAAGACGGCTATTGCACCTCTTAATCGCCTCTTTTCTGGGCTAAATATACCAAACTCTTTCAACCTTTTCTCATAGAACTCTGTCTCCAGATGAAAGGGAATAGAGAAGTCTTGTGACTCACTATCCTATTAAGGAGAAGAGGCACTATTTCTGAAAGGAATTCGTCATTTGAAAGCTTGTTAGGCAGGAAGCACGACCAGTCCTGCTCCATTTTTGCAAACTCTAAATCAGGGGTAGCCAACCAAGTGACTTCTAGATGTTTTGGACTACAACTCCCATCATCCCTCATACTTACTGAGGCTGATGGGAGTTGCAGCCAAACCTGCTCTAAATCAGAAGCAGATTTAGGGCAGTGTGAGCCCACACCAGGCGTGCAGCTGAGGAGGGTGCCTTCCTAAAGCCCAGTAAGTGCTTGTCTGGCTTTGAAAAGGAGGTATGATGGTTCTGACAGGGTCCTAAAGTCTTCCTTCCTCCTTTCCAAAGCCGGGCAAACACTTTCAGGCTTTGGGAAGGAGGTGTGAGGGCTCTAGGCCCCCGCCAGAGCCTCATGACTCATTCTCAAAGTCCAGCTTGGCTTAAGCCAGGGCTGCAATGGCTGTGGGGAGGGCATCAAATGGCCTTGCACTGGGTGGCATATTATAAAGGTCTGCCTCTGTTCCAAATGCTGCCATTGTGAAGAATGCCAACTCATGAGGGACTCATACCATTTCCATTCTACGCTTTTGCATTTGGCTCCAAGGCCAGAGATTCCTCCAATCCTGATCTATACTGAGCCCTCAGTTATCTGAGGCTTATACCATAAGCATCCGGCAACGCTCAAATGGAAAGAAAGAGATGGTGGTGATGTATCTGTAACGGATAGGACAAATATCACGGGAAACATCCATCCCAATCCTGAATGAGTGGCTGAGCAAGGACTGTACCTCTTCATAAGTGTGGTTCATGCCATGCATGAATCAATTCAACAGACATTCTGAGTCTTGTGGCCTTTGTCATTCAAGCTCAAATGTACACAGATTTCACTTTCCACTTCTCAGGACTCTGTTGCTGTCTCCCCCAAGGCTGGTGCTCTTTGTGGGGAGTGGGGGAGAAGCTTTCCTTTAATAGCAAGACCCACACTTTATTTTGGGCAGCGGCTCCAACTGTGGGGCACCAGCCTAGGCAGGAGGGGGAAGGGAGCCAGCTTTCTGCTTGGCACACTGATGGCAGAGCCCTGCAAAGCTTTCAAGGGAACAGCAGGTGGGCACAGCCCTCTGTCTGATTATCTAAAAGTACAATGGCCCTTGCATCTTCAAAGGGCACACAAAGAGAAACATTTTCTGCCTTTTCCTTGCTTTCATCTTAATTCTGGTGATTATTTTGTACAGCTGCAAGGATCTGTCTAACTGAAGCTGAAAACCTTACTCAAAATATTTGCCTGTTTGCCTAACACAACGCCACCACATCGTCATTTTTGAACCTCTGGTGACTTTTTAAATGTCTGGTGGAGGCGTGGAGTGGCTGCAAGGAGAGTGAGTGCCCTCAGAGATGCTTCCTGAGCAGGAAGGGCTTTGGCACCAAAACCTTTCTCTTTTGCCTAATGAATATTCCACCCTGCCTTGGTAACACCCACCGCTAATAGTGCTTAATGGTGCCTGTAATTGGTGTCTCAAGTTATTCAAAAGTAAATTTACTAGAAAATAATTAGCAATTTTATAGTTCACTACTTCTTCATTTTGTTGATTAAAAAAAAAGAGAGAGGGAAAAAACCCAGTTGTTTTTTATCAGATGACACAATAGCATGAGGTTGTGAAATAGCTAATCCCAGCTTCCTGAACCGGGATGCCAGACAGAAAACCTCCAAAGCTATTTCCCTTTGTGGTCATTATGCAGCACAACGGGAGGATTTAACAGACCTGACCTTACCCACTTTCCTTTTAGCCAGGAAGTCCAGGTAAAGGCATCGCCACAGCTGCATTCAGATGCCCTGCAAAACCCAGCTGTGGAATATCTTGCATGCCTGAACTTCCATCAGCTTCAAAGTGGACAGTTCATGAAGGACCTGCTAAACCACAATTCCGGAGCTGGTTGGCAGGTGGAGTCACAAGTCACCATTATGGCCATGGCTCCTCCTCACATGGATTTATGAAGCTGAACAGATGGAGAGCAAAAGCAGGCAAGCAGCCACCACCACCTACCCATTGCACTCTGGGAAGCTCAGATCATGCAGAACTGTGGTTAGTGCCAATCATAGCTTGGAGTGAAGTCAGAGTTGAGCCTCACTGAGATGAGGGGCCCTTTCCTGTGCAGGGCAAGGAGACAGGCTGCTTGCAACAGGAGTTGAAGAGGCAAGATAAGGCAGCTGAGAGGCTGGGGTGGCAGGGACTGGGTTCTGATCTCCACTTGGCAATGAAGCTCACAATGCTCCCCCTGGTTTCAAGGGAGTCCCAGTCTTTCATTCTTGCTGCCCTGTCTCACAGGGTTAGTGGCAAGAACGAAGAAGGAAACTTTCCTGAGCACTTTTAGAATGTAAAAAGAGCCTGCTGGATCAGGCCAAATGGGCCTATTTAGTCCAGCACTCTGTTCTCACAGTGACCAACTAGATTCCTGAATGGGAAACACTGTCTCCCCTCCTGTGGTTTCTAGCAACTGGCATTTAGAAGCACTGCAGACTTTGGGAGAAATAAGAGGATGGAGACATATGTGGGATAAGTGCCATGGTTCCTCCTTGGACCTCTCCCTCCTGCCTCTCCCCACACCTGTAGTTCTGCAATCAAGGTCCAGCTCTGTCTAGCAAAGAGGCAACAAGGCTTCCTTCTGTTGACACAAACAGCCCCAGCTAAATTTCAGAGGGTGTGTGTGTCTGTTGTGCTTTGTGCTCTTTCACTACCTCATATTTAATCCTCCTTTCTTCAGGTAAAACAGAGAGTGGCTTTGTCAGGTTTCCTGCTGGCTGATCAAATCCCACCCCTCCCTGGAGACAACAGTGGCAAATGCAGCAAGCCCAGCCCTCCCCCTCCCCCCTGCCCACCTCATAAAGGGAGCAGAGAAAAGCAACTGCCATGACAAGGTTTTTATTGTTTAGTCAGGTTTGGCTCCAGATTCACGCTTGGTATTTCCATATCTCTCAGGTAGAGGGTGATGACACAGAGGGGGGGAGGGGAGGCGTGAAGACAGCGGATGGATGGAAGAGGGAGGCAGCTTAAGCAATTTAGCTCCTGGGCGATGAATGCTCCCATTGTCAATCTCTGAACTCCCCCCTCCCCCAGCTTTCCAGGACAATGACTCATCCAGTCTCTGTGAGTAGAAAATTAAATATAATTTATGCTTTGCTAATTGAAATCAAATACAAAATTCAATCTTCTGTGTGCTGGGAATGCTGACATTTAAAGAGGGGAGGCAAAAGCCCAAATCCAAGGGAGCGCTTTCTGAGCTGGTGGCGAATGAGGAGGTCTTCTTGCGTAGCAAAAGCAGATGGGTGGAGCTGAGGACTTTCACCAGTGTGGCTGATGCCGGCCAACTGCCAGGAAGAATAAATCCCCCAGATGCCATCAGCTCTTTGCACTGGGAGCTCACCAGTATGCTGAGACTCCAGGCCAGCAACTTCTCCACAGAGGTGGAGGGTGGGTCACATGAACGGTAAAAAAACAACACACACGCACACACGTAAATAGCCCCACTTTTTTGTGCTTGGGAAGAACACTGGGATGCTAGTCAGATTTCCTGAATCTCTGGGTGGGCGAGACCCAGGCCTTCCCTTCCCTTTGGCCTTGTGGGGCCGCTCCCGAAGTCAGTCTCAGGGGTTCCACCCATATCAAAAATAAACATCTGAATGTATGGTGCAGGATGCAGGGTGTGTGTGGAATGGCTCTTGCCCTTCACTCGCATCAACTGGGCATTTCCCCAGCACAGTGGCCACCTCCTGGACAGGAAGAAGCTCCTAGCATCTCTTGCCAAGGTCTCAGTCAATCCTTCTTCCCCTCTGGATGCACAAAGAGGATCAGTTGACTCCACCAAGAGTAGCCAAAGAGGGTCTTCCCTTGGCGTGTCCTTTATGCTCAGGATCCTGCTGGTCTGGAAATGTGGGGCGGAAGGAGGCGATTGTCCAGGTGCAAAAGGGATGGTGTTGCCCCCATCTTTGTCCATTGAGCAAATTCCCTTCAATTGTGGTGGCCAGTTCTGGACCCAGATTTCAGGCTAGGCAAGTCCGGCCCTTTCCCCAACTCAGGCAGATTCTGTGTGGAGCAAGGAGGAGAAAGGCAGCAGTTAAAGACAGCCAAGACATAAAATCATAGAACTGTAGAGTCAGAAGGAATCTCAAGGGTCATCCAGGCTAACCTCACACAGTGCAGCAATCACAGCCAAAGAATCCCTGACAGGTGGCCATCCAAACTCTGTTGAAAAACCTCCAGTGAAGGAGAGCGTCCACCACCTCTTGAGCGAGTCCGTTCTACTGTCGAATAGCCCTTACTGTCAGAAAGTTCTTCCTAATGTCAGAAACGTCTTTCTTGTCATTCAGGCCCTAGCCCAGGCTTCCTCAACTTCGGCCCTCCAGATGTTTTGAGACTACAATTCCCATCATCCCTGACCACTGGTCCAGCTAGCTGGGGATCATGGGAGTTGTAGGCAAAAAACATCAGGAGGGCCGAGGTTGAGGAAGCCTGCCCTAGCCTCTGGAGCAGCAGAGAACAAGCTTGCTCCATCTTCTATGTGACAGCCTATCAGGTATTTGAAGATGGCTATCATACCATGCTCTCAGTCTTCTCTTAACCAGGCTGAACATCCCCAACTCCCCCAACCGCTTCTCATAAAGCTTGGTTTCCAGACCCTTTGTCATCTGGGTCACCCTCCTCTGCACACCTTCCAGCTTGTCTATGGCTCCAAAGTCCCACACATGAGGAGCTCTTTGGCTTTGCAAAGAGCTACGGCTACCTTGCTGTAGCTCGTGTGTGTGTTTAGTTTGAATAGCTGTGGCTGGCAGGCCACACCACTTTTTAAGTTATTCTCCTATTTGTTTTTCTTAATGGTCCTGATCTTGGCCTCTTGTAACCTGAATGTTCCCCCTCCATCAGCTGATCTCCAATTGCCATTTCTCACCTAGAGGAAGAACCAAAGAAACTTTGTCACTGTTTTGTTCTGGCTGGTGCAAGATGACAAAGGAGCAGCAAGTGAGTGCCATTGCTCCAATTTTACAGCAAAGTCCCAACTCCCACTTGACTAGCAAACTGCCTTGGTCCTGAGCAGAGGGGGTGGCTACACAACTCCCGTTGTATTTGCCCAACATGCTTGATTTTACCATGGGGTCAGGATTGTGGGGGTAGGGAATCATGCTGAGCTGCATGATGAGGGTGCAGCTGTGCCCAGTGATTCCCCCCCCCCACACTGAATACTGGTTTTTTTTCTCAATGAGGGGCATCCCCCAGCTAGTCAATGAGGAGCTCAAAAAACCTGGTAAGAGTTAAAAATGAGTCCTTCACCTGAATCCATTCATCACTGTGAATTAAATTGCACAACAACATAGCTCTCATTTAGCAGAGGAAATGACAGTTTAATAACATGTGAAACAATTTAAAGTCAGTCCCGGTGCAGATTTCCAATTTTCATGCAATAATAATTTGAGTGGGGGGTGGAGATTGCGGGGTGGGGGGGGGGAGGAAAGAATGTTTTATGTCAGATGCTGTTTTTACTCCTAATCGGGCTAATATGAACCGACATTTACTTGTGTGGAAACAAATGGTCCCATCCTGGAGCCCAGCCTCCTGCCAAAAGTTGACAAATGAATTTAGCACCTTTTTCCTGATCCCAAGCTTGGGGGCCACTTGACTGGGTAATGAAGCGCATGATGTGCTCTCAGCCCCGGGGTGGCTTTGCCTCGTTACGGAGCCATAGCTGCCTTCCGTGGCATTTCCAGTATTTAGCTTGATCAAGAGGGCGTCTGCATGCCAGAATCAAAGCTGAGCCTGGAGTTTGGCAACAGGCATCATGCACGTGCATCTGTGGCAACGAGGCCAGGCTGACAGATGCGGGGAAAGAAAAACAGCTGCGGAAATGGCTCTAACTCTCATTAAAAAAACCAGAGGGGGACTAAAATGGACTGATGTGGAAATGAACTGCCTCAAACTCCCCACCCCCCTAATTCATGAATGGCAGTGGAATGGACTCCTTCGGAAGGTGGTCAACTCTCCTTCCTTGGAGGTTTTTATATGGAGGTTGGATGGCAAGCTGTCATGGATTCTTAATAATAATAATAATAATAATAATAATAATAATAATAATAATATATTTATACCCTGCCCATCTGGCTGGGTTTCCCCAGCCAATCTGAGTGGCTCCCAACAGATTATTATTATTATTATTATTATTATTATTATTATTGCAGCAATAAAACATCAAACATTAACAACTTCCCTAAATAGGGCTGCCTTCAGATGTCTTCTAAAAGTCAGATAGCTGTTTATTTCCTTGACATCTGATGGGAGGGCATTCCACAGGGTGGGCACCACTACCGAGAAGGCCCTATGCCTGGTTCCCTGTAGCCTTACATCTTGCAGTGAGGAACTGCCAGAAGGCCCTCGGAGCTGGAACTCAGTGTCTGGGCTGAACGATGGAGGTAGAGATGCTCCTTCAGGTATACTAGGTCGAGGCCATTTAGGGCTTTAGAGGTCAGCACCAACAATTTGAACTGAGCTCGGAAACATACTGGGAGCCAATGTAGGTCTGTGATTCCTGTATGACAGGGGGTTGGACTTTGGGTCCCTACAGTTCCATAATTCTAAACTTTCTTCTTCACAAAGCTTTGTTTTCATCCCCACTTACATGGGCTGAGGAGAGACCAGGGAGGTAGCTTTGACAGGCAGGAAACTGGGCAGTCTGGCTTGAACTTAGGAAGGCTAAAGGAACCGGCCTTACACTAAGCCAGACCACTGGTCCATCACCATCAAGCTCAGTGTCGTCCACAATGACTAGCAGCAAAGGCTCTCCAGGGTTTCAGGCAGGGTGTCTCTTCCAGCCCTACCTGGAGATGCCACCAATGGCGATTGAACCAGGACCTTCTTCATGCCAAGCAGGTGCTCTACCTCTGAGCTATGGTGCGCCTTCCCCAGAAGTGGTGCAATTTCAACCCTAGCAAAAAAACTTTCTCCAAGGGAAGGAGAAATTCTCCAACTGTGTCCTGGAGCCCCTCCATTTTGTTGCAGTCAATAGAAAGTGAGTCACTGATGGAAGCCCTAAGGCAGGGGTAGCCAGCACAGTGATCCCCTTTAGACATTGCTGGACTCCCAACTCTCATAATCCCCAACCATTGCCCAAGCTGGCCACTGGGGCTGATGGGAACTGGAGTTCAACCACACCTAGAGTCCAACTACACCTGGAGAAACCCCAGGCAGAATCTTAGCGGTTCTTTTCCAATGGGAAAGCCTTCCAGGAACTCAAAGTCCAGTTTTGCGACCCTATCATGCCCTACAGAAGAGTTTCATCACACACACACACACACACACACACACACACACACACACACACACAGACACTGCTGATGACAATTCATTTACCTCTGGATAGGAGACAACTTCTTTCTGCCTGCCACATCATCACTTATCCCCCTCTTCCTGTTCCCATTGGAAATCCTGGCCCGTCATTTGGTAAAACATGACATTGAAGGGCTTGTAAAATTTCCGGAGCCTCTGGATTACATCCCGATCAATTTTGGGGTGAGTTCGGCCCTTGGACTTGCCCAGGCACCGGGGGGCACTGCTGTCCTCCGGCTTCTTCAGGCAAGGGAACCCCTTGGTCTTATTGAAATAGAAATATTTCTCTGACACCACCCTCTTGAGGCCCAGGAAATCCTGCACTTTGGCCATTTCTCCGGCAGGGTCCGTGATGAGCCGTTCCCCGCTGACAAAGTGGATCTGGGAGAGCGGGAAGTACTGGAGCCAGCTTTCCAGGTGCAGAGCATAGATCCCAATGCGGATGGCGCTCCAAGAGGCATCGATCAGCCCGAGAGTCCGGTTCTTGAAAGCCAGCACCTCAAAGGTGGGGATCTCCGGCTTCTTGGAGAGTGTCTGGGTGTAGTCGGAGATGGCCCTGGTGACGGGGTTCCTGACCACCACAATCAGCTTGGTGTCCTTGGCCATGGAATGGATGCGCTTGGGGGCCTCGTTGGTGACAAAATAGCTGGGTGTCTTCTCCATGGTGAGCTGGCCCTCCAGAGTCTTGGGCATCACATCCCTAGAGGGCAAGAGAAAGGAGGAGTTTTGTTGGCCACAGACAAAGGCAGTGCCTGGATGTCCCACCCACCTGCCAAAGGACCAGCATGAGCACATCAGAGTTGGAAGAACTTCAGAAAAGGGCAACTAAAATGATGAAGGGGATGGAATGGCTCCCCTATGAAGAAATGTTGCAGAATTTGGGGCTGTTTAGAGAAAAGACAAGTAAGCGGTGACATCATAGAGGTTTATACAGTTATGCAGGGCATATCTCATGACACTAGAACTCTTGGACATGCAATGAAGCTGAAGGTTCAGGACAGATAAAAGAAAGACCTTCTGACCACAGCACATAGTTAAATTGTAGAACTCAACCTTCCCCAGGAGGCAGTGGTGGCCACTAACTACTTGAATGGTTTTAAAAGAGCATTAGAGCAATTCATGGAGGAGAGGGCTATCAATGGCTACTAGCCATGATGGCCATGCTCTGGGTCCACAATCAGAGGCATTAATGCTTCTGAATCCCAGTTGTTGGAAACCACAGGAGAGGAGAGAGCTCTTGTGCTCAAATTCTGTTTGTGAGTTTCCCACGGGGGCATCTGGTTGGCCACAGTGAGAACAGAATGCTGGACTAGATGGGCCATTGATCCAACAGGCTCTTCTAATGCTCTCAGCCCTTCGCTGCAACAGAACGTAGAGCTTGGCCACCCCTTGCCTTTGAGCTCCAGGGCATGACAAGTGTTAAAAGTGGCCTCAGGAAGCCATTATACAGTCAATTTGCCATAGGCATATGTAGACAAAAGTTAATTGACAATAAACCTGTCCCATACCTGCCTGAGCAGCAAGCCATCTGCTCAATTAAGCCTATTCACTTCAGAGCCTTGTACCAAAGTGGTACATTTAGGATTACACAAGACCTTTTTGTTATGATGACATGCTTTTAAATGTCTCTGCTAATAAAACTTAATACAGACGAAGATCCCCTGCCTCTTGTCCCATAATTAAATTTATTTACTATCTTGCGTGCAAAGGAGGAACGACTTTTCTTTTATCTCTAATTCACATGCTCTGTCAATAATTAACTGCTGCTGGGTTTTGAGGTTCCTCTGCAAAGTGTTTTTTATGAGGCAGGAGGAACTTGCTTGCCACTTCACTAGTCGCAGAGCTGCATGGAGCTCCTTGGCAAGGCGGCTGCCTGCGCACCATGGCAGCTGCAAAGCAAAAGCTGACCCAGCCCACCAGGTAAGGGTAGAGCAGAAGGGGGTCCACCAGCATCCTAGATGCCCCTTTTGGCCCCAGCCCTGGAGCTCTGGAGGGTGCAGCAGACTGAAATGTTTATGATGACACTCTGTGGATTCCCATTTGGATCTAGCCAGCTGCTCAGACACAATTGGGCAGCAATCAGAGAAAATGGCTACTGGCATGGCCAGTTTGGTGTAGTGTCAGACTAGGACTTAGGAGAGACTGGGGTTTGAATCCCCAGCTCATGAAGCTCACTGAGGGCCAGCCACTGCCTCAAAGCCTAGCTTACTTCACAGGATTGTTGTGGGATTAAATGAGGAAGGGGAGAACTCCTTGGAGAAAAAGGTGGAATATACAGTAGTACCTCGGGTTACAGATGCTTCAGGTTACAGACTCGGGTTAAGAACTTTGCTTCAGGATGAGAACAGAAATCGTGCTCCAGCGGCGCAGCGGCAGCAGGAGGCCCCATTAGCTAAAGTGGTGCTTCATGTTAAGAGTGGACTTCCAAAATGAATCAAGTTCTTAACCCGAGGTACCACTGTAAATGGAAATAGATGGACGGGCGGAAGGACAGATGACAGACAGACAGACATCCCCCAGATTCAGCTCTGCTCTGGTAGCTTCTGGGGTTGGTTTTTTTGGGGTGAGAGGTGGGGGTGGGGAGCCTAAGCTGCAGGATAGGAGAACCCTCAGAACTTTCCTGAAAAGTGAGGAGTTATCTGGCTCTGAAATGCCCAGCCTTTTTTTGAGAGGAAGATGGTGTGGAGGCATCCATATGAAAGGCATTTGGCTACCAGGGGCTGCTTCTGCTGTCACCCATCAAGCTCTAGCACCCACCACAGCTGGCTCTTCCATGCTCCCCCCCCCTTTTCCTATCACTGCCTGATCCACCACCTTTTTGTCCACCTCAGTCTGAGGGTCCTTCCTCAGAGTGAGGCATTGTTGATCACATGTCTTTGCGCAGCACCTCTGCCATTTCCGCAGTGGCAAATACTGTTGGAGGTTGAATTAACTGTTTGGTTTTAGATTATTTATATACTGCTGGGAATTTCCAAAAGGAAAATCTCTAAGTGGTCTGGAGACATCACAGCCAGAAAGCAAAACCCCATAAATTAAAACCCCATCAAAAAATTACAGATAAAAATCAATGCCAGTCAATAAATAGCAGAAATCCCATCATTTAAATCAATGCAGTCAAGAACCACAACAAAGTGTGAAACTTTGAACAAGTGCTGTGGCCACCTCGCCTATAATGCCTTTTTTAGAGAAGAACCCTCGGTGTTAGGAGCACTGCAAGCATTTTACTGCAGTGACAAAGTGGCAGTGGTGCTCCTGGGGAGCCTCTGCTGGCCTGGGGCCTTGGTCCCTGGCTGACTGGGATATCAGCAGGGTCAGCAGCAGCAGCAGCAGCAGCAGCAGCAGCAGCAGCAGCAACCTCTAGCTGGGTACAATGGAATAGTGGCAGGCAGCAATGAAAGCATAGGAAGCAATAGGCCAGAGATAGCAGAGGGCACATCTAACAGGTGGTCCTGGAGGAGCCTTGCGAGCTCAGCATTTCCTCCCAGGAAAGCCCCCACTCTTCCTGCAGTCTGTGATGCAAAAAGAGGAAGGAGAGGGAAGGACCCTTGCCAACAGCAAGGGATGATGCTAATGCCAAAGACAAAATCATTTGAGTCAGCCGCTAAGCAACATTACTGTAGGGAAACATGGGCAGCAGCCATGTTTCAGTGAAATTAGCCGGAGGGCTTAGTTCCTTTCTATCACTATTCCTTTTTAATGTTGTGGAGGTCTGGATCCCATATCTGTTTGCAAACAGCAGAGCCACCCAAGTGAGGTCCAGCTTGCTCCCTTCTCCCCTAAATGAAGCCAGTGCTTCCGTGCAAAAGGGAGGGTGCCACCCAGGAGTGCCAGCTTGGCCCCATGACTGTGGGTGCCCAGGACCATGGGTGCCATGCAGTGTGCAGGGCCCTGCCACCAACATTTGTGGGTGCCCAGCCCTTTCATGGGGAATTTTGTGGGTGCTTGGGCACCCAGGGCCCCAGAAAGTTGGCACCTATGCTGCCACCTTTTCCAGAAAGGGAGCCACTGGCAAGGAGTGTGTGTGTGTATGCTGGGGAGGGCATTTTGGGGGCCCATCTCACAGTGTCCCACCAAGTCTGCCTCTCTCTCACTCCTGGGGCCACAGAGGCAGGGCTCATGAATAAAAGGGAGAGGCCAGAGGAGCAGAAAAAACCTCATGCTCTTCCCTTCTCACCGCATCCCTCCTTGTAATTTTCATGAGTTATTGGAGAAGGTCATTGGCTGCTCTGGTTGGCCAAATATTTGATTAGCTGGCACTGCAATCCAAATGCAGGACCTGGTGGGCACTCAAGCCTTCCCCTTGGCAATCAGACCTCCCCACAGCCCTCTAGGTCAGCTGCACCCATTGCTTTGGGCTCTGGGACGCCTGACGGTGGCCCCCAGACGCTGCTGCTCCTCTGCATCAAAATGGGGCCCAGAAGTCTCTTGGTATATTAGGGTGTTCCTGGGGTGCTGGAGTGATAGTGCCTCCATCCTCTATATGCGAAGCTCCAATATCCTCCCTGGATTATGACCCTGCCTCAGGCAGGAAAACTTGATGGGATAATTCCTCTCCTGTCGGAACAGCCCACCTCTCTGTTCCATTTAGGGCACATATTATTTATCTGCAAGCGGGAGGAAATTTGTCTCCCGTCCCTGGTTGCGGCAGTGAAGGCTGGCTCCGAAATGCCTTTGAGGGGGGGAAAGAAGGTGGCTGAATAATGGCTCTTAACTGCTGGCTTCAAACAAGCTCTTAACTCTGAAAGGATACATTTTATAAATTTGTGAATTTGCATGTTGCCAGCCCCCCCCACCCCTTTGTGACTTATTTAAATCCAGATTATCCTGTTTATTCCTTCAGTCACAGCTGTCATTTATCTCTGCGTAGGCTGCTTGTTCATTATACGGGCGGCGGCTTCCTGCAATCCTGCACGGAAAGGCACCTTTTGTTGGTTGTGT
Source organism: Podarcis erhardii (assembly GCF_964252035.2). Classification (NCBI taxonomy): domain Eukaryota; kingdom Metazoa; phylum Chordata; class Lepidosauria; order Squamata; family Lacertidae; genus Podarcis; species Podarcis erhardii. The sequence continues at coordinate 29,782,738 of NC_138503.1, forward strand.
TTTAATGCTTTTGCTGCAGAAGTTTAACAGGAACTCCCACAGATCAGGACCACTGAAGCGAAGGTGTCTAATGGGTGCCTCGCCAGGGGTGGCCTCTGAGCAGCAACCGTCTCCTCTGAGTGGCATGGAGCCAGCTGCTTACCAACATAGCATGGGAGAAACATCTGTTTTCATCTTTAAACAAGAAGCTTGTGGCTTCCTCCTCCTCCTTCCCCATTTGTACATTAACACATCCGGCTGTAATTGCTTGGCCTCTCAACTGTGCCCTGTTAGTATCCCAGTCAGACAAGCTAGGAATTTTCAAGGGGATTGAGCCTGCCTGCCTGCCTGCCTGCCTGCCATTAAAGGCAGCAATCTGCATAAAAACCAAAGTCTATTTGCTGTAAGCCCCCAAGTCAAATCTCTTGTTGAATTTGCTCAACAAAAAAAGAAGAAAAAAGAAAGAAAGAAAGAAGGGAAAGGGGGGGGGACCCACCCTTGGTTTCTGCTGGAATTTGCATAGAAGTAATGTCTTGTAAATCTCTTTCTGCTCTCTGAATCCATATTCAAGACCAAAAGCATTAACTTTGAAATGTTGTGCTTAATGCTGAAAATAATTTTAATCTCTCCAAAGCCCCATCACCAAAGTGTGCCCTCCAATCCCTTTGAATAAGCAACGCAGACCCCACAGCTGCCACTCCATAATGGGGGCATATTGCTTTAATTCCCCGGGGGTTTTAACAAACCTTAAACACGGCTTGTAAAGAGCTTTACTGAGGAACATCCTGGTTGCCCATATGCTCCTCATGGAACAGGAACTAGCCCACACCAGGGAAATGTGGAAGCCATCTTCCGCAGGGTGTTGGTGTGTGCTGAAGTTGCTTGACGGGTTGAGGGCAGCAGAGGGGGGCCTGCAGATGTGGCAGGAAGGAGGGGTACAGTCTGGTCTCCAAGGAACTGCCATATGTAGACAGAAGGTGATCCAGGTTATATGGAGGTGACCTCAACACTGGAGGGCAGCAGAGGATGCCTTGTGTGAACCAGACCAATAGTTCAGTATTGTCTGCACTGACTGGCAGCAGCTCTCTGGGGTTTCAGAGAGGAATCTTCCTTGGAGATGCCATTGGGGATTGAATCTGGGACCTCCTGCACACAAAGAAGAGGCTATTCCTGCTACAGGTGAGAGCAAGGAACATCCCACAATGGAGAGAGGCTTTTGCAGTTCAACCACCACCCCTTGCAAGAGGGGCTGCCCTGTAAGTGAAAAGTCATTTCCCCTCTAGGTCTCTTTTGCTCTGCTTAAGGGAAGCATTCCTATGTTGGAAAGAAGTCTGTCCTGCTGCTCAGCAGGTGCTTCCAAGGAAGTTGACACAAAATAATAATCAATGCCTAACATTAAAACATTAAAGTATTTTTAAAACAGCACCATAATAACAAAAACAGCAGTAAGAGCAGCAATAAAGACCGAGAAACTACAGGAATAAAATTAACCATCCATGAAAAGCTATGGGGATTATCATTGTCTTCTTCACTATCCTCCCAAAGGCAGTCCATCACAGGGAACAGCACTTCTGAAGTCAGAGGAACCGAAAGCAAGATTCCTGCCACAGACCTTAAAATCTGGGCAGGGTCACACAGGAGTTCCAAACTGTGGAGGGCAGTTGTGCTTCCAAAACCCAAAGTAGGTAGTTCATGTCCCCTGAAACAGAATCAGTGGTGTACCATGTGTCGCCAGTGCCCAAGGCCGCACCGGGTGGAAATGGATGGAGTATGCATGCACATTCAACTGCCTAATGGTGTCAACACCACCCAGAAGACTGCAGTCACAGAGATAAGAAGAGTTGTTCCATTGCCAGGAGAGATCACTTCCTGGTTCACATGGAGAAGCTGTTTTCACCAGAGCCCAGTGATAGAAACATTCAGCTGTATTGAATGCATTGGGTGTTGAAATTTTGTGCACCTAACAATTTTGCACCTGAGGCAACTGCACCTGTGCCCCTCTCCCAGCTATGCCACTGCATAGAATAGAACATGGGTAGGCAAACTAAGGCCTGGGGGCTGGATCTGGCCCAATTGCCTTCTAAATCCGGCCCGCGGACGGTCTGGGAATCAGCATGTTTTTACATGAGTAGAATGTGTCCTTTTATTTAAAATGCATCTCTGGGTTATTTGTGGGACCTGCCTGGTGATTTTACATGAGTAGAATGTGTGCTTTTATTTAAAATGCATCTCTGGGTTATTTGTGGGGCATAGGAATTCGTTCATCCCCCCAAATATATATATATATATAGTCTGGCCCCCCACAAGGTCTGAGGGACAGTGGACTGGCCCCCTGCTGAAAAAGTTTGCTGACCTCTGGAATAGGACCTTACAACAAAATCATACATATCTTTACTCAGAAGTGATTCCCTTTCATATTGATGGGACACCCCTCCTAGGAAATCCTGTTTAGGAGTGCAGCCTCCAATCAGCCAAGGTCTCCTTGTCACTGCCACTCAGAACAAGCACCGCCTTATCCTCCTCCCCAAGCTCAGCAGTTGCAGCACTGGTGGGGGAAATAGGGACATTCCGGGATCAAATCTGTGTGCGGGTTTGATTTCTTTGGGAGGGCAAATATCCAATTTTCCCAGTTTTGAAAGGTGTCCACAGGCCTCTAAAGGCATGCACACCCACCCACCCACCCACCCACCTACCCACCATATCCAGCTGAAGGCAGGAATCTAAGCCTGGAGACCCTGCCCTGAGCAAGGGTTCCTTTTCAAACAAGGCAGCAGGGCAGCTTCTTTCTCTGTGACCACCTGAAACTTGCATTTGGTATCCTTCAGAAAAGTGTGGATGCTTCTCCTCGCCCCCCCCCCCAGCCCTTAATACCATGTCAATGGAATGTGTTTGTGAGTATTACCATAACAACCAAGGTGCCAACGTCAGCTACAACCTGATAGGATCAGGAGAAGCAGAGGATGGAAAGAAAGGAGTGAAGTTGCTACAGCAACCAGACCTTGGATTTGGAGACTGTGTCAACAGACAAGTTACAGAGGAAATCAAATGGTATCTCCACCCGCCACTATGTGAACAGCAGAGTTGCTGATCAGGCATTCAAAGAACATGGGCAGAGGGTGAAGAGGGTGCATGCGCTGTGGTGTGTTTTTGGCACCTCCCCACAATGGCCGGCTCCTGGCCTGCAATGACTTCCCCAAATTGAGCAGGAAAGGCTGAGGGCAGCTCACCAGTATATCCACCTGAAAATGCTTAGAAGCCCTGGCCAGGGTGGGGCTCATAATGCAAGGTTCCTGATTGTGTGCCGGTGTGCATGGGGCGTGTGTCTATACCTGCATTTGGCTTTCTCCAGACCTGCACTCTTGAATCCATTCATTCCCCTGCCCAAATATTATTCTTCCCCATACAACTTCCCCATCCCTGCCTCAACTCTGAGCAGATAGGTAGCCGTGTTGGTCTGCCATGGTCAAAACAAAATAAAAAAATTCCTTCCAGTAGCACCTTAAAGACCAACTGAGTTAGTTCTAGGTATGAGCTTTCGTGTGCATGCACACTTCTTCAGATACACAGTGTATCTGAAGAAGTGTGCATGCACACGAAAGCTCATACCTAGAACTAACTCAGTTGGTCTTTAAGGTGCTACTGGAAGGAATTTTTTTATTTTGTTTCAACTCTGAGCCTTTGTAATAGATGGATTTCCCTTAGCAATAAAGGCTGCACCCCATCCTCTAGGATAGCCCTGGAGCATGGTAGGCAAACTAAGGCCGGGGGGGGGCGGATCCGGCCCAATTGCCTTCTAAATCCAGCCTGCGGATGGTCCGGGAATCAGCATGTTTTTACATGAGTAGAATGTGTGTTTTTATTTAAAATGCATCTCTGGGTTATTTGTGGGGCCTGCTTGGTGTTTTTACATGGGTAGAATGTGTGCTTTTATTTAAAATGCATCTCTGGGATATTTGTGGGGCATAGGAATTTGTTCATTTTACTCCCTCCAAAATATAGTCTGGCCCCCCACAAGGTCTGAGGGACAGAGGACCGGCCCCCTGCTGAAAAAGTTTGCTGACCCCTGCCCTGGAGTATCCTTAGTGCTGGTGAGTTCCAGACAGGCATTTTCTGCAAGACCAGGATCAGGAATAGGCTCTAAAGTGCTTGAAGGCAGCCTGAACAATGTGCCCGATTGAGGACATCTAAAGTATCCTCCATCCCTTTTAATCTGGCTATGTGACAGAGACAGCATCCCCAGTCCAACACCCTATAACCTCTCACTAAGCGAGACAAAGAGGTCATTCCCAACCCCTCCCAATGGATGCCCGACTTTCCCAATCACTCTGGCTGCATCTTTCCCTCTCCCTGCCTGTTGCTTCTGCCAGCAAGGCAGGGGGACGATCTCAGCACAGCAATTCACCCAGATTGCAAAGAGGCCACTCAGAACTCCCCTGGGGTGGGGAAGGAGTTCATCAGTGGAGAGGAAATAAGGAGAGTGCATGTGTGTGAGAGAGACAGAGATGTGACCAGCCAATCTTAAGAAGTATCAGAGATAACAATCATCAGGGCCGCAGCAGACACTGTGGCTCCCTGTGAGGCAGCGCAAGGCCCAAAGGCTGCTCTCCACAGACAGAGCTCAAGAGGTCTCTGCTGCATGGCAGGAGGAAATAAAGGAATGTCTGGGAATCGGAAGGGGGCGTCTGGGTCAAGGAACTTTCCCCCCACCTGTCTCCTCTTCCCCTTACTTTGCTCCCAGGGATGTGGGTGGTGCTTTGGTCTAAATCACTGAGCCTCTTGAGCTTACTGATCAGAAGGTCAGCAGTTTGAATCCCCATGAGGGGTGAGCTCCCATTGCTCTGTCCCAGCTCCTGCCAACCTAGCAGTTTGAAAGCACACCAGTGCAAGTAGATAAATAGGTACTGCTGCGGTGGGAAGGTAAATGGTGTTTTTGTGCACTCTTGCACTCATCACAGTCCTCCGTGCACCAGTAGCAGTTTAGTCATGCTAGCCACATGACTTGGAAAACTGTCTGTGGACAAACGTCAGCTCCCTTGGCCTGAAAGTGAGATGAACGCCACAACCCCATAGTCACCTTTGACAGGACTTAACCATCCAGGGGTCCTTCACCTTTACCTTACTTTGCTTCCATCTCCAAGAGGAGAGAGGAGGTAAAGACTGTCCCCCACCCCAGTCAACAAGTCGAGTGAGGGATGGAATCAAACTCTGTGTTTGTGTGTGTGTTAGGGTTGCCATATTTCAAAAAGTGTTGAGCTTTTTTTTTTTTTACACTGCCAACGTGTGCCACCATATTTCTGGATTTTCCCGGACATTTCAGTGATTACTGCCCAGATGCTACTTAAGAATATCAGCTGTGCCCAGGAAATTCCAGATGTATGGCAACCCTAGGTGTGTTTGTGGGGGGTGGGGTGCATTCCCAAGCAAACCCTCCTCCCAGAAATCTGCTCCAGAAATCTGCTCCCAGAAATGATGCAGTGGTCATCTGAAATGTAGCCCTAGTTCTGGGCACCACCATCCATGTTCAGAGGAAAGTGCATAAATGGCCCAAAAGGATTTAGCAGAGCTGCTGACAAATGCCCCTCAAAATAATTTCAAAGTGGTCTTTTTTTAAACAAACCTTCAAGAACTTCCCCATTTGAGGGAAAGTGGAGACAAGCATGCTGAGTGCTACCTGTACCCCCTTTCGGGAGAACACCACAGTAGATCATCAGGGGGAGCACCCCAGGTTTAATCCCCATGGGTGTCATCTCCAGGCTGGTTGGGAAAAGACTCCTAGCTGAGAAACTTGATTGTAGGACAACCCTAAAGGCTCTCTATTCAGTCAGTTTTGGACACTTAGCTCTGTTCTCTCTCTCTCTCTCTCTCTCTCTCTCTCTCTCTCTCTCTCTCTCTCTGTGTGTGTGTGTGTTTATGTCTTGTGCTTGGGTCCTGCTAGCAGGTTTCGGACTGTATGAAAAATTGCCTGACCCAGCAGGCATCTTCTGTTCTTATATTTTGCTGGTGTGTTATATTTTTTTTTACATGCCTCACACTTTACATTACGAATTTATGATTTTTTTGTCTTTAATATTCTGGGTTTGAGTATGTTCTATTCTGCCTCAGAAGGGACCCTCTAAACAGTGAGATACAAAGTAAATCCAATAAGGAGGGTATTATGCTGAAAGTGGTTCACAGAAGACAGTAAGTCGAATAGCCATAACAGCTGAAAAAAGAGAAAGATGTCCTGCCATGTACCATTGACATTTCAACCATTACAATTCATTTAAAACATAACAACAGTTTAAACAAGGATGAAGCGATATCCTCAACACCAATAATATCAACATTATATCCACAAGGAGCAATTCATTTAGTGGTTCCTATTAAGAGACTGAACAATCAGACAACTCACCTACGCCAAACTACCAGCAAAAGAGACCCTCCTGCGGTTTCCAGCAACTGGGATTCAGAAGAATTGCTGCCTCCAGCTATGGAGGCAGAGCAAAGCCATCATGGCGAGGAGCCATCAGTAGCCCTCTCCCCCTAGTTCTAGTCTTTTGTGAGAGGGAGAAAAACTTTACTTCTATCCCCTTTCTCCATGCTTTGCATAATTTTATAAACAGAAGTTTACAGCCTCTCCCCACTAGGAATGCTGGAAAATTCCAAGAGAAATGGAAATGGGGGAAGGAATTGCAGGTGCTCACTTATTTTTTCCCCCATGCCCAGAATGGAAATTGATCCAGTGAGTAAGATTGGGATTTGCTGTTTTTCTTGTTTTCATTTTGTAAATCATACGCAATTTATGAAGTTTCCCCTCCCACATTTGCACTGTGTTTCCTTTGTGCCGAAATGGATAGTGTGGAGTGTAACAATAATGTAATTAGTAACATGAAATTCTACAACAACAGACAGCAAGATGAATAAAGTACATTTTGTCAGAAGCTGGACTGCAGAGGAAGAGAAACAGCGCTGCTTGCGATGGAGATGGATTTGAATGGAAACTGATACCTTCTCCCATCTCAATTTCTGACCCCACATTTTTACATCTGAGCAATGCAGGAGCCTCCCATTTCTGCCATCTCAGCCAGGCAGGCCTGCCCTGGGAGGTAGCCAAGAATGGCTCTGCAAAGCAGTACCCCCTGCAAGTGCCTCAAAGGCTTTGGGGGAAGAGAAAGACACTGTGGGGAGGGGAAAAGCAATAAAGCTCCAGGGGATTGGTAACTGCCAACCACTGTAGCTGTTGCACAAGCTTCCTCAAACTCAGCCCTCCCTACAACTCCCATGATCCCTAGCTAGCAACACCAATGGTCAGGGATGATGGGAATTGTAGTCTCAAAACATCTGGAGTTTGAGGAAGCCTGCTGTTGCAGCATAAGAATGTAAGACCCCTGCAGGGGGATCAGGACAAAGAGGGACCCCCAGTCGTCTGCTCTCACAGTGGCCAACCAGATGCCCCAAAGGGAAGCCCAAGCAGGATCTGAGAACAACAGCCTTCTTCTACTCTTGTTCTCCAGCATTCCAAAGCAGACTGGCTCTGTCCATGGAGGTTCCATTTAGGAATAATAAGAAACTAAGAAGAGCTCTGCAGCAGCTCAATCAGGCCAAAGGGTGTGCGTCTCATCCAGCATAGTCTTCTGCTCACAGTGGCCATCCAAAAGAAGCTCACAAACAGGGCCTGAGCACAAACAGCAGCAACTCTCCCCACTTGCAATACCCAGCAAGTGGTATTATTCAAAGGCATTCCCCGTTTCCAACAGCGGAGGTAGAGTACAGCCATCAGGCATGCCTCCCCTCAGTGAACAGAAAGAGAGGAGTTAGGGGAAGTCGCTCTTGGCCTCAAATAAGCTGTGCGGATCAGCTTGCATTGTGACTAAGGGTGTGTGTGGAATGCAGGGAATCCGGGCTAAGAGTTTTTAAAGCCCGTTCTCTTCTTTTGTTAAAGCTCTAAGGAGCTTTGAGAAGCCTTCCTGCTATCATTTGCCTGCATCGGTTTTGGATGGGGTGGGGCTGGGACTGAGCAGTGTGCCTTGAGTGGGGTATTCTCTGCCCTTTAATGCCATCTCTAAAGGGCCTGGAGGAAAATGCCTTGACCGTCTTGATCCCTTTGCTCCCTGGATTCTCCCTTCTGGGCCATTTCCCAGCTACTCATAACACAAGGACATAAGAAGAGCCCTGCCAGATCATGTCAACCGAAGCTCATCCTGTACTCACAGAGGCCAGCCAGATGCCCATTATAAGAAACCCTTAAGCAGGATCTGAGACCTCTCCATGAATTTGTCTAATCTTCTTTCAAAGCCATCCAAGTGGATGGCAGCCATCACTGCCACCTGTGGGAGCGAGTTCCATAGATTAACTCTGCACTATGTGAAGAAGGCCTTTTTCATCCCAGATGCTCCCTGCAAGCCCAAGTCCAGTCCTTGGCACAGAGGGGCATAGGGTCTCTTTGGAGCTAAGTTGAGGGTTTATGCTAAAGGAAGAGTGAACTGGGTAGGGGTCACAGGAGGGGAACCTGGGATTTCAGGGAGCAGAGAGGGAGAAACAAAGATGGAATCCCTTTTCCTTCCTGGGTAACGGATGCCAGGAATCACAAACCTCCAAGAGAGCTGCTTTCCTCTGTGGATCCTGCAGAAGTGTCAAGGGGTTTGCTAATACCCAATATTAATATTATGGGTTTCAATTGCCGGTGTGAATCTGCAAAGTGAGCCAGCAAAGGGAAACCAGGCGGCTTCAGCCAAACCAAGGGAAATAAAAAATTGACTCATCTGTGCAATTTAGGGCTATCTCACCCTGCACCCCCCTCCCCAAAAAAGAGAGCAGTTGGTGTTTCTGAAGAAGAGAGGAGGCTGTCAAAATGGAATGTTTAAAATATAATGCAGTAGGTCTCTGTGATGACGAGTTCAGTTTCATCACTGGGGGAATTTACTCCCACCCAAAAGAGCAGATGAGAAATAATGGCCCTCTAAATGAAACCCCCACCCCCCACTGGATCAGCTTAAAAAGCTTTTAGGAGGAAAAAAGGTAAATAAATTCCACTGCTGAGCTGTGGATGTTATCCTAACCCAGCACGAATAGCCAGAGCGATAGTAATGGGGGAGTCATCAACAGCTAAGAAGATTGCAACTCTTAAGGGAGAGTGGCAGCTATGATTGAGCTGGAGGAGAGGCGGGGTGGGTGGGGGGACTACATGCACACGCACATCCTGCTCCCCCCCTCATTGTCTTCCTATTTCAGGAGGAATTTAGGCAGGGGTGCTAAATAGAAATGTCCTATTTAATGGCAAAGGGGAGGAAGCATCACCCCGGTCCTGGTTTCAAAATCAAATCTGATGGGCCCTGTTCATGCATTATTCATAGGTTGGGCATCATTGTGTAGTCCATGGAGTGGGTCCTGATGTTGCATGCAGTTGTCTGTACAAGAAAGACCAACCTGGGAGCACCTGGGAGTGTCAGTTCGGAGGGGATCCCTGCATCCGGGATGCCCACAGAGCCAGGTGCCACAATGATGTGGGAGTCCCTACTTGGGAGCAGGTGCCTGCATGTTGTACTTTCTTTTCTGATCATCTGCACACAGCACAAGGTTGTTGAAGGAAGATGTGATTTGGAGGCTGGTCTATGCAGTTATGCCACATGGTTGAGCACAGTGTGAGTAGGACTGCTGTGACATCATGACACTGGTGCCAGGATCCCTGACTGGCTGGATCACACAGCCAACAAGAAGGGCAAAACTCTTAAGAACAGCAGCAGCAGCAGCAGCAGCAGCAAGGTGGGCGTAGTGGTGAAGTTGGGTGAAACAGGATGAAAATGGCAACGTTTGGAAAAGTCATCTGGATAATGTTTTGACGACCCAGAACTCTCCCTTTAACCACCTACAAGGTTCTGCCTGCAAAAATGTAGCTTGGTCCTCCTAGCAGCTAGAAAGAGAGTCACTCACAGTGGTGGGTTTTGCGCCACAAAGCTCAAACAGCAGAATGACACAGCCCTTATAAAATATGTTAGGCTTGCAGAGAGAAAAAGGGGGAGCATGTGGTCCTTTCCCTTTGGCCTTGAAGGGAATTCCCAGCCATTTCAGTGATTGCAGGTAGGTGGAATACAGAATCATAGAATTCTGCAGTTGGCAAACACCCCAAGGGCCATTTAGTTCAGCCCCCTGCAATCAGGGAATCATAGCTAAAAAATCCCATCAACCTCAGTTTAAAAACCTTCAAGGAAGGAGAGCCCACCACTTTCTAAGTTAGTCCATTCCACTGCCGAGCAACTTTTACCCTCATAATGTTCTTCCTAATGTTAAGTCAGAATCTCATTTATTGTAGTTTGAATCCATTGGTTCAGGTCCTCCTCTTTGCCTGCTCTGGTCTCTTGCCAGCCCACAGACCAGATGCATACCCCTCAAGTGTACTGATTAAATTGGGAAATCCAATTTTTGGGGGGCCATGCTCTCACATGGGTCATGCAAGTCATGCAGGAGCATGGCCCAAAAAGACAGGTGTCCAGGTTTTCAACTGCAACATGTTGGAAGGTACGCAGATGGACCAAACCAGCCTACCCAGAGCACCCAGGAGGCTTCATGAAGAGAACTGAGAAATGGTCTGGTTCTGCAATGCTCTTTTCCTGGGAAACATCCCTTCTTGGGCACTTGCCCTGCACCAACTAAGAGTAGGTTCCCTGCTCCCTTCACACCAGAAACTGCTCTTGTGGTGGGAAAATGGATCAGCATTGCTCAGCTTGCCAGTGCCTCTTCACCACCACCAATGCCATCTGTGCATACAAAAGATCCCAGCTTCAGCACCCAATGGCACCTCCAGGTAGACCTGGGTAAAATCCCTTCCATGAACCCCTGCAGAGCCATTGCTGCCAGTCAGTGTAGACAATACTGAGCTAGATGGAGCAAGGCAAGTTCCTATGCTCTCTTTTCTGCAGCTGCTAAGTCTAGTGTGGCCTCCCACTGAGTTGCTTGCCCCCACTCAAACAGTCTGCCCTTTGACCTTGTCATGGGCCAAGCAGGATCAGAGCCTGCCCTGAATCTTCCAACATTCAGCTTCATTGGATGTCATGTGGTAGTAAGCTCAGTATCATGAGAGAGAGAGAGAGAGAGAGAGAGAGAGAGAGAGAGAGTTCTGCTACCAGCAGCCTGGTGGTCAGATGTGCTTTAGAGAACCTTCCTTCTCCTCCCCATTCTGAGTACTAGCTATGAACAAGCAAAGGTTGCCACCCTGAGCCAGGCCACTGGCCCATGTGGTTGACAATAAATCTTAACAACAACAACCCCTTTGCCCAGCACTGACTGCTCTGAGTTACGTCAGCTCTCTAGGGTGGGAAGAACTTGTAAATCCTCCTATCGCCTAAGGCAGTCAGTTGACCCTAAGGACACCACAACTCCCACCCACCTAATATTGAGCCAGAAGGAGGCAGCTGTCACCCAGGCTAGCACCCAAGGGCAGTCCTGCTGTTTGTGCCTTCCCTGCCTTGCTCGTGCCAGGGCTGAATTTCATTCATTATGCATGCAACTATGGTAATTCCCCCCTCCCCCCGCATCTGCCTGTGTAGCATCCAGCATCCTTATTATTCCAAGTATTCCCCCCCCCCCATCATTTACTGGCTGGCCTTATTATGGTCCCTGCACCCTCCCTGTTCTGTAGGGTGCTTAATTGCAACAGAGGTGCAATCAGAGCCAGCCATGTGGCGGGTAATTGACTGAATTCTAATAAACACCAGCCCAGCACAGCCACAGTGGCAGGCAGAGCCGATTGGAGGGGGCAAGGGGAGAGCTGCCTGCCCCCAGGCCCACGGGCAGTGCCTGGCTGGGAGTGCCAGCAAAACAGACCCGCTCACGCACTGGCATACCGGGTGACAGTTTGGGCATTAACATAGATAGAGTGCTATTTATATCAGTTTGTACATTTAATCAGATTTTTTGCAGTTTTCAGCAAGATGTGGACTCCATCCCTGTCCAAGGCATTTGGTTCAAATCAGTTGAGACAGAGAATAATCAAGATTTATGATGCTCATTCTGAGTCCGGATCACACAGTCAGTGCAGCTGGAACGGCTCCGGTGCTGCCTCTCCCAGAGCCTGGCCGGCTGGCGAAGACTTCGCTCTCCCTCGTGCGGGAGATTTAATGTCCATCTTGCAAACTGTCAAAACACGTCAGCTGCTGCAGATAAGGGCAAAACAACACACACACACACACAGTTTCTGATCGGCACTTTCCCTCTGACTAAGGTGGGCATCTATGCCCAGGAGCCATTTACCTCCATGCATCTAACAGAGGCTGAGAGGGCAATAGAGTCTTCCTGGAGGTGATGCTTTTAAGAAGCAAAGCAGGTGGGAAGGATCCAGCCCACCTGACGTCATCACAGGAATGCTGCTTCACAAATCATCAGGGTACCTGTCCATCTGACTCAGTATTGTCTACACAGGCTGGCAGCAAAGCCTATCCAGTGTTCCAGGCTGGGGACTTCCCCAACCCAACCTGGAAATGCCAGTGGGGACTTTCCATATGCAAAGCCCTTGCTGTATCATTGAGCCATGCCTCCTTCTACCACAAGTAGCTATAGTAGCCTCTGCTAGTTGTGAGCCAAAACTGTGCAGGCCATCACAGGCTGATAGCAATGGCCGGAGGGAAGGGGAGGTGCTGCAGGTCTCCACTTCAAGATGCTCATTGCCACCCAGAAAGGCCAGGATTGTCCTGGTGGGGGAGAAGGAAGAGAAGCTCAGTGAAGCCACTTTTCAGACTGGGCCACATAAATTCCATTGAATTTCCTTTTAACAACTGTGGTGGTAGTGGGTTTTATGGTTGTTTTCACCATGAGGTCCCTGGGAAGGATGTAACAATTTTAAAAGACAATATTAAAACAAGGGGTGGGCCTTTCCATCTCTCTCTCTCTCTCTCTCTCTCTCTCTGGTGTCCAAGGCCAGAGGAAAGAGATGTGTCTTCAGCAAATGACAAAAAATGACACACAGAAAGTGCCCGATATCTCTCTGTGAGTAGGAAATTCCACAGCTCAGGGTCTCACACAGATAATGTCATTTCCTGGGCCACTCCCAAAAAACTTATGAGGATGCAACTACAACCATCCTCATGAAAACAAAGCCCCTAAACAGGGCCGCCTTTAGCATATGTGCTGCCGGGGTGCAAAGATCCGCCCAGTGCCCCCCCAATTTAGTTTAGCCCCCAAATTAACTTTTATTGTGCTTATGAACTGTAAGTGATGGAATTATAACACAATTTGCAATGTTTCACTCGGGGTCAGTGGCACCTTTGACACAACTGATCTCGCGCCGCCTGCCTGCCTGCCACGAGATCAGTCGTGTCAAAGGTGCCGCTGACCCCGCTGCCGCATAGCAGCTCAATACAATACGTAACATAATATTTTGGTGTAAGAGTTACGGTAATTTCGCGTGCACGGCGTCATTGAGAATGACAAGCGCCACCATTGTGAATGACAAGTACTGCCGCCGGCGCTGGCGCAGCGCGGCTTTGTTAAATAAGTGCACAAAGTCAAAAGTCCTTTAGTGAAACAGTAGGTATACATTTCGGTAATACCTAGGTATATACGTATTTTGTTTTTTTGCTTGATCAAAATTATTTATTATTTCATAACAGGTAGATAGTTAAGAGCTTAGGTGGCTTCAATGGTGGGTGCCTGGTGCCCCCCATAATTTGGCAACCAGGTGCCCCGCACCCCTTGCACCCCCGGGTAAAGAAGGCCCTGCCCCTAAACCTCAGAAAGACCCAGTGGTGGCAATTTTATTTATTTATATAATCTAGACATTTATATACCACTTAATGGTTTGCATTTCTAAGCAGTGGACATACAAACAATCCACAGCAAATGGCACAATAAAACAATAAGAAATTATCATAAAACTGAATGGGGCACCACCCCACCAGTCCCAGTGTCTTCTCAGCCAGCCCCTACCTGCCTTCTGACTCCTATCTAAAGGATGGTGGTCCTGGCTGTCAGCTTTCTCCTCCTCAGTCTCAGCAGCGGGGAGGAGGATGAGGATGCAGACAACATCCACTCATCATTGGTTCTGGTTCCACCTACTACTGGGCCCCATGCTTCCTGACTTCCTAGTTCCAGTGGGCACCAGCTACCACTGGAGAAACCCATGCAAGAAATCCCTGGGCCCTGCCCTGGGGTGGATTTCTAGTATCACTGGGTGGAAAAGGGCTCAGCATCCTTTGGAGAGGCAGCCAGATGGATGCACTACCTGGACTGTCTTGGGCACAGTCATCTTAATTTCCTTCCTTAGGAATGTAGAAAGCTGCTTTGTACAGAGTCAGAACCTTGGACCACATAACTCAATGCTACTTACACAAAGTGACAGTGGCTGCCCAGGGTTTTAGATGGGGCATCTTTCCCCACCCTGCCTGGAGATGCCATTGGGGACTGAGCTGTGGTGGTGTAGTGGTTAGAGTGTCAGATTAGGACCTTGGGAGATGGGTTCAAATCCCCACTCAGCCATGAATGAAGCTCACCTTGGGCCAGCCACCACCTCTCAGGCTAACCTACCACACAGATCTATGGGGATTCATGGAAGAGAGGGAGAACCATGTTCACCACCTTGGAGCTCCATGGGTAAAAGGTGGGATATAAATGCAATAATAATAATAATAAATGCTAAGCAGGTGCTGTACCATAAAGCTATGGACCTTCCCACAAATCCTGCCCACCCTTGATGCTGGTGTGCGAAGCTGCTTGGAATGAAAGAGGGTTCAACTCACAGCTTCCAATGTGTGAAACCCAAGAGCAATTCTCCATCAAGTCAATAAGGTAAACAGAGCCCAATTTGGGTAAACAGAATTAGTGGTGCTGAAGAGCTGTGGGCATTGCTGCACATACTGATTAGCATAAATGCTCAACACAAACCAATTAACACTCTCCAGTCAGCTTATCCCATGTCACTTTGCACAAACACAAAGCCCGACACTAAACACACATTGATTTCTTCGTAAAGCCCAGCCTCACGCGATCCCAAACTCAGCAAAACTGAAGGCAATTACTCCTTCCAAAGCTCACATTTCCTGAGAAGCTGATGAAGGTGTGCTGAGTGAAGACCCAACCTGCCTCGAGGGGGTGGGCTGCAGCACCCCCCTCCTCAAAAAGGATGTTCAGAAAAGGGCAACCCAAATCATCAAGGGGCGGCAGCGACTCCCCTATGACGGAAGGTTGCAGTGTTTGGGACTTTTTCGTTTAGAGAATGGACAAGTAAGGCAACATGGTAGAAGTTTATAAAATTATGTACGGCATACCTGCATAGAGTCTGACACAGCAGAGTCTTCTTATGTTCTCTCTTCCTAAGGCTAGTGGTAAATCACCTTCAAAAGCCCAGCTCCAGAAGACACATGTTACTTTCTGGTCAGGGACCTTGCTAAAGAGCCTGTTGGCATTCCAAACAAGGCAGCACTGGCTGGGAGCCTTATTGAAAGGGGTTGCTGAAATCATCTCCCCCACCCCCACCCTACGGATGGCTCTCAGCAATGGTCGCATTAAAGAATGTGGGTCCCTCAAAATGACTCATGTTCAGGTGCCCAACACCTTGAAGTCCCTGCTCCCTCTCACTAAATCAAGCAGCCCGGAACAGCTGCAGTGGTTGTTTGTTTAAGGACCCTATGTTCCAAAAGATGATCCTAGGGCATTTTTACACAAACCCATTAGCACAGAGCCTCCAAGTGTCCCTGTTTTCTAGGTATAGTCCCAAATTGACAGAAGCCATCCTGGTTTCTGATTTGATCCTGGAATGTCCCACTTTTCCTTAGGACATCCCTATTTTCATTGGAGAGATGATGGAGGATATGATGGTAGGACATCAATTATTGCCCAATAGCTTGTTAGAGGAGGAGAACTTCCTGAGACCAGAGTATGGTACTGAGGGTAGCCTGGTGGAGTAAAAGATGATCAGCACTAGTTGGTTGCTGGAAAAGACAACAGTGGCCTGGAGAGCAGCATTGCTCTCCTGTCTCCACAGCTTCTTCCACACATTTAGTCTGGAATACGAATAATTCATTCACTCAATTTTTATGGAGAATCCAGATGCTGTTACTGCCAGGTTATTGCATTCCACTCTGCTTGTGTTGTCTTTTTTTATATATAAAAAATCTAATTTGTCGTGGTCTTTTTTGTGTGTGTGTTGAAATGCAGCTGCAGCACCAGCCTGCCCACTATGGCCTGCAAAGTAGTACTGAGGCTTTCCAGGGCTACTGTCCCTTTAGTTTTCTATCCCTTGATTTGTTTCAGCCTCTTAACTCATGACATTCCTGAACCAGCCCCTTATTCAGTAAATTCCTGGGATGGTGGCTCTAATTACTAGATGCCTCTTGCGTGGGCAGAGCAATGACTTACTTTTTAGGACTAAGCAGAAATCCTCCATCTGCTTTTGTGGTTCCATTCATGGACCATGAGAGGGGAGGGCATTTTTTGCTATTTTTGGTGGGTGGCGGTATCAAAGTCACCGTTGCTCCCCTGGCACCTTGGTTGCTGCTGGCTGACATGTTTAAATCTCTACAATGGCTCAGGAATGCATCATCCACAAGGAGTTGGGGAAGTGGCAGTGATCCTCACCCTCAAAATCCAACCCCACCCTTGAAATATGAAAGTGGGGAGGCTGCTTTGCACTCCCCTTTCACCATGACCCACCCCCTTTCAGGATTCTGAAAGTTCAACCCAACACTATTTTATTTTATTTGTAAGGATCAGAACTGTACAACTGCAATTAATTTTAAAAATGCAAAGAGGAAACTAGAATTTAAAGCTGCCATTGCCATGATCCCCCCCCGGGAAGGAACAGGAACTGACTGAGAGCTCGCCCACACTTACCTTTGCTTTGCATTTCTATGCACAAGTCCTGGCTTTCCAGGTCTGAGTCCTGGGTTTTGTTTTGTTTTCTCCCAATGCTTTCCCTGCAAAAACCCTCTCTTTACCACTGAATCAGAGCAAACAGCAATCCGTGAAAAACCTGAATTGCTATTTGCTCTAATTCGATGGTAAAGATCAGATTTTCCTGGAGAAAGCAGTGAGGCAAAAAAAGGTGTCAATCTGTGCCTAGAAAATGTAGGGCAAAAGAAAAGTGTGAATGAGCTGGGATTAAGTGCTGGATGCAAGAGCACTGCAAGTGAACAGGAAGCACTAAAGTAGCAGAGCTGATTTCAGAGAAAATGGAGACGAGAGGGCAATGAATACACAGGGACAGTTGCAAGGAGAAGCAGGATGCGAGATTACTCCTACATTGCAGTAGGTGGATCAGATGACCCTTTGGTTCCCTTCCAGCTTGACAGTTCTATGATTCTGTGGGAAAGATGGTGGGGTCTTGCTCATGGAGAAAGGGTGCTGCTGGATTTGTAAGAGGAATTAACACTCTATTAGGGGCTTTCTGAACTGCTGTTTTAATTCTGCTTCCAGCTGTGTGTGGAAGAGCAACACTTTTATCGGTGCTAATGGGCCCTCCAACATTTCTCCAATGAAAATAGGGACACCCAGTGTGTGTTTTTTCTAGAAAAAGAGGTGCCAGAACTCACATGAACACCTCCCTTGTTCTAAGAGTGTGCAATGGCACCCACCTAAGAGGTGCTGGAACTGAGTTCCAGTGAGTTCCAGCTGCAAAAAGCCCTGAGGTTTGGGTCAAACCTGGTGGGGCAGTGCCTCAGCTGTTCCCCTTTCAGAGGAGGGGCAGGACAGTGAGATGCATGAGTGGGAGCCGAGAGAGCCATCTGCTAACATGCCTAATTGCATGAGCTAATTCCAATGCCATCCAGGTGTTGCCGCCATCAACAAGGTTAATAAAAGATGAGGGGGGCACAGCTGGCACTGCGGCTTGCAAGTTGGACAGGTCAGGAGAGCCAGCTTGGAGCAAGGCGCAGACAGTTTGGCTCCAGCCCTCAGCAAGCACTGATTAAAAATAAATCTCCTTTTCGTTTTGGAATCTGCCCGTCAGCGCCTCCTTGTAGGTGGAATCCATTAAAAAATTATCCTTTGCAAAAGTGCTCAAGTATTTTTGACTGTTAGCAGCAGCACAGCCTGCATCAAGGAAGGTGGAGGGGGAGAGTCAGGGGAGCTAATTGGTGCCAACCTGCCTCCATTGTGGGCCAGCATCAATAAGCAAGGCTGTGCCAACAGGCCGCTGACTCAGGCAGAGCCCATTCAAGCTCTCCTGCTGTGGTCGGGAAGGAACGACTTCTGTGCTTCATGCTAATGAAAGGTAATTGAAGCTCCAGTCATGACTGCATCTTGCCAAGCAAAGTCTGGCTGCTGCAAACTCAGGGTGGGCCAGTGAGTAACTAGCTAGCAAGGTCTCATTATCTCCGCAGAACCAAGCCGTGGAGGGGAGGGGGAGGGAGGAGGAGGAGGACGAAGGGAGAGAGAATTCCTCTCCATAAAAATTAACACTTTAGCAGGGAGCCAAATGGTGACAGCTAATGCACTTTTGAGCGAGATCTAAATTTTATTCATAAGCTTCAGTGTCAGGCCTAAAATAACATTTTTACAGACACTCTGAGCATAAACAGCCCCGCTGACTCCAAATCAGGGAATCTGGGCCTGGGAATGAGGCAACTCAGTCATTTGGAACAAGGAGAGGCGCGTTTTGAGCCATTGCTCCCGATAACAAAGGAGGCCGATGTGCTCCTCACACCATCTGCTTGCCTGCAAGGGAGCCCGTCTGCTGGAGGGATGGCAGTCCAGGGCTCCAGCCGAGGAGGAGGAGGAGGCGGCAGCAGCAGCAGCACACTAAGACTTACACAGGGTCCTCAAAGGGAGCTAAGCCCACAGCAGGTCCTGAGACTTTGATGTCCAGAGGGGCACCAGCCAGCAATCCAGCCATGGCATCATCCCCACAGCTCTGGCCAAAGGAGGAAGCCATAGGCAGGAGAGCAGTCGCATCGTCTGGAGCTGCCTTCGCGCATCAGGAACTCTAAAGCAGCACTCTAAAGCCTTCAGACTACAATTCCCTGCCAGCACAGTCATTGGCCATGCTGACTAGGACTGATGATAGCCATAGTACAAAATGTGTGCAGGGCACTAAGCTGGGCATGGCTGCTCTCCAGGCTTCCAGGTGAGGGATGCTCAGAGTCCATTCCAGCTGCTCCCCAGCCCTGGTCCATAGCTTAACCAGGAATAGGTCTTCACCTCTCGGTGACTTCACCTTTCGGTGTCTTGGCCCCACAGCAGTGCTTCCCTAAGACCATTTGTGGAGCCAATACCCTCAGCACACTGGCTTGAGTAAACCAAGAGTGCCCAGGATGGAGGGGGAGCCTTTGGAAAGACTTGGGTCCCACTTATTTTAACTCTGGTCACTGCTTCCACATTCACAGATTTATTTTAAATCTATTTATTTAGAGCAGCTGGCCAATCTCTGTCATAACAAAAAGGTTCAAGGGGCAGGGAAGTGTTCTCGACACATAGGAGACACCTCTCCTGGGAAACAAGGCATCCCAGGGCTTCTTTGTAAGAAATTTTGAGCCCTCCCATTTGGCAGCTTTTATGCCACTCAAGTCTGGAATGGATCAAGCTGGGGAGGGACGCACACAAACAAAGAAAACCCAAACAAACGTGGGAGCAGAGACAGGCAGAAGGGAAGCCCAGCAGCACCCGCAGCACCCAGCTCTTCCTGCCAAACTAAATCTGTCTCCCAAGGAAGCCTGGGTCACCCTACCAAGCTGCCACCTACAGTTGCCATTGGGATGTTTCCCAGAAAGGGCGGCGATGGGTGGGCAGCCACAAGCCTTCAATCAATATTTACTCAACATGTAGGCTACCCTTTGGAGACCCTTAATTGCAAATTAATCATCATTAACTGACAGTAATTGAATTTGCTTAAAGGCAAGTCTCCCGCTTGCTCCCATCAGCAAACAAGGCACTCGGGATGCTGCTGCTGCTGCTCTCAAGGGTCTGCAGAGGGACATGGTGCCTTCTGCTGAGTCAGACAATTGGTCCATCCACTTCAGTAATGTCTACACTGACTGGCAGCAATGGCTGTCCTGGGGTTCAAGAATGGTTCGCTTCAAGCCCTACCTAGATATGCCGCCAGTGAGGACTGAATGGGGGGCCTTCTGCATGCAAAGCATTTGCTCTGGCATTGAGCCACAGCCCTTCCCCAAACATGGAAAGTCAGCAGGACCTGGACCAGGCAGACACCCAGCTGAGCTCAGCTTGGACTAAGCTTGAACCCTCGCCTTGTGGCTCCCTCTCTTGCTCCAAAGCATCCCAGGGAACTCAGAGCACCAAATGAGGAGGAGGAGGAGGAGGAAGGAGGGCACATTTTTTCCCATGGTAAGGCTGCCTGCAGAAGGAGCAAGATGGGACTCTTGATCTGGAGACACAGCAGATCAGGGCTCTGTGTGAGCTGACGACTGAAGCCATGAAGATGCAGAGAGTTCCTGTCTCATGTCAGCACTGTTGGGCAGAGGCACTGAAATGGCACTTTAGCCAACCACCCACCCACACTGATAGGGAACTTGTTTTTCCTGCCATGCCCAAGAAACAGAATGTCAGTATCACCAGTCCTCATGGCAGGTTTGGCATATAGAATCACAGAATTGTAGAGTTGGGAGGGACCTCAAGGGCCATCTAGTCCAACCCCCTGCAAGACAGGAATCACAACTATAGAATCCCTGACAGATGACCATTCTGTGGGGAAATCTGTAGTTAAAATGACAATTAGGTTGGCTAAATACAAAGCAGTTGAGACTTGCAGAGTTCCTGTATTCCTGGTGAAGACAGGTCTGTGTGATGTCATATCCCCTACTTCCTGTGGCAAAAAATGGGACAAATGATCTTAATCTTCTCTCCTTCCTCTTTGCCTCACTTCCTCTTTTTCTTTCAAGCCAGCAATGTGAGCAGACATCCATGCCTGGGGTTCAGAGCCCAGACTCTATTTTGGAAACTTATTTTGTATTTTGCAAATAAGAGGGATTTTTACCTGTATACTACTTTAATATATATGCTGCCTGCATTGGGATGTAAGTAAACCTTTTAGTTTTTACTAAAATGTGTGGTTCGTTCTTAGCAACGGGGACAGAAAGGGGAAAGGTCAGCAGACCACAAATAAATAGGGATAATTCCTAGCTTCCAGTAAGCTGCAAAAGCGCATAAGTGTTTTTACTCTGCTAAAAGGGCTTCAGAGCCTGCTTACTCTTGCATTTCTACCACGCATGTGGGACAGGAGGTTTAAATTTTAATTTACAGATTTAATCCTCGATCCATCTCCATCATATCTGACCTCTGTTTAAAAGCCTTCAATGAAGGAGGGTCTACCACCTTCTGAGGGCATCCATTCCACCAGCAAACAGCTCTTACCATCAGAAAGTTCTTCCTAATATTTGATCAGAATCTACTTCCTTGTCATTTGAATCCATTGATTTGGGTCTTACCCTCTGGAGCAGCAGGAAAAAAGCTTGCTCCATCCTTGAAGGGACAGCCCTTCAGATATATGAAGGCTGCTGTTGTATCGCCTCTCTGTCTTCTCATTCCCAGGCTGAGCTTCTGCAACTCCCTCAACCATTCCTCATAAGGCTTGGTTTCCAGAAATGAGAGATCCTGTCTCCTCTAAGTTCAGTGCAGGGGTAGCTGTCAACATCTAGCCCTCCAGGTGCTGCTGTTGGACTCCAATGCTTAGAAGCCCCAGGAGCCAGCATGCACAATGGTCAGGGATGAGGATGGGAGTGGTAGTTGCAATAACATTGGGGCGGGGGGGGGGGATCAGACTGGCTACCCCTGATTTGGGACAAATACCTTTGGGGACACCTTTGGGGGAAATGATAGAAAGCAGGGAGATGCGCAGTTCTGCTTCACAAAATAGTCAAGGAGCAAACACGGCCTTACAGAGGTCCAAGCAGCAGCCAAGGCTCCTTGGGGCTGGTAGGGAGGAAAGGAGGAAAGCCAATTGTAGATGGCACCAGAGCAAAAACAAGCAAATCATGTGTGTCAAAATGAGATAAATCTCATTTCTTCTTTTGATGGAGTTACAAGCTTGGTGGATCAGGGAAATGCATTAGTGTATCTTGATTTTGTCTTTTGACAAAGTCCCCCATAATATTCTTGTGAGGAAGCTGGTAAAATGTGGGTTGAATGAGGTAACTGTTAGGCAGATTAGCTGGTTGATTGACTGAACTCAAAGAGTACTTATTAATGGTTCCTCATTATCCTGGAAAAAAAGTAACAAGTGGAGTGTTGCAGGGTTCTGTCTTGGGCCCATTGTTGTTCACTGTATTTATAAATGACTGGATCGAGGAATTGAGGGGATGCTCATCAAATCTGCAGGTGACACCAAACTGGGAGGGGTAGCTAATGCCACAGAAGACAGAATTGGGATTCAAAATGACCTTAACAGATTGGAGACCTGGGCCCAAACTAAATGAAATTAGTTGTGATTCCTGCACTACAGGGGTTCAACCAGACAACCTTTAGGGACCAGCCACCAGTGGCTCCAAGTGTTTTAGAAGTGAAGAGCCAGGTGTGGGCAAGATCCCCAAAACACAGGTTGGAAGAGCTTCCAACTCTTCTCTTCTGAGCCAAGGACTAAGAGGCTGAAAAGCCATTTCATCTCGGCCAGCCAACCACTCAACCGTTCTGCTGATGATCTGGATCCTATCCTTGGCTATAGGCAGCAGAAAGTCTACTCTCTCTCTCTTCTGCGTCCCTGGATGGTGCCCTTCCACCTTTGCTTAGGAGCTGCTGGGACAATGAATGATTTACAGCTGAGCTGGGAATGGAGCCTCAGAGGATCTTCATAAATTCTCCCCACCACCACCACCACTGGAGTGACTGCCATAAGTCATCGGGGAGGGTGTCATCTCTATGTCTTCTCCTTTGTTGTGATCCACACAGAGCCCCAGCGGTTGTGTGATGTGGGCGAGGAGGGCAGCTCCTTCTGTGTCTGCCTTTCTCCATGGGGCTTGACAATGTCATTTCAAAGGGAGCAACCACTGTTTAAAGATGAGGCCGCATGTTTTTCGCCAGCTCTCGCTCTCCCTGGCAAGCTTGTTTTATTTTTCTGAAGGGAAGTGACGGCTGGGAGATATCAGCATGCAGGCCTCTGCACATGTTGAGCTAGGGAGGGAAGGGGGGGTGTACAGGGGCGAAAGGGGAAACTGGTTTGCATGCAGCAATGGCAGCTGGAGCCAGCCGGAAAGCAATCGCCTCCTCTGCCTTTTGTAATGTCAACAAAAGAGCCCAGCTGCAGGGCAGCTCGAGACAAACTGCTGCTCCTGGGAGGTGTGGAGCACCCAGCCAGCCCCTGAGCCTCCAGCAAGCCAGAGGGACATAGAATAATAGAACTGTAGAGTTGGAAGGGACTCCAAGGATCATCTAGCCCAACCCCTTGCAATGCAGGAATCACAGCTAATCTGACATACACCCTTCTTACGCGCAATCATCCTAGAAGGTCAAGCTCCCAAACTGGGTAATTAGAATCATAGAATCATAGAGTTGGAAGAGACCACAAGGGCCATCGAGTCCAACCCCCTGCCAAGCAGGAAACACCATCAGAGCACTCCTGACATATGGTTGTCAAGCCTCTGCTTAAAGACCTCCAAAGAAGGAGACTCCACCACACTCCTTGGCAGCATATTCCACTGTCGAACAGCTCTTACTGTCAGGAAGTTCTTCCTAATGTTTAGGTGGAATCTTTTTTCTTGTAGTTTGGAACCATTGCTCCATGTCCGCTTCTCTGGAGCAGCAGAAAACAACCTTTCTCCCTCCTCTATGTGACATCCTTTTATATATTTGAACATGGCTATCATATCACCCCTTAACCTCCTCTTCTCCAGGCTAAACATGCCCAGCTCCCTTAGCCGTTCTTCATAAGGCATCGTTTCCAGGCCTTTGACCATTTTGGTTGCCCTCCTCTGGACATGTTCCAGTTTGTCCGTGTCCTTCTTGAACTGTGGTGCCCAGAACTGGACACAGTACTCCAGGTGAGGTCTGACCAGAGCAGAATACAGTGGCACTATTACTTCCCTTGATCTAGATGCAATACTCCTATTGATGCAGCCCAGAATTGCATTGGCTTTTTTAGCTGCCGTGTTAACCAGGGGTCTGATACAAGGGCAGGGAAACATTTTCGTCCCAGGGGCCGCAAACCTTCCTGGGGTACTTTCTTGGGACCAATCTCTATGCTCCATCCAGGCAAGGAAGAGCAGTCTGGATGCCCCCTGAGGATGTGTAGGAAATCAGAGGGCAACTTCTGAGAATTCCCACATCATGACTGGCTGTTGATACAGAGTTGCCTGGAGCCTCCAGGTACCTCTGCAGACGGGCAGGTCAAGTGGACCTGGGGAAGCAATAGTCCTACCAAGTAGAGGGGTGTGAAAAAAGCAACTTGCCTCCCTGGTCCTGGACAGAGCAACCTTGGGAAAAGCAAACCACTGGCTTTTAGACTCTTATAATCTAGGTGATGGGGGTGGGGGTGAAGAGAAAGCCCAGAGAGCAAAAAATGGCTTCTAGGTACCAAGTGTCTTCTTTAAAGAGATACCCAGGTGCCCTCCTGAACCATTTTCTTGCCCGTCACCTCTGTCTTGGAGAGGCAGCTACAAGGGAGCCAAATCTCTTCAAATCACTGCAGAGATTCCCTTTGCCTACCTGGGCATGGAAGCTGCAGTTTACCTGGGAGCAAGAGCAGGGCGCTGGGGTGAGCCACAGCTCAAGTGCCAATGACAAATTAGACCTTCCCCCCAAGATGAAGCAATCACAGATTTACGGTTTCATCTGCAAGGGCCTCAACACC
The DNA here is from genome assembly GCF_964252035.2 of Podarcis erhardii. NCBI lineage: Eukaryota > Metazoa > Chordata > Lepidosauria > Squamata > Lacertidae > Podarcis > Podarcis erhardii. The sequence goes on from NC_138503.1 coordinate 29,807,414, forward strand.
TCCTTCTGTGCAGTTATGTGGCCATTATGAGGGCGATTTAGCAATAAAATGTGACTGACTTCATTAAGGGCAAAGAAAAAGAGCACGGCGGCTCTTAAATCACAGGCAGGCCACACACAGGAGGAGCGGGACACCCACGCTGGCTTTGCGCAAGGACCCTGGTGCTGCAAGGGTGTGGGATGTGTGTGCGCGCAATGATAATGCTGCATTTTAAAACAAAAATAAAACAGTTCCTGAATTCTGCTCCCTAGTTCAGACCCCAAAGGAGGAAAAGTTTCTTCCTGGGCAGAGGACTGCCTCAGGCTCTGGTGTATGCTGGATTTGAAATGGCTACCAATGGCTACTAACCACAATGGCTATGTTTTGCTCCCGCAGTCAGAGGCACCGATGCTTCTGAATGCCAGTTGCTGGAAAGCACAGGAGGAGAGAGGCCCCTTGTGCTTGGGTCCTGCTTGTTGGGGCATCTGGTTCTTCACTGTGAGAACAGGAAGCTGGACCAGATAGCCCACTGACCTGATCCATCAGGCTCTTCTTATGTTCTTAAGGCTGGGGGCAGGGAGTGGTCACTGTCAGTATTGTGCTAAGGCCACCCCTCCCCACCCCAAGCCCCGAGCAGGAGGAGAGCAAAATCTGAAGGCTTGGCAAATGGGGCAAGGGGCACAAGATCACAGCACAGGAGGCCACAATAGTGTCCTGCTTGTGGGCTTCTTCCCATTGGGGCATCTGACTGGCCACTGTGAGAACAGGATGTTGGACTGAATGGGTCCCCTTTGGTCTGATTCAGCAGGGCTCTTGATGCCTGTAGATTCAGTGGTTACCAGATGACCCCTGATAAATGCTTCATGGAGCGGCTCAGCCACCAGCAGAGAGGGAATCTGTTTTCCATCTCCCAGCCACTGCTGCCTCTTAATTTTGTTGTTGAAGGGTTCACACCAGCGGTTTGGGGTTAGGCATTTCTTCACTGGGGGTTGCCCTCCCCCTGCCACTGGTGCAGAATTCAAGGCCACCAACAGCCAGGGCTGCATCCAGTAATGTCTCTTTATAGCTGTGGCATGTGCTGGGGGGGGGGGCAGGGGCAGGGAAGGTAGTTGGCAGGCTGTGCCAGCAAAGGCAGGGACTGACTTTCTGTTCTTGGATATATTTAGACACATGCTAAATGGGAAAACCTAGAAAGTTTAGGCAGAGCTTATAGGTGGAGGACAGCTGGATGAATGGCTCTCCTGCAGAGATGGCAGACCGGCAGGCCAGCAGGAGGCTTGGACCAATGGAAGGTTTCCCCTTTCACAGAGGCAGGTTCTCTTTGCAGAGGGATTTGAGGTTGGTCCCCTGGGCACTTTGTGTGGCTTCCTTTCTCCCCTCTCACCACGGGGGGGACGGGGGGGGGACTCAAGAGGTGAAGCAGGTCCTCCAAATGCTTCGCCACAAATCCAGTCTGAAGTCTGTGGGAATGTTCTGGGGTGCAGGAGAGGATATATTGACTAATTATATCCTTATCCAACTTGTGCTAACAAGTTCCCAAAATATCAGCAGAGTTTATAGACATTCCCCTTTAAGTTCGCAACGGTAACGCTTGCACAGGTTCGCTAGAACCTCTATAATAATTACTCTGGTAATTTCCCCTTTGTTCCCTCTTAAAATACAAGACACGACACAGTCTTTATAAAAGTATAAAAGAGTTTACTCACGTTCTGTTCACAATATGATCCCAGAAGGTAGGCAGGCTTAAAAAGGTTACATGCACTTAGAATCTATCTTGTAGCAAGATAGTACTGTCCTCTCTTGGCTGGGAGCCAAGAGGGCATGTTGCTCCTTCAGAAGATGAAGATGGCAAGAGGCAAGAGGCAAGAGGCAAGAGAGAGAGTGGCTGCCTGCCCTGTGCTTTTATCATTACCTGCACAGGTGAGGCCACACCCACCTCTGGTCACATGCGGAGGAAGTCCGTCCCCAGGAAGTTTACCTGCTTGCTGGACAGACATCCCTCCCCATGTTCTAACATGTACACTCTAGGAATGTTGTCATTGACTGCTCCTGTGTTTACATCCCACATACCCCTTCTCAGGCAATACAACATACACAAAACATAAACAACTTTATTCAACCACCCAGAGTCCCAGCTTGACACGTAGATTCTGGAAACTCTCTCTTGGTAGGGGTTTCGTCAGGATGTCAGCAGTCATCTCTTGGGTGCTGCAGTAGGATAGTTCCACAAGTCCATCCTGGATCATCTGGCGTATGTAGTGGTATTTAACCCCAATGTGTTTTGTTCTGGCCAGGAACTTCTCACTCTGCGTCAGCTTCAGGCAACTTTGATTGTCCTCTAGCAAGCTGACAGGCCCTTTTCTCACCAACCCAAAGTCCTTTATGAGTTGATCAAGCCAGGCGATCTCTCTGCAGGCTTCTGTTGCTGCAACGTATTCTGATTCTGTGGAAGATAATGCTACACAGCTCTGTTTATAACTGCCCCATGAAACAGGTCCATCACCAAACATGAAAACATGACCACTTGTTGATTTATAATCAGCATTATCCCCAGCCCAATCCGCATCAGTATACCCAACCAACTTAGGATCTCTGACGGCTGGTAACCTTAATTTACAATTCATGGTACCCTTCAAATATCGCACCACCCTCTTTACACCTGCCCAATCATGCTCAGTGGGAGAATTCACTTTTCTGCTAAGAATCCCCACAGCATTTGCTAAGTCAGGTCTACATGTGGTAACTAAATACAAAAGTTTACCAATCGCCGACCTGTAGTCATTGTTGTCTGGCAACTGCTTCGAATCCTCCTGATTCTTCAGGAAGTCAGTAGCCATCGGTGTAGCAACTGGATGTGCGTCTTGCATCTGCATGTGCTCAATTAGCTCGTGGATCTTCTGTCTTTGGCTGAGAAGAAATGAGCCGTCCTCTTCTCTTTCCACCTGGATCCCGAGGTAGTACTGGACATCTCCTAGCTCCTTGACCTCCACCTCTTTGCTAAGGTGTTTTACTATCTGTGTATAGTCTTTCTCACTTGCTGTGGCAATAATCAGGTCATCAACAAATGCTAAGATATATGAGAATTGTCCATTATTTGACTTACTGTACAAGCACTTGTCAGCGTCGCCTTGCTTGTACCCAAGTTGCGTCAGCATTTTATGCAACTTCTGGTTCCAGGCTCTAGCAGCCTGTTTAAGTCCATAAAGTCCTTTCTGCAGTTTGCACACTAAATGTGCCTCATGTGGTTTCACAAAACCTTTGGGCTGTTTCATATAAATTTCTTCAGAAATCTGCCCATGTAGAAAAGCGGTAGCAATGTCTATGTGTTTCACTCTCATTTTCTTGGAGGCTGCAATGCTTAGAAGCATTCTTACGCTGCTGTACCTCACGGTTGGTGCAAAAACTTCATCATAATCTTCACCAAAACGCTGTGAAAATCCCTGTGCTACAAGTCTAGCTTTGTAGCGCTGCACTTCTCCTTCTGACCCCTTCTTAACCTTGAAAACCCATTTACTGCCAATGGCCTTCTTACCGGGAGGCAGCTCAGTGAGTGTCCAGGTCTTGTTCTGATGCAGTGCATCCATCTCCTCCTGCGCGGCCTTCCTCCAGAGACTGGCTTCTGCAGCTGGCATCTCCTGTATCTCTTCCCAAGTGGAAGGTTCCTGTGGAAACGCCGACCCTGCAAAGTAGGACAACCGTAATGGTGGGACACCTTTGTTGGTTCTGGACGAGCGCCTGACCTCTGGTTCTGCGACCGCATCAGCTTCCTCATCCTCCTCCAACGCAGGCATGTCCCCATCTGAGTCCTCCTCTTCGTCTCTGGTGTCACCAGGGTTCTGGTCCTCTGCGTCTTCTGGTGCGTCGCCTGTAGGGGGCGCTGTAACACTTGAAGGCAGATTAGTACTTTGTGGGGTCTCAAAAGGGAAATATACAAACTCTTGAGTCCTTTCTGACTCATCGGAAGAATCCACAACAGTGTTCTTAGTGTCTACTTTTCCATATTCATCAAAATAAACCGCATGGTATGCATTTGTCTTACCGGTTTGTAAGTCCATAATTCTATATCCTTTGCCTCCAGAGGCGTATCCCACCAGGATACCTGCTTTTGCCCTGGAGTCAAGCTTGTGTCTGTGTTCCTTGGGCACGTGGAAGTAACACGGACTTCCAAACACACGTATGTGCGACAGATTGGGAGCTTTCCCATGCCAAAGTTCAAATGGTGTGCGCTCTGCACCTTTAGTTGGCAGTCTATTCTGCAAATAGACCGACGTGTACACTCCTTCGGCCCACAGCTTCTGTGGCAAACATGCATCCTTTAGCATGTACCTTGTCATGTCCATAATGGACCTAAACTTTCTCTCAGCTATGGCATTCTGCTGTGGTGTGTAAGGAATTGTGGTTACGTGTGCAATTCCTTCCTTGGCCAGGAGAGCCTGCATTTCATTTGAGCAGTACTCACCTCCATTGTCGCTCATTAGCACAGCTGGAGCTCTTTGGAATTTATTCTTGACCATGGCAATGTATTCCTGGAGCTTGTCCACTGTCTCACTCTTCTCTTTGAGGAAATACACAACACAAAATCTTGAAAAGTCATCCAGAAATATTAAAATATATCTATTCTTTCCCAGTGAGGGAACACTCATGGGTCCACATATGTCAGTGTGCACTATGTCAAGCACTTTGTTGCTTCTTTGTTCTGCACAACGTGGAAATGAAGGTTTTACAGCCTTCTCAGTAATACAGCTTATGCACTTTGCTGGAGCTTTGTTGCTCTGCTTTACCTGCAAACCTCTTACAAGATCTCTTTTCTGTAGATCCAGAATGACGTTGGTGTCTCTATGTCCAAGCCTTCTGTGCCATAGGTCCAGATCTGCTTCATCCTTCTGGCTGGAATGTGCCACCTTTGCAGACTGATTCTCTGAAAAATCAAGCTCATATACACCATTGATTAGCTCTGCTTGAGCAAACACTTTGCCATTTCTAGTCACCTTGCATTCTCCATTTCCAAATGTGATCTGGAAACCTTTCTTGTCCAATGTGGACACGCTGATTAAATTGCAGCTCAGCTCTGGTACATACAAAACTCTAGAGATTGTGTTCTCAATGCATTCATTGTTTATATTGCATTTCAGACTCATGGAACCTGCACCTTTTGCTTTAACAATGTTCCCATCTGCAATTTCAATTTCAGATCCTTCTTCATCATTTATCTCATTAAAATAGTCCTTTTTATATGAAAAATGCGAGCTGGCACCTGAATCAATTATCCATTTATTACGTCTATTTTCACGATTCTGGACAGTTAAATTCCTTTCTTGCAGTAGCCATGTGCATTCACATTTCCCCTTCTTTTCTCCTTTTGGCTGAAAGGGGTGGGGTTTCTTGGCTTTAGGAGCCTTGCAATTCTTTGCAATGTGTCCTTCTTTGTTACAATTGAAACAAATCACTTTCTTAGGCATCTCTTTGGACTTTGTACATTGCCTAGATGCATAACTGCTGTCCTTGCTTCTAGCATTTCTCACTGGAGATTCAGCTCTATCTCTGCATTCTTCTTTTAAATAACCAATCAAGTCTTTAAAAGTCAGACCTTGTCTATGATCCATCAAACTTACAAATGCGCTAAAGCGTGGTCCAAGTGATGATAACAAAAATGCTATCTTTGTATCTTCATCAAAAGCTTTGGGAGTCAAATCAATTCTTTGAATAATCTCAGTAAACTTGTTGATGTGCTCTGTGAATTCCTGTTTTGAATTCATCCTCACTCTGGTTAATTTACACACCAAGTTTCTGAAGCAGTTTATGCTAGATTCTCCATACACGCGCTCAATATCTCTTAAGATTTGAGATGCATCATCTGTACTATTTATTAATGATAGCTGCTCATCACGAAGTCCACTCAAAATTATGTGTCTAGCTTCGCTGTTCATGCGTTTCCAAGCACTTATCTTGGCTAAAGCTTCCTCAGACGATCCCGTAGGTTGAGGGTTTAAAGCTTCCAAAATGTGCTTATAATCTAAACATGCTATCAAGCGCTGCTTCCAGTGTATGAAATTGTGTTCATTCAGCACAGGCATTCCTAGCTTTGCATCACTATCAAAAGCTGCTCTAGCCATCTTAAAATCCAAAAATTTGAAAATTCTTCAAAATTTCAAAATTTCTCAAAATTTTAAAATCAAAATCTCAAAAATCTCAAAATTCAAAACAATTCTTCACTGCCTTGGGTCACTGTGAACTCTGAGGGAAGGGGGGTGCTTAATCCCCACTGCACAATGGAACAAAGGACCATGTGCTTACCAGGAAGTTAACTCAGAAAAATACTACTCAATTCAAAAAATCACAATCCAACGCAATCCTTCAAAAATACGCAGAAATATGCAATACTGGGGCCAATAACCCTTTGTGGGAATGTTCTGGGGTGCAGGAGAGGATATATTGACTAATTATATCCTTATCCAACTTGTGCTAACAAGTTCCCAAAATATCAGCAGAGTTTATAGACATTCCCCTTTAAGTTCGCAACGGTAACGCTTGCACAGGTTCGCTAGAACCTCTATAATAATTACTCTGGTAATTTCCCCTTTGTTCCCTCTTAAAATACAAGACACGACACAGTCTTTATAAAAGTATAAAAGAGTTTACTCACGTTCTGTTCACAATATGATCCCAGAAGGTAGGCAGGCTTAAAAAGGTTACATGCACTTAGAATCTATCTTGTAGCAAGATAGTACTGTCCTCTCTTGGCTGGGAGCCAAGAGGGCATGTTGCTCCTTCAGAAGATGAAGATGGCAAGAGGCAAGAGGCAAGAGGCAAGAGAGAGAGTGGCTGCCTGCCCTGTGCTTTTATCATTACCTGCACAGGTGAGGCCACACCCACCTCTGGTCACATGCGGAGGAAGTCCGTCCCCAGGAAGTTTACCTGCTTGCTGGACAGACATCCCTCCCCATGTTCTAACATGTACACTCTAGGAATGTTGTCATTGACTGCTCCTGTGTTTACATCCCACAAAGTCATGGCCCACCACCAACTCAGGAGATGGAACCCCGATGGCAAAACACTGCCCCTGTCCATGCTGACAGAAACAACAGAAGGTTGTGTCAAACCAAGGACCTGATGCTCTCTGTGTAGCTGACGCAGCTTCATAACTGGGACAGAGCCAGAAAGGGAAGGGGGATGCAGCTGGGGAGACCCAGCAAATGTAGTAGGCAGAGCCCACAGGAGGAGAACAGTTGGGCGAGAAGCTTTCCTGCAGAGATGGCAGGCTGGCAAACCACTGTGCACCCAGCAGTTTCAGCTGAGAAGTGGCTGTTGAGGCTGCCTCCTTTTTGCAATCCCCGCTGGCTTCCCTGCTGTGCTTGGAATGTGGGGGTGTCAGGATTTCCACCTGGCATTCCTGGAAGCAGATACCAAATGGGCTGGAGAAGGGATGCCATCTGCCCAGCAGCACCCTTGCCGCCTCCTCCTCCCCCCCATTCAGGGTTCATTAATAAAAAGAGCCAAGGATAGAGGTGGTTGCCAAGTGGGGAGAGGCTCCAGCATCTCTAACCCATCAGCTCCCAAAATGACACCCAAGAACCCTTCCCAGGCAGCAAAGACAGGTTGAATCAATATGCACAATAGGCTCTGCCCAGCTCCTTCTGCCCCATCCTCTCCTGCACTGCTAAGGGTAATCTGGACAGAACTGCCACCTTCTCTCTCTGCATTGCAGGGGGTTGGACTGGATGACTTCTTGGGTCCCTTCCAACTCTACAATTCAGCTGGGCTCAGCTGCCAGCATCCTGAACACTCCTCCATGATTATCTAAAAGGGGGCAGGAAGGGAACTTGAGATGGGGGAGGCAGAAGACACCTGCCCTTCTCAAATAGCAGATGCACATCTTGAGACAAGGGAAACTCCTCCCTCTTGCTCCCCAGGCTGGGAGAGGGGAGATGTTGCAATGAGCAGCAAACCCCACAAGAGCAGTGGAGTGGAGGACAGGTCCCAAAGGAGCAAAGTGAACTCTCAGGGCAGGATGACACCAAGGAAACTCAAGAGAGAGAGAGAAAGAAAGAGACCCTCCCTCTGATCCAGAGTGTGTGTCTGTGTGGAGGTGGCAAGATGAGTGAGAGCCAATCCTGTCTTGCCAAGGCATCCAAGGCAGGAGACAGTGGTGTAGCGTGGGTTGCCAGCACCCAGGGCTGTGCAGAGGGGAGTGGAAGGGAGGAAAATGCAGGGAGCACCCATGCACATTCAACTGCCTAATGGTATATGCATCACTCAGGAGATTGCCGCCATAGAGATAAGAAAGGAAGAGTCATTCTGTTGTCTGGAGAGGTCACTTCCTGGTTTGCATGGAAAAGTCGTTTTCAATGGAGCCCAGTGATGGAAGCACACAGCTGTAATGAGGCAGCACTGGGGGTTGAAATTTTGTGCCCCCAACAATTTTGTGCTTGGGGCAACCACCCGTGTGGCTCCCCCATGCTATGCCACTGGCAGCAGCAGAAAAAGCCTGCCCAGGCCATTATTTTCACACCTGGATGCTTGTGATGGGGATGTTGAAGGAAAAGGGCTACTTGCTTCTTTGTCCCCTCCCATCCCCTCTGTCTTAAGCCTGGTTTCTTGAAGAAGGGTGGCAGCTCAGTGGCAGAGCATTTGCTCTGCATGCAGGAATCCCAGCTCCAACCCCTGACAGCATCTCCAGGTGGGGCAAGGAGAGGAAACCCTGGAGAGCTGCTGCCAGTCCTAAGAACATAAGGCAGGATCTCCTGGATAAAGTCAAAGGGGACTAAGCAGATGCCTCTTCCAGGAAGCCCACAAGCAGAACCTGAGTGCAGCAGCAGCAGCAGCAGCAGCAGCAGCAGCAGCACTCTCCCCACTTGTGATCCCCAGCAACTGCCATTCAGGGACACCATGCCTCTTACAGCAGAGGGAGGACACGGCCATGGGGGCTACTCAGCGTAGATGATGCAATGAATGTTCTGACTCGGTACAAGGCAGCTTCTCGGCTGCTGCTCTGTTCAGTGCCCATCTGTGCCGAGAGCACAACCAGGCACACAGAAGCAAGCAGCCCCCAGCCTCTTCCCCGCCTCTCCTCCGCATTAAGAGCTGTGAAATCCTAAATGTGCTTGTTAAATGGAGAGCCTTCTCTGCACTCGGGCAGCTCCGCTGTTATCTCAGATAAGTCAGAGCCAAAATCAATTTTGCTTGACAGGTGATGCACTTCAAGTAAACCTGCTCTACAGGCCTCGGGGCGCTGCTGACTAGCTGAAGCAACTTGGCTTCTGTGAAGAGAATATAGAGTGGGATGGGCTGCTGCGGGCACGGAGGCAGTGAGCAGGGTTGGAGGGGGCAAAGGGAGCCTTGAGCGAGCAGCAGAGCACCTAGAACCAGCCAACACTCTGCGAAAAAAGAGGAGGGGAGTGGGCGCTGTGGACTGTGCCCTGCTCTCCCAACCCAGGAGCGTGACCTGGCCCTTCTGCTGCAGAGAGAAATGTTGAATCCAATCTGCAGGCAAAGGGCAGGGCTGGTGCAACAGGAATGCAGCTGGCTTGCGCAGCCACATAGGGTGTGTGTATGCATGAATAAGGTAGTTCTTTCAGATTATGGGGGGAGGAGAATGCACCAGAGGGTAGAGGGGTTCCCCAGAGAACACCCCACTTGAATTCTGCCTAGGGCCCCCTTTACAGCTGCTTGCAAGCTCCTGGTTTTTATCAGGGTTAAATACCAGTGGCAAGGAGAACACAGGCTGGAAATGAGGCCTGAGCACTGAGCCCAGCAAAAGGGTCTGTGTCATTTTCCTGCCCTTAGAATCCGCTTGCACATTGCTGCCTGGGGATCAGGGGATGCTACTGGAGGGCTCAGTTTTCCCTACATTTTTCAAATCAATAGTGCCTCTGTTCCTGCAGTGAGGCTCCTACAAAACCAGGAGTCTGCAATTGCATGTGCTCCAGTGAGTCTTCTGCTGCCCCTGGTGAGGATTAGGAGGCCACAGCCCTCGGCAGTGCAAGGCAGAAATGGCAAACTTTGCTGGCGATTTGCAGGGGAAGTGCTCTCTTTGGAGCTGCACTTCCAAGGCACTCCATGGAGCAGGGGTGGGGATCCCCTCCATCACTGTGCTGTGCTCCAGAAGGGCTCCATGCTAGAAGCAAAGGAGGGGAGTTGGCAACGCTCACTGCCCCCCTTGCACTCCCCTCTTGAGGCACAGAGCAAAGTGAGGGAGATGTCTTAGTAACACAAAATGTTGTTCAGCTACCAAGGCTCCTGCACAACACCTTTGCATGACATGGGCCTGATTCAGCTCTTGCCTAGGGAAGGATCCTGCCCACTCAGAGCCTCAAAGCAGCAGGTGCAGGGACAGTGCTATGGAAGGAGCAACAGTCACCAACTGTCAGGTTTCCCTGTCGGATCCCCTGGATCTCCACTAGGGATGGGCAGCAGAGCCGGCTCCGCCATTAGGCAGACTGAGGTGGCTGCCTCAGGTGGCAGAAGCCTGCAAAGCATCAGCCCCGCAGGCCCCGCACCTGCTCTGCAACTGGTGCAGAAGCAGCACTAGTATCAGCTGAAATTGCATCCAAAATCCCACGGGATCCTGCAGTGCTCAGAGATCCAGTGGCGTAGCGTGGGTTGTCAGCACCCGGGGCAAGGCAAGTAATTTGTGCCCCCTAACCCATGGATTTGCGCCCCCTAACCCGTGGATTTGCGCCCCCTAACCCTAACCCCCAGATGTTGCGCCCGGTGCGGCCGGCCCCCCCTGCACCCCCCACGCTACGCCACTGCAGAGATCTCATGCAATTTAGGTGAGATCTCACTAAAATAGGTGGGATCTCACCCCAAATCGGTGTCAATGGAGGCAACACTTCTCCACCAGCAGCGGAGACAGCAGGGTGGGTGGAGAAATGGCGCTGGCCCCAGCAGGTATGGTGGCAGTGGCAGGGCAATGTGGCACTTTCATCTCAAGTGACATGCCATCACTGGTGGGCAGGGCTTGTCTTCCAGAACCCTCTGCAACCAGATCAGCCCCACCATGAGGCAGGGAGAGTCTGGGGTGTGACTGAAAAGCAGCAAGTAGTTACAGTATTTATATCTTACTGTTAATTGTTTTTTATATCCTACTGTTAATTGAAGGGACGCGGGTGGCGCTGTGGGTTAAACCACAGAGCCTAGGACTTGCCGATCAGAAGGTCGGCGGTTCGAAACCCCATTACGGGGTGAGCTCCCATTGTTCGGTTCCTGCTCCTGCCACCCTAGCAGTTCGGAAGCACGTCATGTGCAAGTAGATAAATAGGTACCGCTCTGGTGGGAAGGTAAATGGCATTTCCTTGTGCTGCTCTGGTTCACCAGAAGTGGCTTAGTCATGCTGGCCACATGACCTGGAAGCTGTCTGCGGACAAACGCCCGCTCCCTTGGCCTATAGAGCGAGAGGAACGCGCAACCCCAGAATCGGTCACAGCTGGACCTAATGGTCAGGGGTCCCTTTACCCTTTACCTTTACTAGATTTCTTAGTCACCTACTGCAAACAAGTCCTCAGGTGACTTGCAGAAAACGCAAAGCATACAAAATGTAAAAGGAAATAATATTCTCAACACAGAATCCGAAAAAATGACAACATCTTATAATGTGGCAAAGACAAGTGTAGTCAACAGATACGAAACACAGCTTGATATCCATCACTCAGATACCATCAGATACCGCCAAATGCCTTCAATGCCTGGGAGGAGAGAAAAGTCTTATCCTGGTGTTACAAAGACGATAAGTTGGCACCAGGCAGACCTCTCACTGGGAAGGACATTCCACCAATGTGGTTCAGAGACAACTGAAAAGACCCTTGAATTTTTACTGCCAGGAAGGGGAGAGGTGCTTGCAGGATTTTCTGCCTCAGGGGCCAAAAGAACTTGGCTGGCCACTTTGGGTACTAACATGCACCTTGATCAGGGGGCTGGGGATCATTTGCAGCTCTGCTTCAGGCAGCACAGTGTCTTGGGTTGGCCCTGGCACTGCCCATTTGACACATGAAGCTCTCTCCTCCCTGGTCCTTGTCCTGATTAGCCTAACTTAGCCAAATGCTGGATGCTCTGCTCTCCAGACAGCAGCTGGGTGACTTTGCCATGGGGCAACCCAGTCCCTTTTCAGGTGATCAGACTCTATATGAAAAAAGGTAGGCACCCATTGGGGTGAGGCATTGCTTGGAATCAAATGTGCTTCTCTGAACACCTAAAAAGGAGCAGAGTGATAGCAGCTTCTCTTAGGGTTACCCCGCAGCAGATGCTCTACAATAGCAGAATGGCTCTGAAAGTGTGTGTGTGTGTGTGTGTGTGTGTGTGTGTGTGTGTGTGTGAGAGAGAGAGAGAGAGAGAGAGAGAGAGAGAGAGAGAGAGAGAGAGATACTATCATCCTGGCACCAATTTGCATCAGTGAGAGCAACCATTTGAATCAGCGGCATGCAGGTTTTTATCAGCAGTTATTGAGAGGGGACGCGGGTGGCGCTGTGGTCTAAACCACTGAGCCTAGGGCTTGCCGACAGTTCAAATCCCTGCGACGGGGTGAGCTCCCGTTGCTCGGTCCCTGCTCCTGCCAACCTAGCAGTTCGAAAGCATGTCCCGCTCTGGTGGGAAGCTAAATGGCGTTTTTGTGCACAGCTCTGGTTTCGCCAGAAGCAGCTTAGTCATGCTGGCCACATGACCCGGAAAAACTGTCTGCGGACAAACGTTGGCTCCCTCGGCCAGTAAAGCAAGATGAGCGCTGCAACCCCAGAGTCGTTCATGACTGGACTTAACTGTCAGGGGTGCTTTACCTTTACCTTTTTATTGCAAGGTGGGCAATGATGGGTCCAAAGAGTCAGAGGTGGTGGTAGAGAGAAGTTTAATGGTTCCCTCTAGAGCACCAGGAGGCTCCCACCTCAGTGGAAGGAAGTGCTGTCACATGGAAGATGGAACAAGCTTGTTTTCTGCTGCTCCAGAGGGGAGTACCCAAACCAGTGGATTCAAACTGCAAGAAAGGATATTCCAGCTCAACATTAGGAAGAACATTCTGACAAGGAGAGCTGTTCAACAAGGGAATGGACTCCCTTGGAAGGTGGTAGGCTCTTCTTTCACTGGACATTTTAAAGCAAAGGATGGATGGCCATCTGCCAGGGCTTCTTTAGCTATGATGCCTGCCTTACAGGGGGTTGGACTAGATGACTCTTGGGGATCCCAACTCAGCAACTCAATTATTCAATGTGGCAAAAGGGTTTGGCAAAGGCAGCCAAAGGCTTACGAGGGGTCTGTGGTGGCAGCGGCAGCAGCTAAGCCCACCCCCCACCCCACCAGAGCCCTCTGAGGAAGAAACCCTTCTTCATATCAAGGGCAAAAGGAGCCCCAAACCTTTACAAGCCAATTTGCCAATGACACCTCTGCCTCCCGCAGCCGTAAATCCTACCGGCACTGCGGGGGAACAGCTGGCTTTGCCAGTCAGATTTGTAAGTCACTTTTATAGTAGCCACAACTCTGATATATCTGTTTTACTGCGGCTCCATTTCCACCTCCTTAAGGCAGGCCTGACTCAGCACTTCCCACCTGGAACGTTGCTGCTGCTGCTGCTGCTGCTAGGACTTTATGGCTCAGGAATTAACCCTGGCAGCAGAGATGGGAGTGGGGAGGTGGTGGGGAGAAGGAAGGAAGGAGGAGGAAGGAGCCTGGATTCCATCCCTATCCCCCATAATAGTCCACTGTGGCTCACACAAACTGCCACTCATTGCACCCTGCCCCACAGAGGCCACTCCAGTGGCAGGTGAGCAAGGCAGGAGTGGGAGGCTCTTTCTTCACTGCCCCCATCTGCTCATTCACCCTGTCGGAGTCCAGGCACAGTTGCCTCCATCCCAGCTTTGGGCTGCGGCCTCTGTCTCCCACTTGACCCTTCTTCCCAGAGTCCACCTAGGCAGATACTGTCATTATGCAGTTTAGTCAGTAGGTGGCACTAGGCTGAGTTGCTCCTGAGTTGTTGGAGGGGTGTGTGTGTTGCTGTTCTCTCTCTTTTTGGAACCTTTATTTTATATCTTGTTGTGATTTATGTTGAAATTCATAGAATCGTAGAACTGGAGAGTTGGAAGGGCCCTGGGAGTTATCTAGTCCAACCCCTTGCAATGTAGGAATCTCAACCAGGTCATATATGACAGGTGGTCATCCAACCTCTGCTTAAAAAGCTCCAAGGAAGGAGAGTCCACAACCTCCTGAGGGAGACCATTCCACTGCCAAACAGCTCTTAGTGTCAGAAAGTTTTTCCTGATGTTTCGTCAGAATCTCATTTCTTGTAAATGGAATCCTTTGGTTTGGATCCTAGCTTACAGAGCAGGAGAAAACAAACTTGCTCCATCTTCCATGTGACAGCCCTTAAGATATTTGAAGATGGCTATCATGTCTCCTCTCAGTCTCCTCTTTTCCAGGCTAAACATACCCAGCTCCTTCAACCTTATAAGGCTTGGGCTCCAGACCATTGATCACCTTGGTTGCCCTCCTCTGAACACATTCCAGCTTGTTCGGTTTGGTGTATTTTTTTAATGTCTTATTTATTGTTTATGACTGCTGGTTACATATTTTTTTCATGTTGTGACCCACTTTGAGTATGGTTTGAACTGTGAGACCAGGGAAAAGAGGCGGCGGAAGAAGACTGGAAAAAGTTTAAAGACTATTTGCAAAATATTGTAAAATTAAGGAATGTTAGAATGATGTTGGAGAGAAATTAAGTGGTTTTCAGCTGTGATGTTTAACAGATATGGAAAATAAGGTTTTGAAATAATTAAAAGAATTAGTGGAGGATTTGCTGAACAAACAATTTGAATTGGGATATAAGAAAGGGAGGTGTGAGGAGGTCGGGAAAATAAGTTAAAAGAAAATAAGTGAACGGAAACTTTATGTGTTTTTAAATTGTTTTTATTTCTGTATTTCTGTATTTTTGTTTTTTTCTTATTGTTTTATCTTTGGAAACTTTAATAAATATTTCTTTTTTAAAAAAAACTGTGGAAAGGCACCATACAAATAAAATTATGTGTATATGTCTATATGTATGTTAGGACCCCCGGGGTGGTCATGCCGAGCAAGCCCCAGCCTTTACTCCAGGGTCCATGACTGCCCCCATAAGCAACTCTTTTACACCTGGCTCTGGTTGCTGGACTTTGGGGTTGTAGCAAGAAACAAAGTAGATCCTGCGAGGCAAGAGCCTCCCCACTACTGGCTTCGAAGGCAGCCCAGTCAGGAGACTGGATATGGACTTCATACCCAAAAAGTGTCCCATTTTAAGTGGGACACTCCAGATCACAGAAGCCAATCCCAGCTTCTGTTTGGATCATGAAATGTCTCATTTTTTGGTCCGGTACTCAGGCGTGAGTCCTCATGCGAGAACACCAGACCAAAAGATGTTCACTCTGGCACGAGTCAGCAGGGTCACTCCAGCTCTGACTTGCCCCAGAGTGCTGGACCAAAAGGTACTCTGGTGTGACCATGCTGAGGAGCACCAGAACTCCTTCTGCTCTGGCACTCTGGCTCAAGTCAGCAGGGTTGCACCAATAAGCCTTCCTTCCAGCTCCCTGAGATGACGCTGCAGACAATCGGCAGAGCAGCGGACTGAAATGCGCCCCCTCCTGACAGTATGATTTGGGGAATGAAAATGTTGGGAGGTATGTAACTTTATTGTCTCTTCTTAAAGGAGAACAGAACAGACTGGCCACCCTCTGCACGCAATGCAGATACTCTGTAAATGAGCTACACTGGACTTCCTTTTAGGAAGGTGCCTTATATTGAGTGAGGCCATTGCTCCATCCAGCTCACTACTGTCTGCATTGAATGACAGTGGCTCTGCAGGGCTCCAGGCAGGGGACACATAGCCCTGCCCAGAGGCTGAAGCTAGGATCTTCCGCATGCAGTGTGTGTTCTCTGCCTGTGAGAAAACAACCCTTCTGTTGGCTGAAGGAGGGTGTGTGCCTGCCCCACCCGGCCCCCATCTAGCTGACAGGGCAACTCTCCAGGCTGGTGGGGGTGGGGCAAGAAAGGCCCCATTTTAGCCAAGTGTAAGTCTCCTCCTTAATGTGCTTCCTGGAGGGCAGGTGTTTGGCAAGAGCACTGCCCATTAAAGAAATCAATGGCCTTCGACTTTCCTTCCTGTGGCCCACCCTCCAGGGGGATTTGACAATGATGGAAAACAGATTTGTGTTAAATACTGCCAATAGGGCTTCATTGTTCAAGGTTACACAGGCTCTGCGGGAGCACCAGCGGCTTCTAATCCACTGTATGCACGGGAAAGGCTGCTTTGCACCATCAATTATGGCGGGGGTGGGGGCGAGGGGGGAGACTCAGAAGCTGGAAGAAAGACCAGATGGATATCTGTAGAGTCCAGCTCTCACTCCATGCAGGAGGCTGGGTGTGTTGAGGGTGGGGTGGTCTGCAGTACCTCACTGGGACCCAGTCCACCTGGGGAGGCACAAGACCTATGCAGGGTGCTCATGGATGACACCAAAGCTCATCCTTCTGCAGCCCATCCTCGAGATCAGCATATTTCAGATCAGAATTTATCACCACCTGTTCCGGAAAAGCTGATGGGTGTCAGGCCATTTCTCTCTGTGTGTTCAGTGAAGTCCAAATTACAGGGTTTGGATTGACCAATTTAGCCTGGATTTTCAATAGTCTCCACCTCCAAATTTCTCAGTTTGCTAAGTGCCCTAAATGCCAGGTCTGGTCTCAGATAAAAAAACCAAAACACCTGATCCTGTTTTGAAAAACAAAGCTAAAATGGGAGAGAGTGGATTTGGCTTTCCTATATGCAAATAGCAGCTGTGAGGTGGGGAGTGGGGATGGGGATGCCCACAAAGAACACCAGAAGACCTCTGTAGTGCTGGATTGGGCCAAAGGGAGGGCATCAAGTCTAGCATCCTGTCCTCACAATGGCCAGACATATGCCCTAAAGGGAAATCTGCAAGGGGAGCAGGATGGCAATAGCAACCCTCTCCTGACTGGTAGAATAGAACCATCATGACTAGTAGTAGGAGGAAAAGGTGCTTTGCAAGCCCTCCTCTGTTTCAAGACTGCTACCACCTTGGACTGGCTCCATAAGGGGAATGAGATGGGGACAGGACAAAGGGGTGCTTCAAAGGCTAATGCAACTCAGGACAGGCCCATTGAAATTAATGGACATGATTAACTTAGGTCTATTCATTTCAACAGGTCTAGTAAAGTTATATACAATCCCAAATCTCCAGACAATGGCAAAATGCAGCTGTTCCAGGAGTTGGTGACAAGGAGAACTTCACAGCTTCGTAGGCAAGATGCAAACGCTCACATTGCAGGCTGGCTCAGGACCACGCCAGAGAAGGTGCTCAGGACCTGGCTCTCAGCAGGACAGTTGCTGCCCCCACAGGACTCTTCTGTACAAGCCAGAAAGGTCACCCAGGCACCACTGTAACAGCCACAGCTTCTTCTGGTTCTTCAATGGAACAGAGAGCTGGGTGTTCAGCCATGAGAGAGTGTCACTGCACCATGCTCTTAAAGGCTTTTTTTTTTTTTTTTTTTTTAGAAGCTCAAAACTCGAGGAGCGATATTTGCACCAAACTCCATTTACACAATCCAGAGAGAAATGGGATGGGTGCAGGATCCACCTGGCTGCAATTTTTCCAAACAATTATTAAATGTTGCATTTTAAATTGCTGTGACCAGCCCTGGGACCTCAGGGTGAAGGGCAGGAAATAAACTAAATTATCAATATCATTAATATTAATAATAGCAATACATTTACTTTACTTATTATTTATTTATAGTTTATACTGTATATGTTTAGATGGCCCTTCAGCCAAAGTTTCTCAAGGTGGGATACCAGGAATACAAAACAAAAAATGAAAACATACCAGGAATGCAAGTTTCTCAAGGTGCGATAGATACCAGGAATACGAGAAAAGACAACTAAAATCAACAACACAAACCCTGCAGAGAAGGCACACAACTGCTCCCTTGTTCACATCACAGGCAGTGTCTCCTCTCTGGCCAATGGCATCTCTGCCCACCCACATGAGTCTCTCCAAGGCCTTACAGAAACTGGCTGCCGGTGCCCTTTCAGGCTCAGTTCTCAAGTTGGAATAGAGAAAGTAACACGGAAAGCCGTTTTATGGGACATAGAAAGTCAGACCGTGGATCCTTCTTGGCAGGGAACTGCCATCAGCTCAGAGGCGAGAGGTGGAAGGGCAGTTGTGTTATAGGGAACCTCCGAAAATCTTGCGAAGCAGTTCCTGCTCTGGCGAGGAGCAAAGCCCCACCTCCAGTGGAGAGGAGGTGCAGGGACCAGGGGATGCTAGGGAGAGCCTCAACACCGAGCCTGAGCAAACCGGGGGGGATGGAAGAACCCCTTTGCCAGCGCCCATTCTGCACAGTAGGTTTTGGTGCAGGGAGGGGCGGAACAAGGCTGAGGGTCACGCGACTGTTATGCTGGGGGAGGTACAAAGACTGACCACTCCCAGATTCTGCTAGCGATTGAGCCAGACATGAACTTACGACGCTCTTCACTGTAAATAGTTTTCACTAAGAATAAAACCTGGAAAAGACAGGTCTTGCCTGTTTGCTGTCGAGCAACCACACCAGCACCTGACACTTCTAGTTCAGTATTTAGGAACAGAGGAAGCTTGGTCCATCTGGCTCAGTGTTGTCAACACTGACTGACAGTGGCTCTCCAGGGGTTCAGGCAAGAGAAATTCTGAGCTTTCCCTAGAGATGCTGGGGATTGAGCCTGGGACATTCAAGGCAGGTGCTCTCCTTCCCTTTAGGAACATAGAAATCTGCCTTATATATCAACCATTGTCCCATCTAGCTCAGTATGGTCTACACTTGCCTGGCAGTATTTCTCCAGGGTTTCAGGCCCTTGCATCCCTGTGGATTTAGCTTGGCACCTTCTGCATGCAGAGCAGGTGTTCTCTTGCTGAACTCCACTGTCTCTTCCAAAACCCTTTGTCCTCTAAGCGATCACAAAAAGCCTTGTCCCCATCCAAGCCACTGTGTCTGCTTTGCCAGGGCCTTTGTGCTGGAGCTCATAGAGTCCAAGTTGAAAGCACTGGCTGCAGCAGCCCAGCACCAAAGCCTCATTAGCTCTTGGGTGGAAAATGGGAGCCAGTGGCAAAAGGATGCAGAGCCAGATAAGAGCAAGCTGTGGCAGCCAAGACCAGCAGGAAGCCAGATGCCCCCAGTCTCACTGCAAGCTACCAATGAGGGAGAGATCAGGGTTATAGTAACAGGACCAAAGAGTGGGGTTTGGTGGAGGTGGGGGTGGGAGATTCTCTTGCCCACCACCCAAGGAAACCTCTTAGGGCATAGCTTCTTAATCCCCTCTGTGCTACCAGATCCATTATTTATTTGCTCTGTTCCCATGAATAATGCAGGCATCTCTATAACAAGCAGCAGCTGCTCAGAATAAGGAAACAGAACAAGGAGGATTCAGAGCAAACTTAGGTAACAGATCCCTTTGAGCCTAGCTTCAGCTCTAGTGTTTGTGCATGCGTACGCATTCCTGCACTCACATGGGATTCTAACTGAAGAGAAATCCCCCTTTGACAGAGACACCTGCCCACGCACGAGATTACCCATGGCTAGTGTCATCCTGGTGGCCAAATTACTACCTAATGAATGTAAGAAGAGCCTGCTGGATCAGGCCAAAGGGGGCCATCGAGTCCTACATCCTGTACTCACAGTGGCCAACTAGATGTTGCTTTCTTAAACACCAGAAGCAGGACTTGACCACAGCAGCAGCACTTTCTCCACACTCAGAAACTTGGATTCAGAAGAATCATGCCTCTAACTTTGGAGTAACCCTTGATAGACTCCTCCTCCTCCTCCTCCTCCAAGGTTTTTGTGGGATATTTAAAATGCAGTCAAAAGCAACCATTCATGTTTTGCTAGAAAGGCACATGATAGGAGTTAAAACTCACAGAGTTTTCCTGTAAACTTGCTAGAGAAAACTCTGTGAGAGATACTCCCACTGTGACCTGACAGTTGGAGGGCATGGCTATATATTGTCCTACCTTCCTGGACAACACCCTCTTACCCTTTCCATCTTTTTCCACTCTGCCAGCAATGGAAGAACACCAAGCTCAGTCCACTATTTTAAACTAGACTTAAGTATGTCTTTGTAACCAAATTACCATTTTACGCTTGCCTGAAAAAAACTGCTGTATCTGTTTCTCTTCAACAAGTATTCTGAGTGAGTAAATGTCATTTTTACCTTTTACAAGTCTGTTTGTGCGATTATTGCTTTAAGGGGGAAATAGCAGAAGAATCCAGTCTGCCTTAAAACATTCTGGATTACTAAAACTAGCCTAAGTTCCCTTTTAAGCTGAAAAGGAATGGCACTTTGCTGAACTCACAAATGTGAGACAGGAAGGATATTTATATCGAATAAATATATCCACTCCTAACATCTATTCTATTCACATCCCAACAGATTTGTCTAATCCTCTTTTAAAGCCATCCCAGTTGGGGGGCAACAACTGACAAGCTTCCCTTTGCTCTCTTCTTCTTGGTCTGTGGGGCCTGGGCTGTGAAGGCTGGTTGGGGAAAGGACCTAGCCTTTGCTAGCAGGGATACAGAAATACAGCATGGTGTGTGCTATAGAATTGTAGGCTGGAAGGGACCCCAAAGGCCATCTTGTACAACCCTCTGCAATGCAGACTAAAGAATCCCAGACACATGGCTATCCAACCTCTGCTTAAAAACCTCCAAGGAAGGAGAGCCCACGACTTTCCAAGGGAGTCCATTCCACCGTCAAACAACTATTAGCATCAAGAGATTATCCCTAATGTTCAGCTGGAATCTCCTTCCTTGGCACTGAATCCATTGGTTCAGATTCTGCCCTCTGGAGCTGTAGAAAACAAGCTTGCTCCATCTTCCAGGGGACAGCCCTTCATCACCTCTCAGTCTTCCCAACTCCCAGTTAAACACCCCCAACTTCCTTGTATTTTGGGAAATAGAAAAGACAAAGGTAGCAGCAGCGCCCTTTCTGCATCTGACCTGCCTGCTGCACCTCCAAGCCTTCAGCTCAGAATATATTTAGTATTTAGTACAGGAATCTGTAGCAGGCAGCTCAGTGGAAGCTCAATGGCCAGGATGTCTTTCCAGGAGATTTGGGGAACTCCAGAGAGGGAATGAAACCTTCCCCATTCTGAACCCTCAACCCTTGACCATCTCTAGCCTTTTAGCCTGCTAGCAAGACACAGATGTAGCCAAGAGGCAGGCAGACAACATTTAACAGTTAAGAACAAACTGAGGGTACTGGAAAGAGTTGTTCTGTGAATGGGGGTGGGGCGCAGATAGACGGGGAAGCCTTTCCTGAGTGCTGGGGTGGAGGTTGTCTCCACTGCAGCTTAGAATCCTCAGGGTGATATTATTTAGGACCAGATGAAGCATTTCCACAGCCACTCCAATCCCCAAGGATGGTTTGCACTGGGAAGGTGGCAGGAGCCTTTAATAGGGGGTAGGGAATTCTGCCCCACAGGGTGAGCCAGTGACTTTGACCACCCCCATCCCCCGCAAAACTCCCATGGCTTCTGCGCTGGCTGCGGATGGAGTGGTCTTTCTTCCTCTCTGCCCAGCCCTGGAGCTGAGAGAGCTGCCAGGAGATGCTCAGGATGATCTACGAGCACCATTGCAACCACCTGGGGGAACAGAACGGCCTGGAAGCGCAAGGACGGCTCTGCCACTTAGCTTATCACGTTCAGAGCCCAGTGGGAGAATTCAGGCAGTGGAATCCAATACTTTGAAGCCCCGTTAACTTCAGCTGGCTTCCTTCTCTCTTAGGCAAACCTTGCAGACTTGGAACTTCAAGTTCCTTGGCTTGAGGGGAAGGGGGCAGTGAGAGAGAAGGAGGGGGAGATTATTGGGGTGTCTCATGCTTTTCAAAATCCTGCATCTTTATATATTTGTTCTTGTTAGAGTCTTGTCTCTGAGGAACCTTTCATTATTGATTGCATTTATATCCAATCTTCTTCCTCCAAGGAATTCAAGATGCCATAAACGGTTCTCTCCTTCCTCATTTACCGGTAATCTCCACAACAACCCTGCGAGGAAGGTTAGGCTGACAGTGACTGGCCCTTGGTCACTCAGTGAGCTTTATAGCCAAGTGAGGAGTCGAACCCTGTTCTCCCAGGTCCTAGTCTGACACTTTAACCACCAGGTGGTTGAATAAAATATTGTGGGGCCCCCACATAGTCGCATGATGCAGTGCACAAACACCATTTGAATGGGAATGCCCAGCAACTTTGTGGTGGCCCAACCCCCTCAAATATTTTATTGTGGGGGCCAATAGGAGCTGGTTCCTATGTTAACCACTATGCCAAACTGGTGCTTAAGAGAGATGTGAGTTGGTGAGGCGGACAGAAGGCATTTTGCTGCTGGATGCAACGGACAAGAGGGCCCCCCCTTCCATCACCCCACAGGCAACTTGGCTGGCAGTTGAATCTTTATTCAAGGGAGGGGGGTTGTTTTTTGACAGAACAGCACCCGCCCCCTCCCCAGGGGGTAAGAGTGTGAAACTTGTGGCCAGTCCCTCCCTACCACTTTCTGTCACCTGAGAAGAGCTGGCCCAATACATTTTGGTACATTTTGAGGTGACTCACAAAATGGCACCCCCTCTCCCACCAGGGAAGAAGCAGTGAGTGAAGTTCAACATCAGGAACAAAGACAAGGAATCAGATCAACTTTACCTGATGGCTAAACTGGGAATCAAAAGCCATCAGAGGGGAGGAAGTGGCCTGCTCTGAATCATGCCAGGTGAGGGGCACAGACTAGGAGACCCAAGAAGGCAGGCCCCCCATTCCTCCCTAGGGATGGGAGGCAACAAGCAGTGCCTCCTATTCACTGAGAAGCCACTGTCGTGGTGGCATGGTGGTGGTGGTGGGGCAGGGGCTGCCAAGGAAGAGGCAAATCTGGCCTCCAAGGAGTGTGCCACTGCCGCCGCAGCAGGAAAAACATTCCTTGGAGACCTGATCTGCTTCCCCTGTGCCCGAGGCATTTGCTTCACTTTGCCTCATGGGTGGGCTGGCCCTGCACCTGAGTCAGCTGCCTGACTTTGCTTGATGTATTTGAGTTTAAACGATTCTGCAGAAAAGTTCCCTTTTTGTGGAGAAACAGAGCGATTCCTGGCAACACATCTGCACTTGCTCCTAGCCACCAAGACCTTCATTTCTGCTATCCCAGAAGTCTTGATGGGCCACATGTGAGGAAGAGGACACCAGGGCCAAACCAGAACTGTCCTCCCTCTACCCTTCCCTGTGCTTAAGGTAGCCTAAGGTGCATATTGATAAGCCTCATCCCTCCCCTTCAAAAGGTGCTGCATGGGGGAGAATGATTCACACAGATGCAGCACAATGCAAATGAAGAAGAGGCAAAGGAGCGGGGTGAAGCTGTGCTGGGAGGAGAGAAATGGTGGCACCTTAGAATATGCCCAAGATGTTTCCAACATGACATCCCTCAGGGGGCGAGAGAAACCTGCTCTCTCTTGTTCTAACTTGCAGAACTCACTCCCTGCGAAAGCGAGATTGAAATGCACCCGGGATATGTGGCAATTCTGTTTCCAGCCCAAGGCCTGGGTTGGGGCTTTGCCTTTCCATTAGCCCCAAACAAAATGGACCCCCGGAAGCCCTTGGAGGCCTTCCCCTGTCTCCAAGGCTCCTTCTCTGACAAACCTTCTTTGCAAACTGGAATAGAGGAGGGCAGGAGCAGCTCCAGGGAAGGGCAGCAAAGTGCACAAGCTCTGCAAAGACCCAGTGTGGTTGGCACTGGCCGCATTGCAGGCTGGCACTGGCCCCAGCGTTTCAGCCGCGCAAAGGCTCAGAGTCACTTTGGGGTGCTCGGCTCAGCTCCAGGCTGCGATGTTCAGCGGCGTATTAAGGGCCCATTAGCATTAAGCCAACTGATGAGAATCAGCTCAGAGACTGCTCCTGTCTTTATCTCCTGCAGGCTAGATTACCCTAAGACTTTGCAGCTTGCCAGGAGGACCAGCATCTCCAGCTTTGCCTTTATTAAAACTGAAAGGGGGAAGTGCATGTTGATTATACTCTGCATCAGGGGCAGAGACCCACTGGCCCAGGGGCCAGCTCTGATCCCCCACACATTTTCTGATAGCCCCCCAGCACTCTACCCAACTTACTGGTGGCAGCATTGGCAGCAGCTGCCATTGCATCAGCAGGGAAGGGGCATCTGCAGTGGCATCAAAGGAAAGAAGCAGCCATAAGATGCTTCCCCCAGTGCCATGACCCAACGTATCACTAGCAGAGCTGCATAGAGTCCAATGGCTATGGCCAACACTCAGGAAATACTATGTCCTGGAGTACTGTGTCCAGTTCTGGGCACCACAGTTCAAGAAGGACACTGACAAACTGGAACGTGTCCAGAGGAGGGCAACCAAAATGGTCAAAGGCCTAGAAACGATGCCTTATGAGGAACGGCTAAGGGAGCTGGGCATGTTTAGCCTGGAGAAGAGGAGGTTAAGGGGTGATATGATAGCCATGTTCAAATATATAAAAGGATGTCACATAGAGGAGGGAGAAAGGTTGTTTTCTGCTGCTCCAGAGAAGCGGACACGGAGCAATGGATCCAAACTACAAGAAAGAAGATTCCACCTAAACATTAGGAAGAACTTCCTGACAGTAAGAGCTGTTCGACAGTGGAATATGCTGCCAAGGAGTGTGGTGGAGTCTCCTTCTTTGGAGGTCTTTAAGCAGAGGCTTGACAACCATATGTCAGGAGTGCTCTGATGGTGTTTCCTGCTTGGCAGGGGGTTGGACTCGATGGCCCTTGTGGTCTCTTCCAACTCTATGATTCTATGATTCTATGGAATATTGCAGCAGATCAGCAGTTGGAAGTTCAGTGTCTGATCAAATGGTTCAGTTTGGGGACCAGATCCAAAGTCTGGGACCCGAATACAGTCATATCTTGGGTTGAAGTAGCTTCGGGTTGAGCGTTTTCAGGTTGTGCTCCACGGCGACCTGGAGGTAACGAAAAGTGTTACTTCCGTGTTTCGCCACTTGCACATGCACAGACGCTCAAAATGACATCACGCACATGCACAGAAGCGATGAATCGTGACCCTTGCACATGCAGATGTGGGTTGCGTTCGCTTCAGGATGCGAACGGGGCTCCGGAACGGATCCCGTTCGCATCCAGAGGTACCACTGTATTCTCAGCAACCACTAAAACAGATGGGGCATAATCCATCACACACTTGGTATTTTTGGCAGCCATTCTGAGCTCAAGAGCATGTTCAGAGTTTCATAAGGACATCAGAACAGCTTCCTGGTTCAGGCCAATGGCCCATCTAGTTCAGCATCCTATTCTGACCGTGGCCAACCCTGTGGGAAACCAACAAGCAGAATATACACACAAGAGTCACATCTCCACTAGGTTCAGAATTGGAGGTTAAAAACCTTAACCCTCCACTTGAGAGTAAATTGAACTTGCTGGGAACTTCAAGCAACCTGGAGCATGAGAGGGGCCTTGTACCAGCAAGACGACTATATGGGTTCCTACTGAACTCACTGTGGGGCTTCCACTGAGGGGAAGAAGAATGCTGGCTCTCCTTCCAAAGTTTCTGGAAGAATATGATGGACAGGAAGCATTTAGCGCTGCATAAATTCTGAGCAGTGTTGTTCTTGGGGCCCAGGACTCACCCAGCAGGTTACATCTGCTCAGAAACCATTCTTGGGTTCATTCAGTGGGAGCTGGCAAACCGGCGCGTGAATGACAGAACCGAGATGAGTTGAAAAGGAACGGAGGAGATTTAATAAAGGAACATTTTCAAATGCATAATTTACACACACATGGAAGATGTATCGTGATGAGGCCAAATATCTCATGTCAAGCAAATCACTTGGCAGCGTCAGCCGTCATGCCTTCAAAACGGAAGATGGCAGGAGCGATACCCAGAACAGGGAGAAGATGAGGAGAAGGGCTGCCGGGGAGCGTGTTCACATTTCAAGGGCTGGCCTGAGCTGCTGGAAAGGGGAGGACAGGCTCCCTACATAGACATACACAAAGAGAACTTCTGGGATCTGACCCTTCCTCAAGCTCTTTGTCCACGAGAGAGATTTAGCCAAAGTCCCTGCCATGTGCAACTTGACTGATTTGCTCAAATCTTTTGGAGCGATTGTTTGCATTACAGGGGAGGTTTTCAGGCAGGGTAGCAACTTGTTACTTGGATGAGGGGGCCTCCAACCATAGTGGCAGAGCTTAACCACCAATAACCATCTCTTCCACAAATTCGTCTATTCCTCTTTTAAAACCATGCAAGTTGGTGGCCATTACTGCCTCCTGTGAGAGCAAGTTCCATAGTTTAATTAAGTGCTGCATGAACCAATGGGTTCAAATGACAGTAAAGGAAATTCCAACTTAACATTAGGAAGAACATTCTGACAGTAAGGGTTGTTCGACAAGGGAACAGACTCCCTTGGGAGGTTATGGACTCTCCTTCATTATTACTTTTTAAGCACAGGGGGTTGGTCTAGATGACCCTTCAGGTCCCTTCCAATTCTACAATGCTATGATTCTATTACTATCTCTCAGACCTGCGCTTGACTTCCTGCTGTCTTTGCAACAAATCCAGCTTTTTGCTTTCCAGATCTCTCCTTCCCCAGTCACCACTCTAATAAATTTCTAGCTTGTTTCTACAATCATTAGAATTGTTAGTGCCAAGTGCTCTAAAGGGATGGTAAATTGAGCTAACAAGTCAGTTCCAAGGAGACAAAACAGCCAAGATAATGGTGGCCAATCCTGAGTGTGTTGTGAGTAAATTGAGGCCGATTTGACAAGGACCCTGGAGAGGGACCTGCCTGGTTATGAGAAGGGCTCACTGTTTCCAGGAGATCCTCACAAGGAAATCAAAGGAATCAGTCTGAATCCAGGGTGCCCTCCAAGTTGAGAGGCAGGCAGACACTGCACTGGAGCCCTGTGGTGGGGAGGGAGTCTGAATGCCCAAAGCCTGGGCATAATAAAAAAATTAAGGTCTTATATATATAATAAATGCTCATAAATATACCAATCTAGCATGTACATAGATATGTGGACCATATCTGGAGCAGCACAGGAAGACCGCCCTGAAACCATTTTAACTCCCAAACTGACCAAATGTTTTCTCTGCAAGGAGGGAGAGGGTGAGGGAACCTTCCCGTTGTCTCAGGAATTGGGAAATCACCATCTCAAAGGAATGGCCAGACTACCAGGAAAGTCAATCAGATAAGGCATTATCAGATAACCTGGCAGACAGAAAAAACAGCAGCATTCAAATTCCTGTTGTAGACTAACTTATCTGTGATGTAGGTATGATCTTTGTGGGGGGTGGTCTTGGGTTACACCCCTTCTGTGATGTATGTATGATGTATGGAGGGGTGGGCTTGAGGTCCAGGGCAGGGAATTTAAAATGTCTATATAAGGGAAGGTACACCTTGGTTCTAGGTCCTCCTCCTTTCCTGCGTGTGAGGAGAGCACCCTGTTGCAACAGTTCAATAAAGATCAGGCTTACTAGCTGCTTTGCTTCTCAATACTCTCTGGTTGGCCTCTGTTATTTTCTCCTACCGATGGAGAACCTACCACGGACTCTCTAAGGGCTCTTGTGTCCCCCATAAGGAAATAAGGGCAGATTTTGTTTATTACAGAAGAGGTATGGGTGCAGCCAGGATTTTTGTTAGGGGAGGGCAGGACTTTGTTGGTGGGGCAGGATTTTTGTTAGGAGGTGCAGAACCGATGTGAATTGTCAGTTAAGTATTTTTTTTATTGTTTTACTTGATCTGGGGGGCGGGGGGAGAAGCTGCCCCCCTGCCCCCTCAGCTATGAACCATGAGAAGAGGTGCCTTCAGTGCTTGAGTTTCCCATGAAGGACATTGGGTTTACCCTCACACCATCCGTATGGTGTTATAAAAGAGCTCTGCCCCACCACCAGTCTAAATTACCACCAGGCACATGTACACAAGTCACACAGTAACAAGAGGAGGAGAATTCTCTCATTTTGCACAAGGAATCATAGAATTGTAGAGCTGGAAGAAACCCGAAGGTTTCATCTAGTCCAACCCTCTGCAATGCAGGAATCTCAGCTGAAGCATCCATGACAGATGGGCATCTAACCTCTGCTTAAAAACCTCCAAGGAAGGAGAGTCCACCATCTCCTGAAGGGGTCCGTTCTACTATTGAACAGCTCTGTCTCATCTCTGTGTGCAGCCAATGCAAAGACAGATTTCTGGCACATGAGAGCTGCTGTAGAGTAGAGCTGCATCATCTGTGAACAGGTGTGTGAATCTGAACTTATTTCTATGGTTTATCTCTGTAGATCATAGCATAAGTGAAAAGATTGACATAACTTAAATATGACATGAGATTCTCCATTGTGAACCACACTTGACCCTGTTACCAGCTTCATCTCAAAATGGGTCCTGAAGGCAAGGGAGATATTCTGAGTTCCTCACATCTTATAAAGGTCAACATGCAAATTTTGTTGCCAAATACAGTCTATTCAAACTTCTAAATGGGGGCCCTCAGGGTAATGGTCAGGCGGACAGCAGACAAAGCGATGACCAGTTTTAGTCTATAGCTTACTAAGGTCACAGTCTTTCACCCTTTTATTAAGCAAAACACCAGAGTGGGAAGCAATCAGCGTGTCCAGTTTTAGTCATTTTCTCACTAGGAAATTAAACTCTTAATTTGCAAGATGGGCAGGGTTAGAAATGGGCAGGAATTGCTTATTTCAGAGCCCCTTCCTTCCCCACTAAGATGGAAAAAATATTAGAAAACTCCCTGATTTTCAGTAGTGAGTTGGCTGTCAGTAGCTATCCTAGCTCCAATGAGGAACTGTCTCTTTCTCAGCGCTCTCAAGAAACAGCATGAACACACTTTGCTTTAAGGACAGGTATATTCTTCCCTTTCTATTTCTTGATCTTAGCACAGGTCCTGCTGGCAAAATGGTCCCTGTAGGCTTTTTAAAACAGGGAATCTTTCACTCTACAAATCAAGGTGTGTGTGCATTGTAGGAGTGCAACCTGCTTAAATTGTGATTTCACTATCTGAAGCAGCATTTCTATATTCTGTCAGCTCTATTTCGTATAATAAATCAAGATTTCTTTATTCCTTTGGTGTGATAAAATCTTGTGGGAATAAGGTTAAGGGTTAAACGTGTATTCATAACAAGCGCATGTCATAACTCGAGGAAAAGACCCCCAACCTCTTTTTGCTGTGTGCGCAACCCTGCTCTCAGAGCAACTGTACACACAGACTGAGAAACACTTTTCATTGTCGTAGACGCGTTTCACAGAGTGGCACTGAAATGACAGATGATGGTGGCAGCCCCTTATTCTCTGATGCCACAGCCAAGTCAGGTGGAGTTGAGGGTTTAAGCTTTGGGACATCTGGGAGGACAAAGCTGCCCATCTCAGGCTCCAGGATAAAGCTTTCGTGATATATAAAGCTTCTCCTTGTTGCTTATTTTTAAAGAACACTTTGTGGGTTGTTGTTTTTTCATTCCAGAATTTGGCATGGAACCAGCAAGGCTTGGGGAGATCTTAAGCAGGGCAAATGTTAAGATAAACCATTAGGCAGAGAGAAGCTTCTAAATCCAGGGTGGGAGGTTTACGCTCTCGAAATGGCATGCGGGCAGCAGTGGAGGGGGGGGTGGGGGGCGGGCCTGTCAGGTGCAAAACACACTCAGGGAAACTCAAACGAAACAATAGCCAGGATGGAAGGAACCTTTCCAAGAGTCCGCAGTGGCAAACCGTTTCAATCAACACCCTTCAACGTGTGAAAAGAACTGAAAGTGGGCTGTGTAATTATTAATTAGAAGGATGGGAGGCCGAGGGGGAGTGGGGAACCTGCTACTAGTTTGCACAAAAGCAACACTGGAACGAAGGCACCATCAAAGGCGTGGAGAACAAAGGGCTCCACTTGATTGCTCAGCGCTGGAGCAGGCAGGACGAGGCGGAGGAGGCAGGGTGTTTAATGAACAAGTGAGGGATGGCTTAAAAGCATGCAAGAGAGTAATTAAGTGGATCCATGTCCACATTAACAAGCTATCAGTTAAAAGGGGGCTGGCGAACACAGGTCCAATTCAGTCGGCTTTCCAAAGCTGAATTCCAGAGAAAGTTGCTCAAACAAGGAAGAGGTTGTGGCGGACTCCGCCTTTTATCAGGATGGATGAAAGAAAGTCCTTCACTCAGAGCATCATTAAACTATGGAACTCTGCGTTTGAAAAAGGATCAGGAAATTGCATGGTACAAGTAAAGGGACCCCTGATCATTAGGTCCAGTCGTGACTGACTCTGGGGTTGTGGCGCTCATCTCGCTTTATTGGCCGAGGGAGCCAGCGTACAGCTTCCGGGTCATGTGGCCAGCATGACTAAGCCGCTTCTGGCAAACCAGAGCAGCGCACGGAAATGCCGTTTACCTTTCCGCTGGAGCGGTACCTATTTATCTACTTGCACTTTGATGTGCTTTTGAACTGCTAGGTTGGCAGGAGCAGGGACCGAGCAACGGGAGCTCACCCCGTCACAGGGATTCGAACCACCGACCTTCTGATTGGCAAGTTCTAGGCTCTGTGGTTTAACCCACAGCGCCACCCGCGTCCCTTAAAATGCATGGAGGTGAGGGTTATTGATGCGATATAATAATAATAATAATAATAATAATAATAATAATAATAATAATTTATTATTTGTACCCCGCCCATCTGGCTGGGTTTCCCCAGCCACTCTGGGCGGCTCTGCTCTGCCCCTGTAGTCGGAGGCAACAATCCCAGTTGCTGGAAACCACAGGAGGGAGAGTGCTCTCTGTTGGGTATTTGCAGTATGGTAGCGCTGCAGAGAGCTTGCTGGGGAGACCATGCATTAAAAAGAAAGGGACTCAAAAATAACTTAAACAAGGTTTTAATTACAAAAACAAAAACTCCTTATACACTAAATACATTAACAACAAACCAGACCCAACCACCAACCCAACCCCCAGGGTAATGGGAGAGCTAGGTGCTGCTCCTTATATACTACATGCAAATGCTGACACACCTTAATCAATGCACCTCAGCAGCACCTGCTATGTTTCACAGCTGTAAAGCTGGGTCTCGTTATCTTGCTCTGGCCCTTGCTCTGGCCCCTTAAAGACATACACATTAGGTGGAACAATGATGAACCTTTACATTTAAAGAAACCATTCAACATTTCCCCTGCGGTTCATCATTGTGGAACAAAAACATAAGTGCTCAAATCCTGCTTGCAGGTTTCCCATAATAGGCATCTATTTGGTCACTGTCAGAACAGGAGGCCAAACTAGATGGGCTCCCTTTGGCCTGATGCAGCAGGTGCTGGTTTAGATTGCTGCAATGTGTTGTTTGTGGGGCTGCCTTTAAAGATTGTCCAGAAACGGCAGCTTCCTATGGATGTCGCTGCAAGCAAAAGTGCAAGAAGCACTTTCTTCCCCAAATAAGTCATTTCACACACAAAATACTTGTGCATGAAGCTCAAGCCTTGGGTAGCTTGAGAAAACTAGATGCCAGGCAGAGAAATAAGCTTCTCTGGCCCTTTCCCCCCTGACACTGGATTTGCTTCATCCTCTAGAGAAAAAACTCACATTTTACTACAAAATGGCCACAACACCCCCATGAAGCAGTCTATTCCTGCAGACAGGGTTGGCAGCAGCTTGAGTCACTGCAACAGGCTTAAGGGGAGATTGGTGCTGGATCAGGGGCAGGAACAAATCTTTAACAGGGGGCAGAAAGGAGGACCAGCTCTAAGAACTCAGCCTCAGCATTTTCCTGCTTTGGAATCCATAATCCATCACAGTCATATCAATTCCATCAATACATTGGATCTTTTGAAAAATGGCTGCAGCAGGATGTGCATAACTTTCAGCAAAAACAGCACCTGAAAGACTAACACATTTATTTTGAAGCAAGCTTTAGCAGACTCCTGATGAAGTGGACTGTAGTACATGAATGTTTGTGCTGTAATGAATTTGCTAATGTTTAAGTGGGGGCCAGGGCTCTTTGCTGCTTTTGCAGCTAGTGGCTAACAGTCATTGACACCTCTCTGGAAATGATGACTTTAAGACAATTGTCACTGCTAGCATTATAATATCACACAGCACAGATGCAAATTGTGTTTGGGCTGCAACATAAATTTTGTATTCTGTAAACCTGCCATTGTATATATAATGATATTGTGCTCTGCTTGTGGATTGAAGCAAATACATAAATAATTTTTTTAGCCATCAAAAGAAAAGGAAGGAAACCAGTCAAAAGGGGCAGAATGTGGAGAAAGAGGCAGCCATGGAGAGCCACTGACCCAAGAAGAGAATTTGGAGCCTGGGGGGAACTCAGTGCAAGACTTGCTGTACCACTGCAGAAGGAAGATGAGGAGCCAGGGGGAGAAGAAGCACAGGCCCCCAAGCCAGCAGCCTGGAGAGAAACAAGGGCAAAATTGCTGCCTGAAAAGTCTCTGTGGGTCAGATCTTCCCACTCAGCCCCAGTGCCCAGGAAAACCTGGGCCAAACAAAGAAGCAGTTTGGGTTTCAGCACCCACCTGGCAGGATGCAACCTCTGGGTGCCCCATGATGAGGGAGGAGGGCCCTGACAACCCTGCCCCCAAAGAGGAAACGTGAGAGGGGGTACAGATTTGCATATG
This sequence comes from Podarcis erhardii, assembly GCF_964252035.2. NCBI lineage: Eukaryota > Metazoa > Chordata > Lepidosauria > Squamata > Lacertidae > Podarcis > Podarcis erhardii. Next base: position 29,840,010 of record NC_138503.1, read on the forward strand.
GCTTGCATGTGCTCATTTATATGTACAGATGCACAAGTAGAACTAAAGACTAGGATTCAAACAGAGATGATAGCGAGACAGAGACGCAACACAGTGGAAGCAAAGTGTTTGCTCACTTTGCTTTCCCTGGGGATGGGCAACTCCCAAGCAGCCCTCCTGCTCTCCCTTCTGATGGCTCTTGGACCAGAGGACTGCCCTCTGCAAAGCAGGGAACATGGCTACCTTTGCCCATGGCTCAGTCCTGGTCTAGATTAGTTAATAGCTCTATGGATGCCTGAGAGTGATGTGGGGAATCTCCAGCAGCAGAGTTGGTCCCCAACCACTTCACCCCCATATTACAACATTACATTATCTTTTCTGCCATCCTTCTAGAACCTCCTCCTCTTTTGGGGTTCCCATCACTCAGCCCTGTACTTGGACTCCTGGGAAAGGCAGGCAGGCAGGCAGGTGTGTGTGTGTGTGAGAGTGAGTGTGTTTGTGTAAGGAAGGACTAAGGCTGTGCAAAATGGCTGTGCCTTTATGCTCCTGCAGGAAAGAAGTAGATGCTTCTAATACAGTCTCCCCTTCTCACGGCCCTCCCCTCCCCCGTCCCAATCTCCTCTCCCCTCCCCACCTCTCCTTCCTCCTTCTGCTCTGTGTCAGGTGGGCGGTTTGCCTTATACTATTTTCTCCACAAGCACCTGCAGGCTTTCCCAATTAGGCATTTGTTCTGTGCCTGGTTGTTTTTTTTTTAAAGGCTACTCCCCCTCCCCCTTTTCACACACTAAAAAAAGCTCAGGGTGAAGAACATACCCTACAACATATCTCTGATGAAAATAGGGACGTCCTATTTCTTCTTCTTCTTCTTCTTCTTCTTCTTCTTCTTCTTCTTCTTCTTCTTCTTCTTCTTCCCTCACCCATCTGACTGGGTTTCCCCAGCCACTCTGGGCAGCTTCCAACATATATAAAAACATCAAAAAACCTTCCCTACACAAGGCTGCCTTCACATATCTGCTAAAGGTTGTGTAGTTACTTATCTCCTTGGCTCAGGGGTCACACAACTCCATACCCTCCAACATTTCTCCAATGAAAATAGGGACATTCTAAGGAAAAGTGGGTAGCGCTGTGGGTTAAACCACAGAGCCTAGGACTTGCTGATCAGAAGGTTCGTGGTTCGAATCTCCGCGACAGGGTGAGCTCCCATTGCTCAGTCCCTGCTCCTGCCAACCTAGCAGTTTGAAAGCACATCAAAGTGCAAGTAGATAAATAGGTACCGCTCTGGCGGGAAGGTAAATGGTGTTTCCGTGTGCTGCTGTGGTTCTCCAGAAGCGGCTTAGTCATGCTGTCCACATGACCTGGAAGCTGTACGCCGGCTCCCTCGGCCAATAAAGTGAGATCTAGTCCAGCACCCTGTTCTCACAATGGCCAACCAGATGCTTGTAGGAAACCCACAAGCAGAGTTCAAGGACAGGAGCATGGATAGGCAAACTGAGGCCTGGGGGCCATATGCAGCCCAATTGCCTTCTAAATCCGGCCTGTGGATGGTCCGGGAATCAGCGTGTTTTTACATGAGTAGAATGTGTCCTTTTATTTAAAATGCATCTCTGGGTTCTTTGTGGGGCATAGGAATTTGTTCATCCTCCCCCCCAAAAAATATAGTTCGGCCCCCCACAAGATCTGAGGGACAGTGGACTGGCCCCCTGCTGAAAAAGTTTGCTGATCCCTGGACAAGAGCAACTCTCCCTTCCTGCAGTTTCCAGGAGAATTGCGGCCTCCATACAGGTTCCATGATAAGTCTGCTTCCTAAAGTGATCACGTGGCACAAAACTAAACTACACCCAATGTGGGACAAAGCACCCTTGAAACCAGTGGCGTGTGGTCAGTGGACATGGGGAACTAGGTTGGTCCCCAAAATGTTCCCCTGTCACCTTCTTCCCAAAGACTAGGAAGCTTCTGCCTGGCTTAGGAAGAGAGGCACAATGCTCCAACAGGTTGAGCAGTCCTTCCGCCACCTTCCCCAAACCTGCCTGTCTTTGGGAAGGAGGCAGGAGGGCTGCAGCATTTTATCAAAGGCTTGGTACCTCTTTCCTTTAAGCCTAGGGAGCTTCCACCCAGCTTAAGGAGGGAGGCATGATGCTCACATGTGCGGTGTTATAATGTCATGTGTGTGATGTAATCCCCATCACCCTCACAAGCCAGCGCTTCTGTCCCAAACTGTGCCCCTACACAAAATATCACCACACGCCACTGCTTGATGAAACCATCATCTTTTTTCTCGGGTCCCCAGAGGTGAACAAAGCTGTCCATTGGATTGCCTGGATTGCAACTCCCTCATGCCCCCTGTGGGGGTGAGGGGGGAAGGAGAGTTTGTCCCATGTCAGGCCCTTCCTTCTCCAGCCACCTTCCACACATCCAATAGGGTACTCCCTTGGCACTGAGAAATTAAGTAGGGCCCCAGCAGTCCTGCATTTGTAAACAGGTCGCATTTCCCAGCCTGCCAATTCTTCCCTACAACTGGATCTATTTGGTCATGTTATTATAGATTGCAAACTCCCTTTAAAGGTCAGATAACACAATACAATTGAATCATATTAGGGGGCAAAGCGTATCTCCACTTGGTATTTTACTGCAAAACCCTATAAAGCAGGTGAGTGGCTGCGGCGGAACATACATCGTATAATAAAGTCGGCGTAATTGTCTCAAGAAACAAACAATCAGTTTATGAGAAAAGCCGGCTGTAATTGCAAGCTCCCCCCCCCCCGCCACCTGCACAGCTGCTTTTGGCACCAGGGGGCCGAGAGGGAGAATATTGAACGCAGGAGGTGATATTCCACAGCATGCATCCTGCAGAATTTAGGTACAGTGCCGAAACGCCTAGCAGAAGGACTAGCCGGGAAATAAACAACTTCCAAGAGCATTGTTGTGAGACAAATATTCAATATGCAGTTTAATGTATGGATTGCTGTTAGCGGTTAATTTAAGACAATGGGGACAGGGGCTCCTTCTCTTTCCACGCAGGCAGCTATTAAGGAAATGCAGAATTGATTGCAGGAATGATTGAAGATTTCGGAGGAGGGCAATTCCCAAGCCGGCCATGCCCTGCGTGGCACTCCTGAAAATTTGTCTGTAATCTGCTCTAGCAAATCCTTTTTATCACGTTTATTTCCTTCCTGTGTTCCCATCGCTTTGATTAATTGCTTAACTTGGACGTCTTTCTCATCCCATTCTACAGTCTAATTTTTCATCTGGCTGTTAAACGGTTTTCCATCCTAAATGGACATCATTTCTTTGTGGGCTTTGTCACTCTGTTAGATTATTAACAGGAGCTTCCAATCAGCTAAAACCTAGTCCTAAAGATGGTACTGTTTTGTATCTGGGGGAGTCTGCAGGAGGCCAACCTAATTTGTCACTGCAATGTCTGTTACAGAAGGGCTTGCACTCCTTCTGTGTATGCGGTCGGGCTCTTCCCAGATGCAGGGGACCACAAACTACAAAGCACAGCCAAGCAAGGGTCCCACTCTGGAAATTCTCAAGCTGGGCCACAAGAGAGGAACAAGGAACACATGTCTACACCATGATTATTGGCCTCAACCTGCACAATCGCTCAGTCGGTAAAGTGGGAGACCCTTAATCTCAGGGTTGTGACTTTGAGCCTTATGTTGGATAAAAGATTCCTGCATTGCACAGGGTTGGACTAGATAATCCTTGTGTTCTCTTCCAACTCTACAATTCTATGCTTCTGCAATTAAAGGCATAGCTCATATTCACACACTGCTCCCCTTGGCAGACACGGGTGTACATACAAGGCCAACAGCCCTGCACAGAAGGCCCCAGGTTCACTTCCCAACAGCATCTCCAGGAAGGATTGGGAAAGATCCCTAGATTTTAATTGGATATGCAGTAATAAAAATATATAGAATAAGTAGCTGCAGAAAGGAAGGGAGGGAAGTCAAAGGGAAAGCAAATTGGATTCGTAAAGATTTTGTTTAAAATATTTGTAAAATGTGAAAATGAAAAATTCAATTATGAAAAAGGAAAGTTTTCCTATATGAAACCCTGGAGAGCTGTTGCTGCTGACAGTCAGTGTAGACAATACTGAGCTAGATGGACTAATGGTCTGACGTCCTATACTCCTGGCACAGTCAAACCATTTTACACAGGGAAATGTGGCTAGCCTAAAGTACAGTGGTACCTCGGGTTAAGTACTTAATTCGTTCTGGAGGTCCGTTCTTAACCTGAAACTGTTCTTAACCTGAAGCACCACTTTAGCTAATGGGGCCTCCTGCTGCCACCGCGCCACCAGAACATGATTTATGTTCTCATCCTGAAGCAAAGTTCTTAACCTGAAGCACTATTTCTGGGTTAGCGGAGTCTATAACCTGAAGCATATGTAACCTGAGGTACTACTGTAAATCAAAGCATTCTGCATGCATTCACTTAGTGATCTCCACAGCAACCTTCTAAGAAGTGTTCTCAAATTGCAGACAGGGACTCGGGCGGAGATTGTGGCTGGTCAAGGCTCAGCTTCGTACATTTTTAGTGTATTTTTGGTTTCTGTGGAAGCCGCCCAGAGTGGCTGGGGAAACCCAGCCAGGTGGGCGGGGTACAAATAAATTATTATTATTATTATTATTATTATTATTATTATTATTATTATTATTATGTCTCCCAGGACACTGACTCTGCCAGGTGAGCCACCTCAACAATTGTAAATGGCACGCCTATGGTGGCACCTTCACTGCCACACCTTTCCACTCACAATTTTGAAGGTTCACCCAATAACCTCCATGGTGTGCTAGCAGAACAATGCAATGTGAAACTGCTTTCCTATCTAGATGTGAAAAATACGGGGGTCAGTCTATTGGATCACCCAACATCTTATCCTTTTCTATGAAGCACCAGATGCTTGGGGACCTGAAGCTTTTCCCCGACAGGGTCAGGTGCAGCTTTGGGGCAGTAGATTCCCCTTGAGCAAACAATGCAGGGGTGAGGGGGAAGGCTTTAAATAAAATAAATAGATGAGGCCACTGTCAGTTTCGACCAAAGGCTCATTCATATGCCCCACCGCTTCCCCCACCAAACTTGAGGTTTATTGTTGAATTGGACGAATCAGCAATTGGGTTTCCAGTGATATTTTCCAGCTGCAAAATGGCTTGGACCCACGCTTTCTAGGCACAAGACAAGTGGAAGTGTGGATGAGCCCTAAATTCCTCTTTTAAATTGTAAAGTAGCCTTCACAAACATGATTCCCTCCAGATGCTTTGGACTACAACTCCCATGAGCCCCCACCCGGTGTGGTCATTTTGGACTACAACTTCCATCAGTCCCAATCAGCACAGTTGTTTAGCACTGTGTGAAACAGGGATTATTAATGGGTTGCCTAAAGCTGTTCGGTGCCCGCTGATGTCACAGATCTCCTAAAATGGTAAGTGGAAAAGGAAAGGCTGTTCGTAGCTGGCGGGAAAAGACCTTTCATTGGCCTTGCAATGCCATTAAACCCAAGGAGAAGGTGAGGAGGGGGAATGGGCATTATTCCCTAGCCTGGGTGGAAGTCATGTTGCCCTTTGTGAAATCACATTGTCTTGTTGCAAACCCTACTGGAGACATATGAGGAAAGCAGGTGGCGCCAAAGAGATGTTTGCATTAAATGACACTTCCTCCCCTCCCTTTCTCATGCAATACCAAATGCAGAGGGGAACAACTCAAGGTTGCCTTTCACAAGACTGTCTACATTACAAACCAACACTTTGCTTTCTAATGTTCATGATGAATTAAAATAAATTTCGTTGTAGTGTAGATTCAAGGATTTCATAAATAGAACACCTCCCGTCCACATACACCTTAATTTGCTGACACCCCTTTGGATTCTTTTTAATTCCCATAATAAACTAAAATAAATCAAACTTAATTAATTCATTATTACTGCACACACACATACACAACCCAACATTGATTGGCTTCTTAAAGACCACATGCATGAATTAGGCTAATTTGCATTATTACAACACAGCACCCCGACAGTGATTAGCTTCGTAAAGATCACGAACACATAAATTAAGCTAATTTGTGATTTTCCAGTTCAGAATTATCCGATAAAAACCCATATCAGCTCCAGCTTCTGAGATGGCCACCTCAGCCTCATCCACCTACTAATAAAAACGTGTCCACATGGTCCAGAACAGCAACATGGCAGATAGTACAGAATGCCACCGAGAGGCCATAGAATCATAGAACTGTAGAGCTGGAAAGTACATTGAGGGTCATCCGACCCCCTGCAATGTAGGAACCACAGCTAAAGAATCCTTGACCATCCAATCACTGCTCAAAAAACTCCAGTGAAGGAGAGCCTGCCACCTTCCGAGGGAGTCTGTTTCACTGACTCTCAGGAAGTTCTTCCTAAAGCTTAGTCAGTATCTCCTTTCATATAATGTGAACCCATTGGTTGGGGCCATACCCTCTGGACCAGCAGAAAATGAGCTTGCTCCTTCTACCATGTGACAGGTACAGGGGAACCATCAGGGCAGCATCCATTCTACAGTATAAGCCTACAGCCCAGGTGACCAGTTTCCCATCCGTAACTAGACCTGGATTGAAATGTACCCAAATGTTCCGAATCAAGTTCTTAGCCACTTCAGACAATACTTTTTGATCAAGCTAAATATGAAAATAACAGAACAAAGTCCCAAGAGATACTCTGCCGGGGGGCTACCTCACAGCAGAGAGTCCCCGGGGCCCTGGAGAGTCAAAGGCTGTACGTGTTTTCCTGGAGGTTCTGCAAGACATTCACCTCCAGTAGCTAAGATAAACAACTCTCCCTCACCCCACTGTAGTTGCTTAAAAAATAATTGGCTGAAGTTGAGTTGTGGGTTCAGCTCAGTTCCCTGCTCTGAGCGCTCAAAGAAAAGCACTTGCAGTCTCAGGGGAAAACGCCTACATGCAAATCCACATCTCAGAGGTCCGGTGGCTAAAAGCAGTCTCTAGAGAAAGACATTTAGAACATTTAGAAGGTGCCCTTTTCCAGCCAGCTGTTTCTGTGCCCCAAATCGCACACACACCGCAATGACTTCTCGCCATCTGTCTTCAATTTGCCTGGGGAAGTTTTGCTTGTGCCTTGCAGGGTGGAGCCCATCAGCAGCATGAAGGAAAGGGTGCTGCGACCTCATGTGTAAGGCTGCATGCACACCATACATTTAAAGTGGTCCCCCCAAGACTCCTGGGAGTCATAGTTTGTTAAGGGTGCTAGGAGCGTATTTTAAAATGCAGCCAAAACCAATGATTCATGCTAGATAGGCACATGATAGGAGCTGAATCTCTCAGAGGTTTCCTGTGCCCTGACAGTGGGATAGTGCAGCTATATATATTCCCATACCTGCCTGGGCAAACACTCTCTTTCTTCTCTTCATCTTCAACTCATCACCAAGCCAGAAATGTGAGGAACATCTGCTGTGTCTCAGCTCCGATGCTCAGACACCATTTTAAACGAGACTAAAGGATGTCTTTGGAACTGAATTGCCATGTTAAGCCTGCCTAAACAAAGCTGCTGTATCTGCTACAAATATTCTAAGTGAGCAAATGTTATTTTTACCTCTTACAAGACTGTTGGAATGATTATTGTTTAAAGGGGGAGAAAAGGGGGAAATATTGGGGGAAACCAGTCTGCCCTAAAGCATCCTGGATTACTAAAAAGCTAAAACTAGCCTACCTAAGCTTCCCTTTGAAGCCGCAAAGCAATGGCACTAACAAACGTGAGCAAGGAAGGATAATATCTGATAAATATGCCCTCTCCTAGCATCTATTCATATCCCTATGAACTGTATCTCTCAGGAATAAGCTACAGTTCCCAGGATTCATTTTTGAGGAGTGTATGAGTGTTCTTTCAATATAAGGAGTGTACACAGACTAAGTTCCTAAAACTGAATATAGGCTAGTTAGAAAAATAATGTTCATGTTGATTTTAGGGCACCCTCCATAGCTGTGCTTAGCTGGACTCTTTTTGGGGGGTGGGGCAGCAGCCTCCAGGGCTCACACACTGGAGTATTGTTTGCTTAGAGTAGGAGTGCCCCCCCCCCACTGTGGCTCTTCAGGGGCTCTTGAATTAAAACTCGCATCAGCCCCCCAAAGTCAACAGAGCCAGTGGGCAGGGCTGACTGATGCAACAGCCTGGCATCACCTGAAGGGACACAACTGCACTGCCACATTACCACATATAGTACACTACCATCACAGTCATATAAAGGAGCTCAAAGCAGCTTACTAAGATCTGGAGTAAGACAGTCCCCGTCTTCAGGCTTGGAGTCTAAAAGGCATGACACATGAGAAAAAAGGGATCTGGTGGGTGGAGGAAAAAAGTAGCTCAGGCTCTTGTTCTTAAAACCGCAGCTCTTGACTGGCTGGGGTGGAAACAGTTCGGGTTATTTTATATACCCATTAGCGTTTATAGCCTTACTCATGCCCAAGTTTTGTGTCCTGTAACAGCGAAGCAAAAACAGGCACACAAATCCTGAATCAATCCTTGAGTTATGCTGGATACTAAAATCCCCATCCTCCCATGGCTTGCATTAGCCCAAATGGAAAGGTCTTGCAAGACTCCCAGAGGGCATGCAGGCTCAGGCTTAGGTGAGCTTTGATGGAGGAAGGATGGGGGGGGGGACCACCCTCAAGCTACCCACCCCTGCACACACTGGCTGCTTTCTCCCCCTTGGGCAAAGATGGCACTGCCCAGAGGGTACTCCTGTTCAATCCATCTTGAAGAGTTGCTTTTCTGGACCCAAGAGCCTTCTCAGAGGTAAGAGCCGTTCAGCAGTGGACCGGACCCCTTGGGAGGTTGTGTACTCTCTTTCTTGAAAGTTTTCAAGGCTGCTTTAGTTGTGATTCCAGCATTGCAGGGGGTTGGATTACATGACCCTTGGAGTCCCTTGCAACTCGACAGTTCTATCATGCCTATACCTCTCACTTGCTTTACCTAAAAACCATTTGAGAAAATACAGTATCTTGAAATACAGTGGTACCTCGGGTTAAGAACTTAATTCGTTCTGGTGGTCCATTCTTAACCTGAAACTGTTCTTAACCTGAGGTACCACTTTAGCTAATGGGGGCCTCCTGCTGCAGCTGCGCCACCAGTGCACAATTTAGGTTCTCGTCCTGAGGTAAAGTTCTTAACCCAAGGTACTATTTCTGGGTTAGCAGCGTCTGTAACCTGAAGCGTCTGTAACCTGAAGCGTCTGTAACCTGAGGTACCACTGTAGAAGCCTGCGGTTGGCCGACTTTGTGCTATTTCAAGATTTGTCTCACCAATGTGCCTTCACTGGCTTGGGTCCAAGCGACAGGTTTGGAAGGAGAGAAGAACAGGAATAGCAAGAGTGCATTTGGCTGGCAATGCCCAGTGGGCTTGTGGAGCATTCCTGACCTGCTCTCAGGAAGTCTCATAGCTTTGGCTTCAAAGTCTGTGGGAGATCCAGGAGAGGATAGTAACAATATTTACTTAAGTATTCATATAGTGCTCTTCATAACTTTTTTGTTTAATTAGCAAAAAATATTTTTTTGTTGATTTATGGCATGCATCAGAGCAGAGAGTACTTCTTCGTCCAAGACCCTCCTCCCATATTTAACTCTCCTGCTACACACCTTTATTGGCCCTCCCTCCTCCTTCTCCCATTAAGCACTGGTGAAGAAGCCTGCAAGCTGCCTCCACCTCAGGGCCTCCTCTCCCCACTTTTAAAAAAGTGTAACGTGAAGCCAAATGAAATAATGAGAGAAGCTCATTTTAATGCCACAGAGGGAATTGTTTTATTACTAAAGCAGCAAATAGAACTAATTGAATCCGCAGTTTAAGAAGAAGAGGAAGAAGAGAGAAGAGGGGGGGTGGGGGTGAGGAATGAGGATGGAGGGGGCAGCAGTGCCAGGGGAGGGGGGGACAAAGTGGGTCCTGAATATTCATCGGCCGAGAAGCTGCAAATCTCGGGATGCAAAACATCTTCATAAATGGGAATGTTGCCAGAGGCGAACCATGCCGAATCCGCAGAGGAAGCAAGTCTGTCACAACTAAGGCACTGTTAAGAGGAATGTGCAATGGTGGGGGGAGCCCTTTCCCACCGGCACAGCGATGCCAAGCTGCAGGGAGTTCATGCCCTTGACTTGGAGATGTGGAAAGGCCATTGATCAGTGGTAGAACATCAGTGTTGCACACAGAAGGTCCCAAATTCAATCCCTGATGGCATCTCCAGTTCGGGCTGAAAGACACTTCTGCCTGAGACCCTAGCTCAGTATTGTCTACACTGACTGGTAGCAATGACATTCAAGGGTTTCAGACAGTGGGATCTCTCTCAGTCCTGCCTGGAGGTGCCATTGGGGTTTGAACCTCAGTGCATGTCAAGTGGATGCTATACCCACTGAGCTACGGTGACCCTCCTTGGGCCCACAGAATGCCTAGGTCTTAGGATCTCCTTGGAAGGTGAGGTGAGCAGCAACAGGTGAGAGACCTGCACAGCTGGGCTGGCACAAGGCATTTTGGCACCTGAGGCAAACTACAAAATGGTGCCCACTTGCCGTCAGGGAAGAAAAATATATCTACTTCAGGATCTGCTGTCCTTGTGAATCCTGCTGCCTGAGGCAGTCACTTCACCCTGCCTCATGGGTGGGCCGGCACTGCTGCACAGGGGGTGTCAGCATGAGGTCAGGATTCACCCACTCAAATGGGACAATTAGGAAATGCCACAAGAACATAGATCCCAAGAGCAGAGCCACACTGCCCAACTTCCTTTGGCCAAGCCACCGCAACTCACCATGGAGGAGAGGAAGGAAGAACCAGGACTTCCCGTGACATGCCACAGATTTTGCCACAAAATGTTTTAGCTGTCCACAAGAGCTTGGGCATTTTGTGGCAGTCTGATAGAAAAGAAAAGCAGGCTCTGAAACCCCAGAAGCTGTGCTCAAATGAAGAAGAAAGACCACCTGCCCTGTGCCTTGCCTGCGTATTTTCAGAGGTGCCTGACTGGTGACTCTTGGAAACAGAACCTGGACTGGGTCACAGGTGAGCTACAAAGAGGAAAGCAGCTCTACAGAAGAGTCAGTGGCATGGCTTGCCAGGGGCTGGACAAGGCTCCAGTGGGCAGAGGCATTGCAGGCAGGCAGCAACAACAGCTTAAGAGAGTCTTTAAAAGTGAATTCTTACCTCAACAGCATCACAAAATTGTAGAGTTGGAAGGGACCAAGATGGTCATCTTGTCCAATCTCCTGCAATGCAGGAATCTTTTGCCCGAGGTAGGGTTTGAACCCACAACCCTGAGATTAAGAATCTCATGCTCTACCAACTGAGCTGTTTACACACAGGCTTGGAGAGTGACTGTTTTTGCAGCCTGGACAGTCCTTTTCATCCAAATGGATCCTCACTCTCTTTTCTTTCTTTTTTTAGCCTCTCCAACTCTTGGCTTTCATCTCAGTGTAGGCAGACCTTTGGTCTCATGCAGCTAATGTTAGTGCTTATATGTCAATCCATAAGGTAAGGTAAGGTAAAGGACCCCTGGATGGTTAAGTCCAGTCAAATGTGACTATGAGGTGCAGCGCTCTTCTCGCTTTTCAGGCCGAGGGAGTCAATGTTTGTCCACAGACAGGTTTCCAGGTCATGTGGCCAGCATGACTAAACTGCTACTGGCGCATGGAGGACTGTGACAAAATGCACAGAAATGCTGTTTACCTTCCCGCTGCAGTGGTACCTATTTATCTACTTGCACTGGTATGCTTTTGAACTGCTAGGTTGGCAGAAGCTGGGACAGAGCAACGGGAACTCACCCCATCGCACGAACTGCCAACCTTTTGATCAGCAAGCCCAAGAGGCTCATTGGTTTAGACCACAGAGCTGACCGCATCCCTGCAAGTCAGTCTACAGATCATTCCCAAACCCATGAAGGTTGCCTGGCAAGGATTCTTACTTACTGTAAGTGACCAAGACAGTACAGATTGGTACTTATGGGCCTACTCAGGTCCTTAAAGAAATTGCCTAGCAAATCCATGTCTGCCCTAGAGCAAAGGTGGTGAACCCAGGGGCTGAATGCAACCTTCCAGACCTCTCTACCTGGCCCTTGGAACTCTCCCCAGGCCCCACCCTTCATTGGCCCTGTTTTGCACCCTGCTTGAGTGTTTTTGCCTGGCTGGAATGCTGCCCATGAATTTCAGTGAAGCCTCTTGCTTCCCTGGATCGAGGCTAGAAATGGGTGTGTGGGTGTTGGTGGGTGTGTAAACTAGGGTTGCCATACGTCCAGAATTTCCCAGACATAGCCAGGATTTGGTCATTGAAAACAGTGTCTGGGAGCTGAATTGCCTAGGGAAATCCGGACGTATGGCAACCCATGTCGGAAATGTAGAATACGGCAAATTTCATTAAGAATAGCTCTAAAACTCCACCCACTTTTTTATCTGGCACTGCCCACCACTGGAGTGTGGCCCTTGGAAGCTTGCCCAGAAGGAAATGTGCCCCTTGGGTTGGGAAAGTTTTCCCAACCCTGCCCCAGAGGGAGTACTGAGCCTCTGCTTTTGGCCTTTTGTAACCAAACTCCCCTCTTCATTTGCTGGTGGGCAGGGAAATAAAAAGGGGCCTGTCCCTGGGTGCTCTAGGACTTCACACCTGGGGTCTGGAGACCACCAAGATTTTAGCACCCGACAAAATTACTTCCTGCCACCTCCACCTGAGGCTGACCTGGTGGGTGGAGGAATCCAGCCGACCTCATCATTCTGCAGCTGAGCGTTTAATGGCTCCATCCTTTCAGCGCTGCACGCAATTCAATTAAACTTGCCCTGGCTCTTCCCTGACTCACCACCATTTCCAATGGCAACACAAATATTAATTACAACACAAAAACCTGCATTAATGTAACACCGAGGTTATTCATTAAACGCCGAAGAGTCAAGCAATAAACATGCACAGGGGCTCAAACATGTTAACAAAGAGGAATTGGTGCTCCAGGAGGTCGGAGTGGCAGAAGAGCGTCGCCTGCATTGAGGAATCTTTGAATGCAAGGAGGGATCAGGAGCCTTGCAGGAACAGGGTGAGTACCTAGGAGAGCGAGGGGCAGCCAGGCCAGCACAGCCATTATGGCACACAAGGAAGCAGTGGCGTTCAGTCCAGCCCCCCTCCTCACTTCTTTGCCTTCCAGCACCCAGGGAAAAGGCTTCCTGATAGCACACTATGACTGGGCTCACATAAACATTTCACAGAATCATAGAACTAAGAGGCTGAAGGAACCCCAGAGATCATCTAGGCCAACCCTCTGCAGCACAGGTATTTCACATCCCATCTTTCAAACCTTCCACATGTTTTAGCCAAGGGGAACCAAACCAGTGCAGGAAAGAACAGATTCTCTCCCTCCTCCCTTTAAAAAGTATTGTGTCACACTTCTGAACTTGCTGTGTTTGCAAGTGCATCTTGTAACCAATGCTATACACCCATTCCCCATCCCGGAGTCTTCACAGCTCCTGCCTTCAGAGGCTCGTATTATTCTATTTTACTGATTGGGAAGCATTTCTGTCCCACTGCTCCATGCTGGGACATGAGAAAACAAAACAGCAACTTATTGCCAACGCAGCAATATAAATAAATACAGATCAGAAAATATATGAAGCAGAACAGCAGGCGGTAATGAACAAATGCCAGGGTAAAGAAATATGTTTTTACATTGGCAGTGGAACATAAGATTGTAAAACAAGCCTGCTGGATCAGGCCAATGGCTCATCTAGTCCAACATCCTGTTCTCACAGTGGCCAAACAGATGCCCCAATGGGAAACCTGCAAGGAGGATTCAAGCACCAGATCACTCTCCCCTCCTGTGATTTCCAGCAACTGGTATTCAGAAGCAATGATGCCTCCAACTGTGAAGGCAGAGCATAACCACCATGGCTAATAGCTCACCAGGGCTGATGCAGACAAGAAAAGATGCCATGCTATAACTGGGGTGCCTGGGCAGTGATGGGAGATGTGTCACCATTAAGAAAAAGAGGTCAGAATAGGCCAGTATATATGTGGACTCTCCCTGGATGAAGTGACTTTTCTTCTTTCAGTTCTCAGAGTTCTCAAGCTAGCTCAAATATGTCATCTGAACTAGCCAGATGTTTAACTGATAATCAAATACCACCAGCCCATCATCTAAGAAACAAGAATTTAGAGCCGTCTTGCCCCAAAATGACAACTACACATTCAGTTTTGGCTACTGTAACCTTGGTTTACGGAGCCAATAGGTGCCTAGCTTATATCTCTGAGTTTCTAACACTGCCTGGGGGCCAGATAAGAAGGCTTGGAGGGCCAGCGTTGGCACCCAGGCCCAGGGCTCCTCACTCCTCATCCAGACATTATATCACTGCTTTTTAAAAGTGATGCCTCAGCTCTGGAATTGCTGCCGAGACCCCAGGGACAGTTCAGTTCACGTCACCCAGCAATGATGTGAGACCTACTTCTGTGGACCAAAAAGAGTGCAAAGCAGCCCTTGGTATGAAACTTTAACAAACCTTAATGGAGAGCCTAACAACATTTGCTCTAACATCATCTGTACAATTTAGGAGCAATAAAGCATCAGGCCCAAGTCTGCACAAATAAGCTTTCAGCTCAGGTTGCAAAGTTCAGCCCATTAAACAAGGCCAGCCATCACCTCCCTGCAATGAGTAATGATGCCGAATAGCATTTAGAGAGATAAAAACCCTTTTTGCATAGGAATGAGCTGCGTGACTCGCTGGATCTTCCAGCTCTGTGGCCGGAGGTGCTGCTTTGCCAACGAAGTCGTGGCTCCAGGCACTCCTCTCTGGCGCTTTGATTTGTTCAGACTTCCAGAGGATTTTGAGCTGAGTAAGGAACCTTGGCTCCTCTTCATCTAGGTGTGCGCAGAGGGTGCCCATAGCATCAGACATGCCCCTTTTCATCCGCAAAGGGGCTGGCTGATGAAGTTCAGGCACTGTACAGCTCCACAGACCCCCCTCTCCCCGTTTCCATCCAAAGGCAACTGCTGGGAATTATCATGACTGTGTGTTCATGCATGCACACACAAACCAGCATACATTTTCCCACTGTACATCTGACAAAGAAAGAGAAGACCGGTACAAAAGCTTCCTTTGACAACCAAGCAAACTGACACTGTGACAAGTTTTCAGAAATGCCAAATTTTCAGAGCAAGGCAGCAATGCATTAGTAATGGCACTGGGCTGAAATTGCTGAGAATGTTCTCAAAATACAGTCATGTAAACAGAAATAATAACAGTCCTTCTCTTCCAGCCATTTACCTGCAGTGGCAGTGAGAACGCCTGCCTCTTCACTTATGCTCCTCTCTCAGTGAAGTCATAATGTAGCATAAAGCTGACTGGCTACATACCCTCATGACATCGGCCCTTTCATGGTGTGATCCCCAATTGGCTGGGATCAGCCAAGTGACTATTCCTGGGAACATGAAAGCAACACCAGCAGCAAAAAGCATCAATGAAGGTTTGATTATCCAGATTCAAGGCCTTTTCAGGAAAACTTCTTCCCCCTACCCTGCACTATTTCCAGTCAAACACAAGAGAATATTTGGTGCAGTCCTAGTAATTAACACATCAGTCTCCAAGATAATAGTGACAAGACAAATTGGCTCCTGTGATCTTATGCAAATAGGAAAACAAATCGTTAAACACTTTAGGACAGAGTGCTCTGGGCCCTTTGTTTGTTTATAGAGATTTGCTTGATCTTATTGTTTTAAAAGTTGTATTAGGTCATCCTTCCTCAGCCTAGCGCCTTCCAGATATTTTTGACTACAATTCCCATCAGTCCCAGCTAGCCTGGCCATAAGATGGTTTGGTGGTTGGGAACACGCCCATGGTGGTTGGGGGCTGATGGGACTTGTAGTTCAAAACATATGGAGGACAGCAGGTTGGAGAAGGCTGTACTAGGCCAGACACAGCTTTGGAGATGGAACCCAATGCAAAAGGTACCATAGACACTAGACTTTAACCTTGGACCAGCTCTCAGACCTGCCAAGGCCTCCTGGGATTCTTGACTCCACTTCCAAACTGCTCCAGCAAAGTGGATTTCACAAGCTGACAACTCTATTTCTTCTGGAAGGGGCACTTCTTGTGTGACATCATCATAAAGTATTGCACTTGGGCAAAAAAAATGAGAGGCACAAATACAAGATGGGTGACACCTGGCTTGAGAGCAGTACATGTGAAAAGGATCTAGGAGTCTTGGTTGACCACAAACTTGACATGAGCAAACAGTGTGACGCGGCAGCTAAAAAGCCAATGCAATTCTGGGCTGCATCAATAGGAGTATTGCATCTAGATCAAGGGAAGTAATAGTGCCACTGTATTCTGCTTTGGTCAGACCTCACCTGGAGTACTGTGTCCAGTTCTGGGCACCACAGTTCAAGAAGGACACTGACAAACTGGAACGTGTCCAGAGGAGGGCAACCAAAATGGTCAAAGGCCTGGAAACGATGCCTTATGAAGAACGGCTAAGGGAGCTGGGCATGTTTAGCCTGGAGAAGAGGAGGTTAAGGGGTGATATGATAGCCATATTCAAATATATAAAAGGATGTCACATAGAGGAGGGAGAAAGGTTGTTTTCTGCTGCTCCAGAGAAGCGGACACGGAGCAATGGTTCCAAACTACAAGAAAAAAGATTCCACCTAAACATTAGGAAGAACTTCCTGACAGTAAGAGCTGTTCGACAGTGGAATTTGCTGCCAAGGAGTGTGGTGGAGTCTCCTTCTTTGGAGGTCTTTAAGCAGAGGCTTGACAACCATATGTTAGGAGTGCTCTGATGGTGTTTCCTGCTTGGCTGGGGGTTGGACTCGATGGCCCTTGTGGTCTCTTCCAACTCTATGATTCTATGATTCTATGATTCTATACCTATGCAGGGAGCAGCAGGACAGACAGAGAGCCCAATTTTAGCAAAAGCCAATTTCATTTTACTTTTAAAAAAATGTTGGGGTTGCATGACTCTCTAATAGCACAGACATAAGAGGAGGAAGTGGTGGCAACTCCATCGCTACCTTCCTCTAGTCTTCTCACATACCCAGAAACGGACCAGCGGCCAGCAAGGACAGGAGCATTCAAGGCAGTTGATGATATCACCAAAAACACCTACAAATCCAGTCACTCTTAAGTATGAGAGAGAGCTAGCATGGTGCTCAGTGGGGGATCATGGGCCAGTCACAGCCTCTCAACATAACCTACTTCACAGGGTTGTTGTGAGGATAAAATAGAGGGGAGATAAGTATGTACACCACTTTGTTGGAGGAAAGGTGGGATGTAAATGTAGTAGTAGTAATAGTAATTCTAGAAGAATCAGGTGGTTCCTGGAAGACCAAGCAGGAATCTGTTCAATTCAATGGGATTGGATTGAGTGCAGTGTGATTTTTCTCACTCTGCATGGGAAAGGCACCCTCTTGAAATAGCAAACATCAAATCAGAGGGAGATTTGATGTGGAGATTCCTTTCTTATGGAGATAAGAAAGGAATAGGGAGGAGAAAGTGTTGGCAAACACACCAAGACATCCAGCGGAGTAGCAGAGGCTTCCCTAGACTAAGGATGGATAGGGACAGAGATTTCCTTGTAGCATTTCTGACTTACTTACCTAAAACTATTGAGCCTGGAAGCAGGGTGCAATTCAAGCAGGGCATTTCCCCTGTGGGTGGCAGCAAGGATCTGCACAGCAGTTACAGCAACTGTTCTCTGGGTCGGTGCTGGAATGGGGCTTGCCTGGGATTGTGAGATGAAGACACTCTCAGCCCAAGTGAGCCTCCCACATCCACACTGTGAGCTGAAGCCTTTAGCCTGATATCGATCCTTTCTCAAAATGGATGGGGAAGCCATGGCCCTGTTTGGTGACCCAGTCCTATACTTCATCTCCTTCCCCAGTCTGGGTCCTTTCCTGTAGGCCTCTTCAGCCAACAGCACACCCTAAGGCACCCGGTAAAACACCTAATGAAAATAAGTGGCTGAGGCATGTTAAACGTACGTGCTGAGAGGTCCTGAATGAGGCTGGGATTCATTTAGTTCAAATAAATAGTTGGGAAATTAGCCAAAAGGGGAGAGAGCTGACTTTGCATGCAAAAGAGGGCAGGGTCGATGCCTGGCTATATCCTCTGAGGGAACAGCCCATCGTCAATCAGAGACCTCCTCCAGGAGAGCCAGAGAACCATCTGGAAGCTACTTTTTTGGGGGGGGGGGAGCTTACACAGCTTAAACGGAGCTGGAGAGACACACCAAACTCTTCCATGGAAGGACTGGTGGACTCCCCAGGGAGGAGGTTGCACCAAGCAGACAGGTGGAACTGGGGGGCCTCTTTAGGAAGCTGGGATTGAGGCAGGGACTATTTCATTCCCGGAAGGGGCCTCCCTGATCTCGGCAAACAGATCTCTCTCCTCTGTTCTATGACTTTGCCTGCCAGGGGCATGATGAGGGGTCAACACTGTGCCTAGGTGCTGGAGACCACCAGCCCTAACCCATTAGCGGATTCACTGCTTACTTAAATGGACCAGCTGTTAACTCTTCCATCCTCATCACAAAACACACCCTGCACACCACTTCCATATGACCACACACCCTTCAGTCACCCCTTCCCCCGAAGAACGCACACAAAAGCACAAGTGAGCCCACACCTTTTGTTGGCGGTGGAGGTAGAACTCCAGACATGGAAGAGGGTAATATATTACCCAAGAATGTAGACTTTATGCTATCTTACTCAGTTGAGTATCTTGACCAACAGAGAAGAAGATGCCATTTTTATCCCTTTCTGCACATGGCACCCTCCATATTTAGGACTACAACTCCCATCAGACCCAGCCAGCATAGCCTAGTTGGGGAAGGATGGTCAGGTGCAGAGGTGGGAGCCTCAGGCCTGAGGGCCAAATGTTGGCCTCTATCTGGTCCTTGGGACTCTGCCAAGACCACACCCCTTCTCCTAGCCACCCCCTCTTTTGCCAGGCCACACCCCTCACTAGCCCCTGCTTCACATCACCCTTGAGTGTTTTGCCAGGCTGAAATGTGCCAGATTGGACTCTGACCTTGCCTCTTGCTTGCCTGTATGAAGGACAGAGAGGGTATGTGTGAAGAAACTATCCTCCTGTACAAAGGTAAAATTTACATCGGTTGCTTCACCCACTTTTGCATTGGGGCCCACCCATCACTGGCATGTGGCCCTCAGAATGTTGCTCAGAAGAGAATGTGGCCCTTGGGCTGAAAAGGGTTCCCCACCCCTTATCTGGTGGGATTCCAACTCTCTTTGTCTGGCTTGACTTTGTGGGTGCCTTTGCTGCTCACCTCTCCGCCCCCTCCCAACCCACCCTCAAAACTGCACATGCACCACAGCCTTGAAGGCACACATGGCTTTAACGCCTACAATGAATTTTAGGTACACTCTTCTCCTGTTTATGTAGCAAAATAAATTCTTCAGAGAAGCTGGCACACTTCATGGGAGAGCTTGTGGAGGTAAATACCTTCATTTGCATAAAATGTGCCTGGCGATTGTAATGCTGAAGTCATAAAGAGCTGAGGGGTTTATGATCCATACTTTGATGCTTGCAGGATGTAAAATCTGACATGACGGAGGGAGGAGAGAGAGACAACATTTACCAAACTGGTTCTAAGGAAAGGGGAAAATGGAAGATTTACAGAAATAGCCAATTCTTTTTATATAACTACAAATTCTGTCTCCATCTTTCAAAAGAGTTTTCCTTTTTTTAAAAAAGGAAGGGGGTCCTTTCTACCACTTTTGAGATAAATTACATTGAAAGGAAACAGGAGCATTAAGCATGGAACAGGACTGAAATGAAGAGTTCCCAGGATGAAGACTGTGGGAAGGAGAAGGGTCTGCAATGGGCAGGTTTGCCCCCAGGAGCATGACAGCCTTCTGGCACCTGACAGAAGCCAAGAGGAAAGGTGTGCAGGAGGATCCCAGCAATATCACAGAATCATAGAACTGTATGATTCTATGGAAGAGTTGGAAGAGACCCCAATAGTCATCTTGTTCGATCCCCTGGAATGCAGGAATCACAGCTAAACTATATCTGACTGATGGCCACCCAACCTCTCTTGACAAACCTCCAAGGAAGGAGAGTCCACACCTTCCAAGGGAGTCCACTCCACTGGTGAACAGCTCCTACCATCAGAAAGTTCTTTCTAAGGTTTAGTCATAATGACCTTTCTTGCCATTAGTTTGGGTCCTACCAGCAGAAAACAAGCTTGCCCCATCTTCCATGTGAAGGCCTTTCAGATATTTGAAGACGGGTATCGTATTGCCTTTTAATCCTCTCATCTCCAGGCTAAACATTCCCAGCTCCCTCAGCTATTCCTCATATGTCCAGCATTCTGTCCTTACAGTGGTCAACCAGATGTCTCTTTCAACCAGATCCCACAAGTGGAATCCAAGCACTCTCCCCATCTGCAATTCCCAGCAATGGGTATTCAGAGGCATTTACTTCTTCCACATGTTTTGGGTGACAGCTCTCACTACCACACACTGGCTCACTTAGATGAAGGAAAGATGTTTCCAGTAGGGTGACCAGAAGTGGCTAAGGGGGCAGAACCTTCTCTCCACTGATTTCCTCATTCCACAGCAGTGGGTTTAGACCTGCATGGGAAATATGCAAGATCATGCATAGCTCTAGATTATTCCCACTTTGCAGATGAGGAACAGAAGCTGGGAGAATGATAGATAGACTGATCTAGCCAGGGGCAATGGCCAAGAATGGGGTTCAAGTCTCCCAGATCAAAGCCTACCTCTGCATCCACCTCACTAGCTCTCATGGGGTGTGGAGTGGGGCGGAAGCAGGTATCTCAAGCCTTTATGTGGAAAGGGCTGCAGGTACCCCATTGGCACACAATGCTAAAGATTTCCAGCATGCAAAAGGGCCAACCTGTCTCCTGCATGGCTGGAATGAGGCAGAGGCAATGGACTATGGGACCCATCAGTAGAGGAGGTCCCCAGGTGGCACCATCCTCAGGCACCTCCTTTCAGTGGGTTGGGAAATCTCTTTCAACCTGAGGGCCAAATTTCCTCATGGGCACAATCCAGGGGCCACATGCCAGTGTTGGCAGGGTAACAGGTGTGACTATACTGTAGCTGCAGTTCATCCATGCAGGGCACAGAGCTCCCTTAAGTGTACATCTCTCTACCCAGGCAAGCAGGATTGTGACAATCCAAGGACACATTCCAGCCAGGCAGGGACACTGGAGGAGCACGTGGGGCAGGACCAGGGATTGGACATGGTCTGGGAAAAGTCCACAGGGCTACAGAGAGGGCCTGGAGGGCTGCACTACGGCCACCTTGCCCACCCCTTGAAGATCTAAGGCAAGAGGCAAGTTCCCAGCTTCTTACAGCCTAATCTTTACAGCAGCAGGCAGAAAGGGCTTGGATAACAGGATGAAGGTTAAAACTTTGGATAGTGGAAATAAATTGCCAATGAAACTTTGGGGGTCATTGGGGACTCCATGCAATACATTACAAAGAGGATAGAAAAGCAGATTTCAAAGAAGATTTTAAATTACGGTGGCCCGCTGCCTATTTATGTAGTGCCAGCAAAATTATAATATCCACAGTGAATGCTCGAGGAAGTTTGATGGTGTGTGTCCCTCCGCTGGATTCGGTGCTAAAAGCTTAGCCGTTCATTCATACTCATACCCTTCTCAATTCATTGAAACCACTTCAAGCAAAAATCATTTGAAAGAAATTACCACTGCACCATGAGCAGTGAAAAATGTCCCACATGAGCCCCACCAGCCCCAAAAGCAATAAAATTTCTGCTGAAGTGCACAGTATAATAACTCAGGGAAAAAAGGGGGAAGGTCCCCATGACAACAAGAGGAAGGAAGAAAGCCACAGAGCAACGCAGGAGTTTCAGTCCTCCCTCCATACAAGGTGTCACCAATTTGTGTTGCCGTGTGCCGCCGCCACAGCTCTCATTTGGAGCCTTCAAGGCCTTCGCCTCCAGTTCTCCTAGGAAGCAAGTCATTTGGCTGTTCCCAGGGAGCAGTGAATGCTGCTCTTTCTCAAGCAGACATGGGGCATGGGAGGGGCCCTGCTTTTTGCATATCTATAGACCCGTTAATTGACCTAACTGCGCCCACTACTGACTTTCCCCGTTGCCTAAACCAGAGAATAGTCTTTTTATTTAGTGCATGACTATTCCACCCTTCCTCCTGTGGGAGCCTATGGATGATGGAGTAGGAGGTGCAAGGGGCATGAAAATGGGTGCCTGCTTCACACTCAAGGTGCCTCTCACAGTCACAAAAAAGGGAGCAGGAAATCCAAATTGGACATGCAGCTCAGCCCACATGTGAAACTTCAGATTTCCCATTGGGTGAATCTCCTTTTGGCCAGTTAGGAGCTCATTGAACTATCTCTACTGCAGTCCCAAGACCTTGGCCACTGCCCATAAGTGTCTTTGGCATGACATATGCCGTACTGGGAAAACGAATAAGCCCTCAGATTACTTAACTCAGAAATTAAGGCAGCCAGGGCCAGCTGGCTGGGGCTGATGAGTGTTGTAGTTAAAAACCTCTGGCTCCAGGTAGGGGACAGGTGCAATTCTGGCCCGACTGCACTGGCTGCCAATTAGTTTCAGGGTCCAATTCAAAGTGCTGGTTCTGACCTGTAAAGTCTTAAATAGCTCAGGGCTGCAATACCTTAAGGACCACCTGTCTCTATATGAATTGACTAGGATCCTGCTGAGATCATAATCTGAGACCCTTCTTTGTGTGCCTCCTCTGGAGGTCTGGAGGGTGGCAACACGAGAACGGGCCTTTTCTGCAATGGCTCCCCACTTGTGGAATGCTCTTCCTTGTAAGACTCAACAGCCACCTTTGTTACATATGTGTAGGTGCCAGGCAAAAGCATTCCTCTTCTCCCAGACCTTTGGCTAATTAAACAATCTATGACCTTTTAAACTGTATGGAGGGATTATTGTTTTTGTTTGCTATTATGTTATTGTATTTTTTTGTCTTTTTATATTGCAAACTACCCCGTGGTCTTCAGATGAAAGGTGGTAGAGAAACTTTAATCATCATCATCTGTTGGCATTGTGTCTGGGTTGCCCATCATAAGCAAGGCACAAGGGGAACAACCTTTCCCTGCAGCTGGTGTTCTTCAAAGTATGGGCCCTGGCAAGGTCATGGCCAATAGGTTGGAAGTTTGGTTGCAACTCAGCTTGCAGAAGAGGGCATGGCATGGGGTTAAGACAGATAAAGCGAGCGACCTCCACATTCCCAGAATATCCTTGTACAGTGGTACCTCAGGTTACATACACTTCAGGTTACATATGCTTCAGGTTACAGACTCCACTAACGCAGAAATAGTACCTCAGGTTAAGAACTTTGCTTCAGGATGAGAACAGAAATCGTGTGGCAGTAGTGCAGCGGCAGTGGGAGGCTCCATTAGCTAAAGTGGTGCTTCAGGTTAAGAACAGTTTCAGGTTAAGAACGGACCTCCAGAATGAATTAAGTACTTAACCCGAGCTACCACTGTACCTTTAACCTGTCACCTGTCTCTACAGACTTGCTGTTTAGAATGATACAGTATATCTTAAATTGCATCATGCTTACAACCTCCTCCTCCTGCTTCTCTCTTGGACCCAAAGATGGGTTGGTCCTTAGATGAGGAGACCTCACTGAAAGGAGCCCCACCCTAGCATCACCTTGAAGAAAAAAAGTGGGATCAAAAGGTAATAAGAAAGAGCAGGGATGCACATGTGTTTCCATGGATCTTTGGGGCAGTTTGTTTTCCTCCACAGCCCAAGACATCCTAAGCGCAATGGATCCATGATGCACCTGAAAGCCCCCCCCCCCGAGATACAGAACAGCACACAGCAGGAGCCAAGAAAATCAATAGCCCTTCCCAAAGATATAAGAAGCGAGCGGATATAGAACACACCTTCCCCCTCCAGACACACAAGAAGCATCCGCCAAAACGCAGGAACTGCCAAGGGGTTGGAATGGTTTATATCACCAGGCAGGAAGAAAAACACACTGCCCCAGTTCAGATGCTTTCAAAATCTCTCCAATGTTAACAGGAAGGAGCAGGCGTTGCGGATGCCAGCTCTTCTGGCTGCTGAGAGCCCAAAGGCTTCCAAGTCTGTCCTGCAGCCCAACCCATCAAAGGGGGCCTGCAGAAAATGGACTCCATTTCGCAACCACACCCACTGCATTTCTATGTTTATGACTATATTCAAAGTAAATTATCCAGTCAATGAATGAGAGGAGAGAGTCATTCAGTGAGCCAAGCACACAGAGTCTGCAAAGCAGCATTTCAGGCACTAAGGACTGGTTGAAGCAAGCTTTCAGATCGCACAGGGTTATTCTTTAAGACTGAAGGCTTGGAGGAAAGAGATGTCCTTGTGCCAGGCAGGGGTGGCACTTGCCCATTTTGTACGATGAACTTCTGTAGTTGTTTTTGATAAAGCAAAGGATATAAGGTGTGGGGTTTTTTTAGCCGGCTTACATTAACAAGAAGAACTTTCCATCTGTTCTAATTTAAACAAATAGATTAATACAAGAAGTCCATATGTCCAAATAGGCATCTCAATGAGAGTGATGATTATAAGCTGTAGAAGGGGCAGTGAGATTTTCTGACCCCTGAGTAGGAGATGGTGAAGAGTGTGTCTTTCTGGCCTCACAGCCAGTTTCTCGGTCACCATAAAGGCAAGCAAAATATATATTTATTTTTGTTGTCCTCATACCACAAGGATGTAATTTAAATGCAGGTGAACACCCCCAAATACTAGGGATTTCTGCAAAACAAATCATTAATTTCTTAATAGAAAGAAGAAGATGCCACAGGACATGCCCACATCAGAGAGCATTATGTCACCAGTGTCTATCAGAAGTAGCCAATTCCTTCCTGTAGAGACAGTGTGGAGCCCAACATACCCAAAGTATCAGGATGGACTCTGCTGCTACGTGTGCAGAGCTTTCATTCACGAAGCTGCTTTGCTCTACTGGGTGGTGTCAACCATGAGGCAAAAGGAACCATCACACAGCACAACCTTCTGTGCAGATAATTCAGGACTGTCATCAGTCAGCAAGCACTTGGGCCTCCAAAACAGAGAGTTGTGTAGGCAGCTGAACTGATTGTCTTTTATTCTGCTCTTGAGTCATCCCCCCTCTGCCTATTGCAACCTTCCTCTGCTAATTCACGTTCTCCACCTGGAAGCAACCTCAAGTGACTCCTACCATGCACACTTTCCCCTCGTCACCAAAATCTGAGCTGTGGGTAAAACAAATGCATGAAAACAGGCCACTGTAACAGACACCAAAACTGATTGCCGCAGCCAACCCCACTATTCTTGGGGTGCTCAATATGCAAGCTGGTAGCACACAAACACCTTGAGATGATTTTGAGTAACAAAACACTCTAGACGGGAAGCGTTGCAGCCAACTAAGTCCTACTCAGAGTAGACCCATTGAAATGTGTCTGTCTCAACGTAGCTGTGTGTCAGTGGTGCAGCCCGCCCACCTGCATGTAAGGTTGATCCATTGCTCACACGTCCTTAGACTGACATAACCTGACAGGTAACTTTAGGATTAGTAATTTAAAAAACTGAAAAAGCAGTAGCTTGAAAGGCATCTGTTGCAAGTTTGCATCAGAAGAAGAGGACTTACACATTTAACTAGCTTTGAATTAAAAGGTTGTGCATCTTGAAAAGCTGTTTTGTGATACTATAGGCTGCGCAAATGTGAAAGAAAGAGCTAACATTTACCTCCTTTTTCAAATAAACCAGGTAAATGTATCTGTGCCATCATTTGGATGGTGTCTGCCAGTGTGTGCCTTTGCCTGTCCTTTCATTGGGGTGAAATGGGGTGGGGTGAGGGGCCCTGTGAAGTCTACTATGGGGCAGCACTTTCTTGCAACAGCCTTACTCAGTGTAACAACCTTCTAAGCAGGTTGTCTGGTGACAAGGAGGGTGGCGGGTGGCGAGGAGAGAACTATTGGAGGATACAGCCAGTTCTCCTTTATCACATACACTAAGAAGCAGCCTGTTAATATGCATGGGTGGCACCCCAGCTTAAATCCCTGGCCCAGGCATGACACTTTGGCACAGCAAGCCCAAGGCTCCCACAACCCTTGGGAAAGCATTGCCTGCCGAGAAAGGGACTCCATTGATTTCTCTGCAACGTGCAAGCAAAGCCATACAGACACAATCAGATATCTTGGACTCGGAAACACCCAATTATAATTGGCTCTGAACTGAACCGGATTAGCCACACACAGAGCAAATGACAGAGAATGTGGGATCAACAGCCTGGAGGAAGCTTGGTGTTCTCGTTGCCCAGGCGGGGATGGGGGAGGGGAGGAGGAGGAGGGGCCGGCTGCAGAGCCGATCAGGCAGCTTGTGGCTCCTCCATCCACTCCGTTGCGCAAGGAAAGCAAGGGTCCTTCTGTGCCCCAGATCGGTGGAACTGTGGAAGGGGTCTGGGGGCCGGAGTTGCAAACTACCATTCCGAAGAGATTCGCGCACGCCCGACAGAAAGACACGAGCCTCCCCTTTACATCTAAGGCGATGTGCAGGGAGAAAACCCTCCTGGAAACACCAACGGGAGCATCGTGTCACTGTAACGCTTCTTCCGGGGCACCCACCAATTGCTCCTGTTCTCGGATGCCCCAGAGGAAGACTTCAAGCTGCCCACGAGAAGCGGGAGCTCAGGCACAGCTGCACCCGCGGTGGGTCTGGGTGCCCTGGACCCCTCTGGGGCATTCCCACGCACGCACCCCCAGCTGCTATTGCTGCTGCTGTTCGGGCACCATAATCGGTCTAAAACCTTTTTTCAGGAGAAGGAAGCTATCGCCGATCGAGCCCCCCAGGCGCCCCGCATTTCTGGCACTCGCAAAGCAGGAAGGCCCCAGAGCAAAGCCGCCTCTGTGGTCCCCGCCCGCAACAAACTGGCTGCCTCGCACTGGCCCTTCCAGCCCATCTATTCATTATATTTCTTAATGAACTGCATGCACTTTGCGTAAGTTTTATAGTGCCTTTTTATTTAAGCTTTCAAATTTGTTGCGAGTCACATGAAGACCTTTGTGCGTAACAAGAGACTAACGAACTAAAGGTGATAATAATAATTTACACCTCAGCAAAAACACATGAGGGGGCCTCTCAATAAAATGAAGCCTTGGCTATTTGAGGACGCCCCATCCGAGAGGGTCCCCATCCCTCCTCCTGCCCGCTCCTCTCACCTTTACAGCGCAGGCAAGTGGCTGCGGGGATCTCCTTTCCCATCAGCAACCCGGTTCTCCTCGGACTCCTCGGCACCTGAACAAGGCAGGCTTAGCGCTCAGGCACATAAACCTGAGGAGCGGCTGAAGCCTTCAAATCTCCCTCAGAAAACTTGCCTAGGGGCGTAGAGTCCCTGCTCGACAGGGCGACACCTCGCACGGAGCTCATAACTCTGCCCTCAGCCTGCCTTGAGGAATTTCTGCTTTCTGCCCCAGGAAGGGATTCAGAAGAGCCGGTTTTGGAGAGCGCGCCTTGGACAGCATTTTACTGCAAAACCGGGTGGTGGTGGTAATACTCTGAGCGTTTCAACACAAATTTCTTATCCCAGGGGATCAGGATTGAGTTTTCAGGGGTTCCCCTCAATTGCACAGGGGCAGGGGGCCGCTTTCCAACCCCAAATTCGACCAGGTCTAGGACTTTGCTGCTCAGGGGTGAGTGGGAGGGTGGAACGTAGAATGACTTTGTTTGGGGACATCTCCGAAATATTGTGAACAGCTTTGAATAGCTGGACAGTCTTCTTAAAATGAAAGGAACACGCGCAAGCGGCTCTCAGGAGGAGAGCTGAGCTGAGCTGAGCTCCCCTGTGGCACTACAAGGACTCCTGACTCCCTAACTGCGTTTTGACAAGCAAGGAGCCACCTGCGGCTCATGGGCAGAGAGAGTCGCTCCGGTCTTTTGGCCCCTCACAAGCTTTGCACTCGGCTCTCGGCTCTCCCAAGCATTGCTGGTCCCTTCTCCACAACAGGGCGGCTTTCAGGACCACGGACAGCTCTGCGCAAACAAGCTCCGCGCCTCGCTTGCTTTGACACCCTTCCGCGGCGGGAGCAGCTCTCAGACCACATCCCCTAGCCTCTCGGAGAGGTGGTCTTTTCCCAGCCTAGGTTCCTGGCTTGCAGGGTGACACGTCTAAGCAAGTGGAGGTGAGAGGCTGCCCTAAAGCGCCGGGAGAGAACGAACTTTCTCCCTTGGGATTCCCAAGCCAAGGGTGTAGGGCAACACGTGGCGGCAAAAGCCCCGCCACTCGCGAAGGTGAACTGCCCCAAGGAGAAATCGAACCCTCGGAGGTGACTTTCCTGTCCCGGAGGGACGGAGCCCGCCACCCACCAAGGGCTAAGCTTGGTTCCGAAGGGGGCAAGCTCCAAGCATCCTGGCCCAGGGACCTTTCGGCGACATGGGCCCCGCTTTCTGGCCACCAACAGGAGGCTCAAGGCCGGCCGCCGGAAAGTCCTAGCCATTACTCCGTGCCAGAGCAGAAAGGCCCCATTTCAATCCGCGGTAGCATCTCCGGGTCAGGCTGCAAAAAGGACCCTGTCTGGATCACTGAAGAGCCGCCGCCAGCCCGTGTGGACAATACTGAGTGAGGTGGACCCCAATGCTCGCTCTTCCTCGGTGTCAGCGCAACCTCTGGGCGCCTTTACCCGGCGAGTGCCCCCTTCCCGCGCCCGCGCGCTGCTCACCTGTACCAGTCGAGGCCCTTATCGTAGTTGCGGTCGAAGAAGTGGGGTTCAGTGCCCACGGCGCGGACGTCGGGGTGCGCTCGGAGCGCCTCCAGCAGGGCGCGGGTGCCCCCCTTCTTCACGCCGATAATGAGCGCCTGCGGCAGCCGCTTCTCCCCGTAGTCCGGCGTGGCGGTGGCAGCGGCGGCGGCAGCTTCGGAGCCCGCGGCGGCAGCAACGCTGGCGCTGCTACTGCTGCTGTCGCCGCCAACACCGAGGTCCCGGTCCGGGGCGCTGCTGGGGCTGCTGGCTGAGGGTGGGTCTGTCTCGGTCCAGGCGCGGCTGGGCTCGGAGACAGAGGGCGGCGAAGGGGTACGTAGCCACGCGGGGCTCCCGTTGCGCGGCGGAGGGGTATCGGCGGCAGAGGGGCTGAGCGGGGAGCCCTGCGGGGCAAGCGGGGACGAGGGGAGGGCGCCGGGGCCGCCCATGAGGCTGTAGCAGGCGTAGGTGAGGCAGAGCGAGAGGCTGCACATGCAGAGCAGCTTGCGGGCGGGGGGGCCCTTAGGCGGGGGGGCCATGCCGCCTGCCCGTGCCCAGCCCCGGCCGCATCCTGTCAGCCGCCCGCCGGCCGCCGCCCCCCCGGCCGCACGGCCCGCCGCCGCCGCTGCTCCTGCTGCTGCTCCTGCCGGCCCCCGGCCCCCCAGCCGCCGCCTCTGCTCGGGGGGAGCCCCGCATGGCACAGCCGCCCGGGCGGGCCCCGCGTCTGCCCAGCCGAGGCTGCTGCTGCTCCTGCTGCTCCCGCTCCTCCTGCTGCTGCTGCTTCCGAGCTAGGGAGTCCCCGGCGAAAGTTTGTGCTGGGTGCTGAGCAGGAGGCGGGGCGGCGGCGGGGCGGGGCGGGACGAGGGAGGGAGGGATGGACGGAGGATGGACGCGGCGAGGGCTGTCTGCTGGGGCGGGGACGAAGCAGCGGGCCGGGCAGCTACAAGCTCCGGCAGCCCACCCAGAGAGCCCCTGACCTGATAGGGTCTACCGGAGCTTTCTCGGCCAGCCCGGTCCCATGAGGTGCCTACGGAGATGGAGGCTCAAGGACAGCCAGCCGCCTCCGCCTCCGAAGCCGGACGCAGTGAGGGGGTTCAGAGCTGTTTGCCTCTAGAATGGGGTACACCCGGTCCCAAAGCGCCCAGCTTCTGCCTTTCGATTCGCTGGTTGGGTCGGGACACGTGGCTTCCTCTCTGCCCCAGCTTCCCCCTTGGGAACATCAGTGGCCTACCTGGCCGGGGTGCTCTGTGTGTGTTTGTGTGACGGAATTAGCGATGTCACCTCCGTGTGATGCGCCTATCTGATCCTTGGGCCGGACATTCCGTGATCAATGCTCTGGCCATGCTGCGTCGGAAGTGGCATTTGGACATGCCCCACCCCTGCTCAGCGCTCTCGCTCTTGACCGCTACTCTCCTCCGGGCCGAGGCAGGTTGCAGAGCCCGTAAGTTGAGAAGGGAAGCCAGAGACCCGAGTTCACGCGTCACTTGGGAAGAGGCTCCTTGCACGGAGGAGGCTTTCCTTCGGCAGGGCTTGTTAGGTCCTGCTCGCCTAGCCAGGCGGCCGCGACGGCACTCGCGGGCTGACTCTGAGCATCTGACAGGCGCGTTGTTTGGAGAAGGGAAAGGTGGCGCGTCCTGATCCGAGGCGTCCATAAACCCTTCCCAGGATTCCTGTCCGGCCTGGCTGCCCAAGAGCAGCAGCAGCAGCGAGATTTCAGCTCGCTGCTGCTCTCCGCTGGACAAGCGGTTCTGCTCGCAGCTCCAGTCCAGATAAAGATTATTCCTTTCTAATATATTTTTATGGCCCACATGAGACCGCTGAAATGGAGAGCCTGGGCGTTCCTGTAAATCATTTTCTGTAACTGGTGGATTCCCCCCTCGGCTCCCTTACGGGCGTTAGGCAAACGCGAGACTGGGACTGACAGGCCGAGCAAGGAGGCTCTTCTCCGGCTTTGACAAGTCCTGGAAGAAGCAAAGCAAGCCTGGCTCAAACTGGTGTTTTTGCAGAGGTTATTCCTGGGAAATGTGTGGTGTATGGGTGTGCGCGCGCGTGTGTTTGTATCTTTCTCTTGCCCCTCTTTCTCTCTGCAGGACTGCCTTGCAAAGGGACGGCACTGCTCCAGCTCCCTTAGCACAGATTAATTACTCCCTTGATACCCTTTTCCTGTTCTATTGTGCCAGCCTGCACATTACAAGCCAAACACTCATTTAGCCCAGCATCCTCTTTTCACTGTAGCCAGCCAAGTGCCACCTTCCACTGGGAAGTCCCCAAGGAGGATTTGAGTGCAACAGCAGCAGCAGGAGGACTCTCCCCACTTAGGATTCCCACTCAGAGGCATATTGCCTCTGATAGGGGAAAAAGTCATTGTGGCTTGGAGCCATCAATAGCCTTCTCCTCCAGGAATTCTTCTCATCCTCTTTTGAAGCCATCCAAGTTGATGGCCATCACTGCCTCCTGGGAAAGTGGTTTCCATAGTTTAACAACACGTTGCATGAACAAGGACTTTCTTTTATCTTCCCTGAATCTCTCAACATTCAGCTTCATTGGATGCCTACGAGGTCTGGTGTCTGAGAGGAGGAGAATAGCTTTTCACTATACATTTTTGTTGAAATATTCAGGGCGGCAGGAGAGGATATATTGTTTAATTATATCCTTCCCAACTTGTGTTAACAAGTTCTACAATTTAGCAGAGTAACATTCCCCTTTTAAACTTTCACAGCGGATAGGTTTGCCAGGCTTGTATAAGCCTCTAAAATAAGTTTCCTGGTAATTCACCTTTATTCCCTCTTAAAAAGAATAGACACAACACAGTCTTTTATAAAAGTATAAAAAGTTTACTCACACATCCTGTTCACAGATGGATCCCAGAAGGCAGACTTAGGTTACAAAATATATACACATGGAATCTATCCCATAAGGAGATAGCTCCTTTGTCCTCTCTTAGAAAGCGTCTCAGGCTAAGGAGATGTTGCTTCTTTGAGGAATGGAGTCAGAGAGAGAGATGGCTCCCCTGTGCTATTTTGTTACCTGCATAGGTGAGGTCACGCCCACATCTGGTCACATGTAGAGGAAGTTTGTCCCAGCCCAGGAGGAAACAGGAAGTTTCGACTGGCTGGTCCAGACATCCCCTTTTTTATGTCCACTCTAGGAATATTGTATTTGACTGCTTTGTGTTTCACACCCCACCATTTTCACCACACCATGGAAGGCTGCAGAGTTGTTGGCATATGTCACAATAGACAGTGGTGTGTGCCTCCAGGTGTGAAGTCAAATGACTGTGTTAGCAGCACCAAAGTGACCTTTCTGGGGCACATGCCTCGGCAATGTGTTTGGGGGTCCTAGGCTCCCCAGATGACACAACTCCCCACTCAGTCTCACTGATGTGGTCCAAAAGAAAGCAGAGCAATACATTTGGCACCAGCTTGGCTGCAGGAGTCGCTGGAAGGAGGCGTACAAGGTGCCATCCAACTGTCTTGAGGAATCCACTCTGGATTTGTCCTTAGCCCTTTCTTCTCCCAAAGATATCCCACAAGGCAGCAGGACTTTAGGATCAGAGTTGTCCTTCTCCTAGATGGGCTACCTTCCCAGGTTGATGAGCCCCATCTGCCCCTCACCTCCCTCTACAGAATGTGCAGAAAATGCCTTCTTGACCATTGGATCCACTATTGGTTTTGTCTGCTCAACCCACCAGAGCCTGTCTTTGCATGCAGGGGAAGTCCCTAACTCACCAAGGGTTTGAGACCCATCGGCTACCCTCAGCTGGTTTCAGTTGAAGCCATTCCTAGTGTGTGGCCACTGTCACATGCTGACAGCTTCTGGGAGCCACAGGTGAGAGCCATGGGCATGGCTAGGATTTTTTTGTTGGGGGGACAGGACTTTTGTTAGATGGGCAGAACTGATGTGAATGGTCAGTTAGTTATTTCTATTGTTTTACTTGACCTAGGGGGGCAGCTGCCCCCTGCCTCCCGGATATGCTCATAGTGAGACCTGAGTGCAGGGAGGGAACCAAACATGGACAAACTACACCAGAAGGAGTACAATGTGCCCCCCCCCGCGAGAGGTACTACCCCTCTGCTGCAGGACAGTCTCATTATTCTCAGGTTGCTGCACAGCTGGTGAGTGGGGCATCAGTGGCGGCGCACCCATCAGTGATTCACACACTGCAGGCACCAAGGAAGGGGGAACATTCATGTGTGAACCAAACTCTGGGGGTGCCTTCTGTTTGTCTGTAAAGAATAAGCCCTCCTAGAAATGTCAGGTGTTTTCCCACAGAGGGTGTTGCTCATTTGGCCCCAAACTCATTTGTCAACCACTTTTCCGGGCCTGAACAACAAGGATGGCCTTGGGCATTCAAAGATTGCTGAGGCCTATTTCAGATTCAAGAACTGCCGGAGCCCCAGCCTTGCTCAGATCCTCCACAGCTGGCAATGCTGTGGGATGGGAGGGAGGGGTGTGGCTCCCAGTCCAGAAGAAAGGCAATGGGGTCAAGCCATGGCAAGGTGTGGTGAGCAACTATGGTTTGGAGGAGCCATAGCAAAGCTCTGCCAGCCGTGGCTTTCTCCCCCACCCCTGCTCATGGCCATTCACAGCTTCACATGCAAATGGGCAAAACATCTTCCATTTCCATGCCTCAAGGCTGCCATTTCCCAGCTCCCTTTCATGGTGAAATGATAAGAGTGGCCCTGCTTGGCATTTCCTCCTCCATGATATGTTGAGCGACAGATCGTAAACCTGAAAGAACATCTCTATTACGGAAGAAAGCGAGAAGCACCCGCTACCTGGAAATGAAGAGGAATCAGGCTAGGCTTGGTGCCTGGTGTTTTGTGATTCCCAGATCCATCTCACAGGGAGCTGGAAGCCAAGACCCTTCCTAATAAGCTCAACTAGGCCCATTCTGGCTCAATCCAGGCCCTCCTCACTTGGAAAGGTAGAAAAGAGACCGCTATCAGAGAGAGAAAGAGAGAGCGAGGGAAGGCGGGCTGTGATGGAGAGCCCCTGCCTGGCATAATACGATGGAAATAGATAGTGTAAGTTATTCCATCTCCTGCCTCAGAGATATCAGGGCGAGAGGAGGCAGGTCATTTGCAGAGAGGGCTTGGCTCCCAGGCCTCCTTCAGCTAAGTGGATTTTGAAAGTTTAAATGTGGCATAAATCAGGAAAATAGGAAGATCTTCACACTCCAATAAGAAGCTATTACTCACCAGCCCAACGCATCGCAGCTCCTGGCCTGAACTTGCCAGCGCGTGGCAGCTGTCTGGGGTCAGGGAGGGCTGAGAAGCAGGCAGGAGCTGAGTGGAGAATTGCTATCTGGGAGGCTTCAGGGCAGCCCTCACAGGCTGATGTTTTGCTTTGCCCCGTCCCCCAAATCATCCCATGTTCCTTCCCAAAAAGAAAAGACTTCCTTTGAAATGTCACACAGCAAAGCAAAACGTGAGATGTATAGAACAGGAAGAAAACATGGCAACTGCAAAAACTAAAGACTACTGTTGCACACCACCCCAGTCTCTGGTGGTAAGAGATTCCAGGGGTTCCAGGTTCAGTTTCCTTTGAATTAAGGTCAGCAGAGACTGTGGTGTCTTCAGGATATGTGAATTTGTTTATATATATATATAATACCCAAGCACAAGATGGAGGGGCTCACTGCATTAATTCCCCAACAGATCCCCCCTTCTTTCTCCCCCCATCTCCTCGATTCTCTCCCTGCAACCTCACAAAGCTCATGACATCAGTGTCTCACACCAAATGTAACTGACCTGTAGAAAAGATTATATGAATTGAAAACAGAGATGTTGTATATACTGTACCTTTGTTACCCAAGAAAATATTTCAATGAAAACAAATTGCATTGAAGTATTTGTTGCCTGCATTGAAATGTAAGTAAACTTCTTTGTTTTTACTAAAATATGTGGTTCATTCTTAGCAATGGGGGCAGAGAGGGGAAAGACCAGCAGGCCACAAAAAGCGGGGATAGGAGATGTAATTACCTCATTCCTAGTTTACAGTAAAAACTTATGCAAAAGTGCATAAGTGTTTTTATTCTACTAAAAAGGGCTTCACAGCCTACTTACCCTCATATTTCTCACACACACATGGGACAGGAGGTTTATATTTTAATTTACAGTTTTAATCCTCAATCCATCTCCTCCTCGTGGTAAGCGCACAATCAGCACCCGCATGGAGGAGACTTCCTGTGGTTTCTGATATTCAGAAGTATTGCCACACCTGGCTGTGGAGGCAGAGCATAGCCATCTGCCCAGACACTGAGGTCTAGCACCAAGGGCCTTCTGGCAGTTCCCTCAGTTCAAGAAGTGAGGTTACAGGGAGAGGATCTAATAGCTATTGATAGCCCTCTCCTCCATGAATTTGTCCAACCCGCTTTTACAGCCATTTAGGTTGGTAGCCATCATTGCCTCCTTTGAGTGCATGCCCCACAGTTTCAGTGCTAAATTGAATAAAATATTGGGGGGGCGCAAGGTAAGCCCACCTGTATAATTGATCACACAACACAGTGAATGCACACCATTTGAATGGCAATGCCAATCAACTGGGGGGGGGATCAAATATTTTATTGGGGGGGCAAAGACTCCTCAGCCCCTAGGAATTGGCTCCTATGTACTGCATGAAGAAGAACTTTTCTTTTGTCTGCCCTCAATCTTCCGACATTCAGTTTTGTTGGATGTCCACAAGTTCTAATGTTAAGGCACTTGACACACACACACACCCCAGAGACATGAAGTATGGCTGTAAATTTTTCTTGATTTTATAATTTTCTCTTTTCGTAAACTGGTCTGAGGGCTTTTCTTATACAGTGGTACCTCGGGTTAAGTACTTAATTCGTTCTGGAGGTCCGTTATTAACCTGAAACTGTTCTTAACCTGAAGGACCACTTTAGCTAATGGGGCCTCCTGCTGCTGCTGCACGATTTCTGTTCTCATCCTGAAGCAAAGTTCTTAACCCAAGGTAATATTTCTGGGTTAGCAGAGTCTGTAACCTGAAGTGTATGTAACCCGAGGTACCACTGTAATCAAGTGGTGTATAAATTTCGTGAAAGAAACAGACAAATGAGGAGGGGGCAATAGGGTGGGAGATGAGCCATGCCATGGCACTGCCTAAAGGAGGGGAGGCATTTTTGGACGGCAGGCATGCCAAGCGTTGCGATCTGATTAATTTTTCCTTAATGCAGCGATGGCTGGCTGCTCTTTTCACCATCCCGATAAATATACAGAAGCCTTTCCCAGCTCCAGCAACGGGAGGGAGCCTCACTAAGTCTTGTTTCTGCCTTTGATTTATGACACGGCTGGTAATTTAAACATCTCTGGAGGTCTCTGCCTTTCCTGAGTGATGCTGGAGTTACTGCCTTGATGTGGAAGGAGAGGGAACCACTTTGCCTCGCGCAGAAAACAAGGCAGCAATCCAGAATGCGAGGGGCGGCTGGGCGGGGGTCTGTGAGCTGGCAGAAGCAACCAACACATGACGTTAATCACATTTTAAGATGGGGAGGGGTGTGTGTGATCATGCTCAGCACTACCAGATTTGATTTGAAGGGAAAGCAGCAATAAAGGACCCGATCCAGCTCTGGAGTGCGGGGCCAGATTTTGCTTTTCCTACAAAGTAAAAAATTAAGCATGCTTTTAAAAAATAAAATAAAAAACAGTATTAACAATACATGTTGGGTTGGGGCTACAGAGGAAAATGAACATAAGAAGAGCCTGCTAGACAAGACCAATGACCCATCTAGTCCAGCATCTTGTTCTCACAGTGGCCAGTCAGATGCCTATGGGGAACCAGCAAGCAAGATTTGAGCACTAGAGCACTCTCCCCTCCTGCAGTTTCTGTGGGAATGTTCAGGGAGGCAGGAGAGGATATACTGTTTATTAATACAGTATCCTTCTTAACTTGCACTAGCAAATTCTATAACTTAGCAGAGTTTTAACATTCCCCTTTAAACGCATAGCGGGTAGCTGGTTGCAAGCTTGTTTAAGCTTCTCAATATAGATTCCTGGTAAGATCCCTCTTAGAAGAATAAACACGCCACAATCTTATTTAAGAGATATAAAAGTAGTTTACTCACAGCGTCATCAGTTCACAGATGGATCCCTGAAGGCACACTTAGTTACAGATACATGTGATCCCATCCCATATGGATATATTCTCTTTGTCCTCTGTTGGCTGAAAGCTGAAAGCCAACAGAGCATCTCTGGCTAAAAAGTTGCTCCAACGAAGAGAGGAAGTCAAAAAGAGAGAAAGATGGCTGCATGCCTTGTGCTTTTGTTACCTGCACAGGTAAGGTCACACCCACCCCTAGACACATGCAAGAGGAAGGATGCTCCAGGACAGGAGGAAACAGGATGTTTTCGACTGGCTGGAAGAAACATCCCCTTTTCATGTTCACTCTAGGAAAACAAGGAATGTTGTACAGTGGTACCTCTGGATGTGAACGGGATCCGTTCCGGAGCCCCATTCACATCCTGAAGTGAACACAACCCGCGTCTGCTTGTCTGCACATGCGCGGGTCATGATTTGCTGCTTCCGTACATGCGCGTGACATCATTTTGAGTGTATGCGCATGTGCGAGCGGTGAAACCCAGAAGTAACATGTTCCGTTACTTCCGAGTTGCCGCGGAGCGTAACCTGAAAACGCTCAACCCGAAACTACTTCAACCCGAGGTATAACTGTACTTGACTGCTACTTATGTATCACATCACACAGTTTCCAGCAGCTGGTCAAACCCTAATAGCTACTGATAACCTTACCTGCCATGAATTTGTCTAATCTTCATTGAAAGCCATCTAGGTTGGTTGACATCATGGCCTCCAGTGGGAGTGAGTTCCACAGTTTAACAATGCACTGCATCACAAGCTGGCTGTTCCTTTCTGCACAGTCATCCTGCAGCCTGGCAATCTGGGTGGAGTCCCTCCCCCAGTTGTGCGTTAGTTAACAAAAGACAATAGCAGAGTTGGGAGGGGAGGTTGCCAAGGTTACAGGGGGCATGATGTCACCACAGGAAAAAATAGCCTTTTGTGTGAGGCACGGGTTGCAATTTTAGCAAGGGTTTTTGGAAGAAGAGTGGGGCAATAAGTCATGCAGGCTGAGGGATGGACACACCATGTGGAGGAGACCCAGAGATGGCATTTCGGCTGCTTTTGAATCCAGTGCTGTAGAGAGCATGACTCTCTTGAGATGTGATGCTTGGAACCTTCTCTCCATCCAGACTCAGGGGTAAATATGTGTAAATAAACCATATTTCATAAAGACACTACAGTCTCCACTGTGCCTCATTTTCCCCAAGGCAAACACAAACCCTGGTTGACTGCCAAGACCCCTGGAATCTCACGCTGCTCAGCAGAGATTGGGGTGGCTGGTAACAATATGTTCTCAATACCCCCTGAATAATACCAGCACCACAGAGACACAATGTTATTTCTGTTCAGGCTATGAGATGCGGATGTGACCTTCATTACGATGATTTTTTGCCAGTCACTTTAAGAGCCTCTCAGGACAACAGAGCTGGATACAGGCATTCTGAATGAATGAATGAATGAATGAATGATGAATGAACGAATGAATGAATTATCCTAGCAGGATGTGACTGGGAAGTTTCACCAAGAGGGAGGATTTACTTTAAAAAGTGCCCTATATTGAACAAATGTTTGCTGAACATATTATGATTCACATGATAGATACCCACAATTATGGAGAACAATGTTTAAAGCTTTGTAAAAAGGGCAGCTCTAGAACAGAGGAGCATCAGAATATATCAGGCATGCCCAAAGTCTGTCTCGGGGGCCTAATCCGGCCCACCGGTCAATTAAATCTGGCCCCTGTGGCAGTATATGTCCTGGGGTAAAATCCTTAAAAGAAACTCAACAACTTTCAAATTTGGTCAGCATGTTCGCTTCATCAAATCTGGTCCTCTTTGAAAAATGTTTGGGCACCCCTGGAATAGATGAAGAGCCTGCTGGATGAGGCCAGGGACCTATCTAGTCCAGCATTCTGTTCTCACAGTGGCTGGCCCAGGTCAGGCCAATATATTTTTGTGCCTGAAGTGAACTATAATATGATTTGTTCCTCCCCACCAACGAAGAAGGGGTAAATGAAGATCTACATGAGTAACAAGAGGGGAATAAAGATCTCCATTGGGATCTGCTGCCCCCACGGATCCTGTTGCCTGAGGTGGTCACCTCACCTTGCCTCATGAGTGGGCCAGCCCTGAGACAACCAGACACCTGTGGGAATCTGGCAACCCAAACAGAAGAGCACTCTCCCCTTCTGCCATTTCCAACAACTGGTATTCAGAACAGTGGCGTAGCGTGGGTTGTCAGCACCCGGGGCAAGGCAAGTAATTTGCGCCCCCTAACCCGTGGATTTGCGCCCCCTAACCCGTGGATTTGCCCTAACCCCAGATGTTGCGCCCGGTGCGGCCGGCCCCCCCTGCACCCCCCACGCTACGCCACTGATTCAGAAGCATTGCTGTCTCCAGCTGTGGAGGCAGAGCAGAGCCATCGTGGTTAAAAGCCTTCAATGCCCCACACCCTTCATGAATGTGTCCAATCCTGTTCTAAAGCCGTCTAGGTTGGCGGCCATCACTGCCTCCTGTTGGAGCGAGTTCTATAGTTAGCTACGCTCTGCAAAGTGTCCCAACTGGGAAAATTTGTTTCAGGATGAATTAATGAGAGATAGAAAAGAAATGGTTGCACTACTAACAGGGTTTATTCTTGGCTAATTGGGAGGGAAACATGAGAGATCTCATAAATGAATCACAGCTCTGGACTCTGAGGAACCCCACAAGGAGGGAGGGGAGCGGGGTTTTGGCAAATGATTATAGTACAGCATCAGATTCTGCTCCCTCTTCTCTTTTCCAAAGAAAAGAAATCTAGCAAAGGGTCTTTCTCCAGCAGAGACCAGAAACAACATCAGAAGAGCAAGAGATGTAAGAAGAGGACTTTGATTTACAATTTTTCTGACTTTTTTTTTTTTTTTTTTGCCAAGCAGCCCTAGGAAGCCTTGAGCAGTCCTGGACCAAAGCATGATCAGTTGCCATGTTTATTTTAAATTTAAGACTGAGAAAATAATTCACAGACTCTGTGAATGAGCTGCACGCCTGCAGCTACTCCCTAGAGCTGTTCCTCCTGGACTTGTGGTTGGATGCATAAAATACCCTTTCTGAAGGATGTGGATGAAGCTAAAAGGGGTTAGAGAAGATTTGCAGTCAACCTATTTCTTTAATTTTAAGGGTGTTTTTAGTGTTGTGTAACAATGTGTTTTAACATAAATGTTGTATTTTAATTGTTGTAAGTTGCCCTGGGACCTCAGGGTGATGGTTGAGTAATAAATTGTAATTATAAATCAAAGGGGAGCTTGATAGGTTTGTGCATGGAGCTTCTGGGGCACCACAACTAGGCAGTCAGATTGCTCAGCTGGGTAGAGCATGGGGCCAATGACACCAAGGTCGTAGGTTCGGTCCCTGTATGAGACAGCTGCATATTCCTGCATTTCAGGGTGTTGGACTAGATGATCCTCAGAGTCCCTTCCAAGGCTACAGTTCTAGAATTCTATTATTCTAATAGAAGGTAAGAGGTGGGGATGTGCCAGATTTTGGTGCCAAAGATTTGCAGGGGGCCTCCCTTCCTCAGCGAGGCTAACAGGATCTGGGTGTAGCACTGTTTTGGACCCATTGTTGAAATATGCTGGCATCTCTTTAAGGCTCTTTGTTCTCTAGTTGCTGTTGCTTCTATAAAACAAAGAAGACTCATGACATTGGCTCAAGTGACATCTCAGTAACATTTGATATGGTGCCACATGGCGATACATCAGCGTTCCCCAATGTGAACTGTTGGCAAGGATGGGAAAAGTGTTAAAGCCTAGAGAGAATGATCAGAGATCAGCTACTCCACCTGGCAGGCAAGGAATGCATTGAACAACAAAAGTTTTTTCCCCCTTCCTCTTAGGACCAATTATTTTTAGCTAGTGCTGTGCCAAAAATTTCTCCTGCTTTTTAAATTCATTTTGACCATTCTCTATCAATTTATGAGAGAGAGAAAAAAATTACACTTGGAAATTATGAAAGGAGGCAGGGTTTTCTTTGTGTGTGAAATACTCATGGATTGGGGTGCAGGGTTTTTGTCGTGCTTGCCATACTTTCAAGGTGGCTGTTTTGTGAGGTTCCTCTCCTTCGTCCTGCAGAGCATCTCTTTCCAGTGGGCTGCCATCTGCAGCCTTCCTGACGGTGGACATTTCCTGAAAAAACTCATGACCTCCTCAGTTGGGCTTTTCTGTTGGGATAGGAAGGTGGGGAGGCTGCCCACCAGTAGCCGTGATGGCTATGCTCTGCCTCCACTGTTGGAGGTAGTAGTGCTTCTGAATAAGATTGGTTACTGGAAACTGCAGAGGGGAGAGGGCACCTGTGCTGAGTCCTGCTTGCTTCTCTCCAGCTTCCCCTTTTGCACAAGAAGAGATCAGGAAGCCAATTAGCCTGAGCACATCAGAGGAGCCGGGTCCCCTGGGCTCGCCACAAGCACACTCCAAACCTCAAGGACAAATTAAAGAATGGTTTTTATTAAAATCCATGAACCAAGAAGCGAAAAGTCCCCCTGAACGTTAAGAAAATAAGCATTAAAGAACTAGCGAACCTCTGGAACATCTGGGGGAGATGGCAGTGCTGTGCCAAAATCTGACCTTCAGCATCTCAGACGTTTTCTTCTCCTGCAAAAGAGGCTCCAATATTTCTGCTTCATTCTAAGGGCACTTTAGGATTTTATTGCGTGTGGGGGTCTTTCAGCTCACCTTGCCCTTTTGAGGTGGCTGAGGGCGGAGGGATGCTTTTAATTTCCACTTATCAGATTTCCCTGCCCTCTTGCAGCCTGCCTGGGCTCCCTGCACTTCCTGATCTGATTGGAAAGCCTCCCTGTGGGAGGAGTTGGCTTACCATGTCTGCTTGCCTCACCTCGGAAAAAAGATATTGTAGAGTTGGGAAAGGTTCGGGGGGGGGGGGAGAGCAACCAGAATGATTAAGGACATGGAGTGACTCTCCTGCGAGGAAAGTTTTGGGCCTCTTAGTTCAGAGAAAAGGCAAGGAAGAGGTTACATGGTAAAATCATGCATGGCATGGAGAAAATGACTAGGGGAAAGTTTTCCTCCCTCTCTCCTAACGCTAGAACTCATGGGCATCCAATGTAGCCGAATGTTGGAAGATTCAGAACAGATAAAAGAAAGCACTTAATTTATGCAGCACATGGTTAAACTATGAAAGTTGGTGGCCATGACAGGAAGCAGTCATGGATGGCCATCAACTTGGATGACTCTAAAACAGGACCAGTCAAATTCATGGAGCAGAGGACTATCCAAGGCTACTAGCCATGATGGTTGCACTCTGGCTACATAGTTGGAGCCAGTAATGTTTCCGGATACCAGTGAAAGGAGCTGATGGCCAGCAAGGTGAGCTCTGTCAGGGCAAGCTGACCTCACACGGTAGTGGCCTCAATTGTAGTATTGCTGGTCTTCTGCAGAAGGAAGGCTATATTATTATTACAGCAGCTCCATCATGTGACAGCTACACCAAGTTACTTAAGCCTTCCAAATTAGGCAACAGGAATACACACACACACATTCTTATTATTAAAAAAATGTGAACAACGTGATACTCTGGAATGCTAACGAAGCCAGCTTGAGAAAAGCCCCTGCCACTGGCAAAGGCCCCATTCCATATGGTCTGACATAAAAATTATGCAAATCCATGCAAATGCAACTTGGCACCAAGAGGATACGATAGAACCAGTGGCACCGTATGGCAGTCATTTCAAAACGTTGTTTTGCCTTTGCTCATTAAATTACTCCTTAAAAGGCTGCTCAGATCCATCCACTCAAGGACTTTCCTTTCCCACCAAACAGGCCCTGCTGCCCGCTTGGGGCTGGCGGGGTGGGGGAGGGGCTACAGCCTGCTGGGGAGGTGTGTGTTTGTTTTGGGTGGGGAAATGCCAAACTGAATGCAAAAAGGGTTGCCTGCAGGTCCTTCTTGCTTTCATTCCATTTCCACTCTTTCTTTCCACTCTCAACCACATAGGGCCAGACCCAATGAAGCTGAACATTTGAAGATTTGGAATAGGCAGAAGAAAGCCCTTCTGAATGCAGTGCATAGTTGTACTATGGAACTCACTCCCACAGGAGGCAGGGATGGCCATCCACTTGGATGGCTTTAAAAGAGGACTCTCCTTCCTTTGAGGTTTTTAAGCAGAGGTTGGATGGCCATCTGTTATGGATGCTTTTAGCTGACGTTCCTGTATTGCAGGACATTGGACAAGATGTCCCTTGGGGTCCTGTCCAACTCTACAATTCTATGATTCTATGAAAGGACCATTGGTAGGCATCCTCAGTCAGTCAGTCAGGGCCCCACTCTCTTCAACCTGGGGGAAAGAAGCTGGAAAGGCAGAGAGCAGGTCTTGAAGGATGCACAGCCAAGATGGTCCCTCAAGATAGTCTCTATTGCATGTGGAAACCTGGAAGAGTGAGGATTTGTGTGCATGAGGTGGGCATAAGCCAGTTTGTTAGTTTGTGTACATTCAAGAATATTTGTGTACATTCAAGGGTATAACACATAAGAAAAATATTTTGTGAGTCTCAGATCCTTAGTTGTGGAGAATCTCCATGTGGAGCCCTGTATTGTGCCTTAGCTACTGAACCTACCCCATGGCATAAGAGACAGGTAGACTCACACTTCTTTTTCACCTGTGTTTGCTCCCCATAAGTGGGAAATGACTACGGCTTTGAGCACGTGCTTTGAAGGCAGAAGGTCCCAGGTTCAATCCCCAATAGCATCTGGAGTGTGACGCACAGGAATAAAAACCCAAGACATTTTGGCACCTGAGGCGAACCACACAATGGCACCCCCCTGCCAGGGAAGAAGGGATGATTGAAGTTCTTCATTAGGAACAAGGGTGGAAGAAAGATTTGCAGCCCCTGTGGATACTCCCTCCTGAGGCAGTTTCTCCACCACACCTCATGGGTGAATTGGCCTTTATAAAAACCCACTAAGCAGTGGGCTCTGGGTTTCTCCTTCTTCCTTGGTTTCTTTCCTGGCTTCATCTCCAGCACCTGAACCTGCTCCCCAGCTGCATTTCTATCTGCTCTAGATAGGATGTGGGTTTTAAGGGTTCCTCCAGGCATCCTTTTTAATTCACTTTCATGAGGAGTTGTGCTCATGATGCTACTGAGGTGGTCGCACGCAATCCCACTTTCAATACACTTTGCACCTACAAATGTTTTGGAGGAATCACACCGCTTCACCTCTAACCAGGGTACAGTGGTACCTCGGGTTAATAACTTAATTCATTCTGGAGGTCCGTTCTTAACCTGAAACTGTTCTTAACCTGAAGCACCACTTTAGCTAATGGGG
This sequence comes from Podarcis erhardii, assembly GCF_964252035.2. Classification (NCBI taxonomy): domain Eukaryota; kingdom Metazoa; phylum Chordata; class Lepidosauria; order Squamata; family Lacertidae; genus Podarcis; species Podarcis erhardii. The sequence goes on from NC_138503.1 coordinate 29,884,072, forward strand.
TCACCCGCTGCCACCATGATTTCTGTTCTCATCCTGAAGCAAAGTTCTTAACCCGAGGTACTATTTCTGGGTTAGTGGAGTCTCTAACCTGAAGCGTCTGTAACCTGAGGTACCACTATATATTCCATAACTTTCTGCTGAAATCCTGTAACTGTCCATACCACAATTTTCTTTTTTTGGGGGGGGATTGTTCCACTTCTGTAGCACTACAGCCCCTCTGCACAGCAATCACATTTCGGCATAGTTAGATAAGCATCACAGAAGCAGCTAAAACAGAATAAACCCACCACCAATACACTATTACTGTACTGTGTCAAGAACATGTTGTGGGATTCACCCTCAGTAAGAGCCCTAGCATTCTTCTTGACCTATGCTGGGCACAGAGGGGATGTCGGTTTCATGGTGCCCCGTTGAGTCTAAGTACCCACTTTTTAATACAGCGATATAAGGGTTGACTGTGATTCCAGCATTGCAGAGGGTTAGACCAGTTGACTCTTGGGGTCTCTTCCAACTCTAAAATTCCATGATTCTATTCTTCTCCTCAGAGGTCCCCTCATTCCCTGTTGCTTTGAAAGTCTCATTATCCTTCCTAAAATGTGTGGTGTTTTCATTGAACCCAGAGTGCAGGCTCATCTCATCTCCGAGGTGCTTCATGTATTTTATTATTATTTTTTTATGCTAGTACAATTCTGATTCTGTATTCTCTCCTTGACATTTCCTCTAAAAACTAGTTCACACCGAAACATCTAATCTAATCCAGGAGTTCCGCCTTGATCAAATATGCATGTACTACACTCGGCTCACAGGGGCTGACAGGCTGATCCAGCCATCCTGCTCCACTTGCTGAGTGCCTGCTTACACCAGCGTAACACCAGCACAATATTGTTATGATTACTTGGCACTTCCAGCAGCAAAAGGGAATAGCGAAAAATAAACCCACAGCAGGTAATGTAACAAGACCAGCAGGCCTCAAAAACTACATTGTAGAGATGGAAAATCTTCTGAAAAGGGCCACCGAAATGATCAAGGGGACAGAGTGATTCCCCTATGAAGACAAGCTGCAGCGTTTGGGACCTTTTTAGTTTAGAGAACAGGCGAGTAAGAAGTAACGTGATAGAAGTTCATAAAATTACACATGGTATGGAGAAAGGGGATTGATAAGGACTTTCCTTTCCCTCTCCTAGCACTAGAACTTGTGGACATCCAATGAAGCTGAATGTTGGAAGATTTAGGACGGATAAAAGAAAAGACAGTATTTCACATGGTGCAAAGTTAATCTATGGAACTCACTTCCCCAGGAGGCAGGAATGGCCACCAATTTGGATGGCCTTAAAAAAGAATTAGAAAAATTCATGGAGGTAAGGGCTATTAATGTCTACTTGCCATGATGGCTATGCTCTGCCTCCACAGCTGGAGGCAGCAGTGCTTCTAAATATCACATGCCCTCCAACATTTATCCCATGAAAACAGGGACCTCCTAAGGAAAACTGGGACATTCTGGGATAAAATCAGAAACCGGGATGGCTTCTGTAAATCTAGGACTATCCCTAGAAAATAGGGACACTTGGAGAGTTTGCCATCCTATACCTTTGCATTTGGATTTGAGTTTTGTTGTCATGCGTTTCAACCCAGCTTCCCGTTCTTTCAAGAGCATTTTGCATTTCATTCCTGACTTATTCAGTCTTAGCTGTCTCAGTCTTTTGCCACCTGCAAATCTGTTAAGGCTTCTCTTCACCCCTTCATTTAAATCATTGATAAAAACGTTGATAAGTACCAGGCCCAGTACCGAGCCCTGGGGACCCCACTCAGAGCTGCTTCTATAGTGTGATGATTGAACAGAGCTTCTTTGAGCATTTTTGGAACAGAGGAATATAGACCACTAGACCATCCAGCTTTGTGTTTTCTGCACTGGCCTAACATATCACTGCTATTTCCCCAGGCAAGAACAAGCTTTAGAAGATCTCTGAAGAGGAAGCAGTGTCCAGAGAGCTTGATCTGCTCTCCTTCTTATACTTTTCAGTTTTCATTCAGCAGGTTCTTTATTGGTTGGGTTGTTTGACTTTTAAGGCACCTCCAAGGTACATAAAGCATTTAACTGCTGAGAGTTCGGACCCATTTACTTTGATCCCCTCGGAAATTATACTGCTCTCCTAGCCCTCCTCTGTTTAGCTTGTCTCTGTTTCCTTGATGTTGACAGAGGGACTGGGTTATTTAGACTTGGGATGGGCTGGCCGTGGGGTGGGGGAAGCAGGGGAGGAAGCTGTCCTCCTTGATGTGGCATGGATCAATTTCAGGAGTCAATACAAAAAACCTGTCAGCCAACAAAAGAGAAGAGATGGATTGTAGACAATTAATGTAACATGAACAACACAGTTCTGGGTATTCCAGGTGGAGGACACTCCCTACAGAGTAGCAGGAAGTGATGTCATCTTTGTGAGAATGTTCTGGGGTGCAGGAGAGGATATATTGACTAATTATATCCTTATCCAACTTGTGCTAACAAGTTCCCAAAATATCAGCAGAGTTTATAGACATTCCCCTTTAAGTTCGCAACGGTAACGCTTGCACAGGTTCGCTAGAACCTCTATAATAATTACTCTGGTAATTTCCCCTTTGTTCCCTCTTAAAATACAAGACACGACACAGTCTTTATAAAAGTATAAAAGAGTTTACTCACGTTCTGTTCACAATATGATCCCAGAAGGTAGGCAGGCTTAAAAAGGTTACATGCAGTTAGAATCTATCTTGTAGCGAGATATTACTGTCCTCTCTTGGCTGGGAGCCAAGAGGGCATGTTGCTCCTTCAGAAGATGAAGATGGCAGAGAGGCAAGAGGCAAGAGGCAAGAGGCAAGAGGCAAGAGGCAAGAGGGAGAGTGGCTGCCTGCCCTGTGCTTTTATCATTACCTGCACAGGTGAGGCCACACCCACCTCTGGTCACATGCGGAGGAAGTCCGTCCCCAGGAAGTTTACCTGCTTGCTGGACAGACATCCCTCCCCATGTTCTAACATGTACACTCTAGGAATGTTGTCATTGACTGCTCCTGTGTTTACATCCCACATACCCCTTCTCAGGCAATACAACATACACAAAACATAAACAACTTTATTCAACCACCCAGAGTCCCAGCTTGACACGTAGATTCTGGAAACTCTCTCTTGGTAGGGGTTTCGTCAGGATGTCAGCAGTCATCTCTTGGGTGCTGCAGTAGGATAGTTCCACAAGTCCATCCTGGATCATCTGGCGTATGTAGTGGTATTTAACCCCAATGTGTTTTGTTCTGGCCAGGAACTTCTCACTCTGCGTCAGCTTCAGGCAACTTTGATTGTCCTCTAGCAAGCTGACAGGCCCTTTTCTCACCAACCCAAAGTCCTTTATGAGTTGATCAAGCCAGGCGATCTCTCTGCAGGCTTCTGTTGCTGCAACGTATTCTGATTCTGTGGAAGATAATGCTACACAGCTCTGTTTATAACTGCCCCATGAAACAGGTCCATCACCAAACATGAAAACATGACCACTTGTTGATTTATAATCAGCATTATCCCCAGCCCAATCCGCATCAGTATACCCAACCAACTTAGGATCTCTGACGGCTGGTAACCTTAATTTACAATTCATGGTACCCTTCAAATATCGCACCACCCTCTTTACACCTGCCCAATCATGCTCAGTGGGAGAATTCACTTTTCTGCTAAGAATCCCCACAGCATTAGCTAAGTCAGGTCTACATGTGGTAACTAAATACAAAAGTTTACCAATCGCCGACCTGTAGTCATTGTTGTCTGGCAACTGCTTCGAATCCTCCTGATTCTTCAGGAAGTCAGTAGCCATCGGTGTAGCGACTGGATGTGCGTCTTGCATCTGCATGTGCTCAATCAGCTCGTGGATCTTCTGTCTTTGGCTGAGAAGAAATGAGCCGTCCTCTTCTCTTTCCACCTGGATCCCGAGGTAGTACTGGACATCTCCTAGCTCCTTGACCTCCACCTCTTTGCTAAGGTGTTTTACTATCTGTGTATAGTCTTTCTCACTTGCTGTGGCAATAATCAGGTCATCAACAAATGCTAAGATATATGAGAATTGTCCATTATTTGACTTACTGTACAAGCACTTGTCAGCGTCGCCTTGCTTGTACCCAAGTTGCGTCAGCATTTTATGCAACTTCTGGTTCCAGGCTCTAGCAGCCTGTTTAAGTCCATAAAGTCCTTTCTGCAGTTTGCACACTAAATGTGCCTCATGTGGTTTCACAAAACCTTTAGGCTGCTTCATGTAAATTTCTTCAGAAATCTGCCCATGTAGAAAAGCGGTAGCAATGTCTATGTGTTTCACTCTCATTTTCTTGGAGGCTGCAATGCTTAAAAGCATTCTTACGCTGCTGTACCTCACGGTTGGTGCAAAAACTTCATCATAGTCTTCACCAAAACGCTGTGAAAATCCCTGTGCTACAAGTCTAGCTTTGTAGCGCTGCACTTCTCCTTCTGACCCCTTCTTAACCTTGAAAACCCATTTACTGCCAATGGCCTTCTTACCGGGAGGCAGCTCAGTGAGTGTCCAGGTCTTGTTCTGATGCAGTGCATCCATCTCCTCCTGCGCGGCCTTCCTCCAGAGACTGGCTTCTGCAGCTGGCATCTCCTGTATCTCTTCCCAAGTGGAAGGTTCTTGTGGAAACGCCGACCCTGCAAAGTAGGACAACCGTAATGGTGGGACACCTTTGTTGGTTCTGGACGAGCGCCTGACCTCTGGTTCTGCGACCGCATCAGCTTCCTCATCCTCCTCCAACGCAGGCATGTCCCCATCTGAGTCCTCATCTTCGTCTCTGGTGCCGCCAGGGTTCTGGTTCTCTGCATCTTCTGGTGTGTCGCCTGTAGGGGGCGCTGTAACACTTGAAGGCAGATTATTACTTTGTGGGGTCTCAAAAGGGAAATATACAAATTCTTGAGTCCTTTCTGACTCATCAGAAGAATCCACAACAGTGTTCTTAGTGTCTACTCTTCCATATTCATCAAAATAAACCGCATGGTATGCATTTGTCTTACCAGTTTGTAAGTCCATAATTCTATATCCTTTGCCTCCAGAGGCGTATCCCACAAGGATACCTGCTTTTGCCCTGGAGTCAAGCTTGTGTCTGTGTTCCTTGGGCACGTGGAAGTAACACGGACTTCCAAACACACGTATGTGCGACAGATTGGGAGCTTTCCCATGCCAAAGTTCAAATGGTGTGCGCTCTGCACCTTTAGTTGGCAGTCTATTCTGCAAATAGACCGATGTGTACACTCCTTCGGCCCACAGCTTCTGTGGCAAACATGCATCCTTTAGCATGCACCTTGTCATGTCCATAATGGACCTAAACTTTCTCTCAGCTATGGCATTCTGCTGTGGTGTGTAAGGAATTGTGGTTACATGTGCAATTCCTTCCTTGGCCAGGAGAGCCTGCATTTCATTTGAGCAGTACTCACCTCCATTGTCGCTCATTAGCACAGCTGGAGCTCTTTGGAATTTATTCTTGACCATGGCAATGTATTCCTGGAGCTTGTCCACTGTCTCACTCTTCTCTTTGAGGAAATACACAACACAAAATCTTGAAAAGTCATCCAGAAATATTAAAATATATCTATTCTTTCCCAGTGAGGGAACACTCATGGGTCCACATATGTCAGTGTGCACTATGTCAAGCACTTTGTTGCTTCTTTGTTCTGCACAACGTGGAAATGAAGGTTTTACAGCCTTCTCAGTAATACAGCTTATGCACTTTGCTGGAGCTTTGTTGCTCTGCTTTACCTGCAAACCTCTTACAAGATCTCTTTTCTGTAGATCCAGAATGACGTTGGTGTCTCTATGTCCAAGCCTTCTGTGCCACAGGTCCAGATCTGCTTCATCCTTCTGGCTGGAATGTGCCACTTTTGCAGACTGATTCTCTGAAAGATCAAGCTCATATACACCATTGATTAGCTCTGCTTGAGCAAACACTTTGCCATTTCTAGTCACCTTGCATTCTCCATTTCCAAATGTGATCTGGAAACCTTTCTTGTCCAAAGTGGACACGCTGATTAAATTGCAGCTCAGCTCTGGAACATACAAAACTCTAGAGATTGTGTTCTCAATGCATTCATTGTTTATATTGCATTTCAGACTCATGGAACCTGCACCTTTTGCTTTAACAATGTTGCCATCTGCAATTTCAATTTCAGATCCTTCTTCATCATTTATCTCATTAAAATAGTCCTTTTTATATGAAAAATGTGAACTGGCACCTGAATCTAAAATCCATTTATTACGTCTATTTTCACGATTCTGGACAGCTAAATTCCTTTCTTGCAGTAGCCATGTGCATTCGCATTTCCCCTTCTTTTCCCCTTTTGGCTGAAAGGGGTGGGGTTTCTTGGCTTTAGGAGCCTTGCAATTCTTTGCAATGTGTCCTTCTTTGTTACAATTGAAACAAATCACTTTCTTAGGCATCTCTTTGGACTTTGTACATTGCCTAGATGCATAACTGCTGTCCTTGCTTCTAGCATTTCTCACTGGAGATTCAGCTCTATCTCTGCATTCTTCTTTTAAATAACCAATCAAGTCTTTAAAAGTCAGACCTTGTCTATGATCCATCAAACTTACAAATGCGCTAAAGCGTGGTCCAAGTGATGATAACAAAAATGCTATCTTTGTATCTTCATCAAAAGCTTTGGGAGTCAAATCAATTCTTTGAATAATCTCAGTAAACTTGTTGATGTGCTCTGTGAATTCCTCTTTTGAATTCATCCTCACTCTGGTTAATTTACACACCAAGTTTCTGAAGCAGTTTATGCTAGATTCTCCATACACGCGCTCAATATCTCTTAAGATTTGAGATGCATCATCTGTACTATTTATTAATGATAGCTGCTCATCACGAAGTCCACTCAAAATTATGTGTCTAGCTTCGCTGTTCATGCGTTTCCAAGCACTTATCTTGGCTAAAGCTTCCTCAGACGATCCCGTAGGTTGAGGGTTTAAAGCTTCCAAAATGTGCTTATAATCTAAACATGCTATCAAGCGCTGCTTCCAGTGTATGAAATTGTGTTCATTCAGCACAGGCATTCCTAGCTTTGCATCACTATCAAAAGCTGCTCTAGCCATCTTAAAATCCAAAAATTTGAAAATTCTTCAAAATTTCAAAATTTCTCAAAATTTTAAAATCAAAATCTCAAAAATCTCAAAATACAAAACAATTCTTCACTGCCTTGGGTCACTGTGAACTCTGAGGGAAGGGGGGGGGTGCTTAATCCCCACTGCACAATGGAACAAAGGACCATGTGCTTACCAGGAAGTTAACTCAGAAAAATACTACTCAACTCAAAATCACAATCCAACGCAATCCTTCAAAAATACGCAGAAATATGCAATACTGGGGCCAATAACCCTTTGTGAGAATGTTCTGGGGTGCAGGAGAGGATATATTGACTAATTATATCCTTATCCAACTTGTGCTAACAAGTTCCCAAAATATCAGCAGAGTTTATAGACATTCCCCTTTAAGTTCGCAACGGTAACGCTTGCACAGGTTCGCTAGAACCTCTATAATAATTACTCTGGTAATTTCCCCTTTGTTCCCTCTTAAAATACAAGACACGACACAGTCTTTATAAAAGTATAAAAGAGTTTACTCACGTTCTGTTCACAATATGATCCCAGAAGGTAGGCAGGCTTAAAAAGGTTACATGCAGTTAGAATCTATCTTGTAGCGAGATATTACTGTCCTCTCTTGGCTGGGAGCCAAGAGGGCATGTTGCTCCTTCAGAAGATGAAGATGGCAGAGAGGCAAGAGGCAAGAGGCAAGAGGCAAGAGGCAAGAGGCAAGAGGCAAGAGGGAGAGTGGCTGCCTGCCCTGTGCTTTTATCATTACCTGCACAGGTGAGGCCACACCCACCTCTGGTCACATGCGGAGGAAGTCCGTCCCCAGGAAGTTTACCTGCTTGCTGGACAGACATCCCTCCCCATGTTCTAACATGTACACTCTAGGAATGTTGTCATTGACTGCTCCTGTGTTTACATCCCACAATCTTGACGCTTGGAGGCTAGGGTGGTGACATGTTGTTGCTCTCTCTGCACCCTAAGAGCCCAGGGAAGGCTGCAAGATTTGAAAATACAACTGTAAGGTGATTTCAAACACTAGAATAGGATAGGTCCTAATATATATATATATCAGGTGTGGAAGGCCAGGGTAAAGAAATGCGTCTTCAGCTCAGCATGAAAGCTGGATGCTGGAGGTGTCAGGTGCATCTCTGTGGGGAGGGAATTCCACAACGTTGATGCTGCCACAGAGAAGCCCCTCTCTCACAAAGTTTTGAGGGTGGCGGAGCTACTGAGAGGTTTCCCCTCTGCTCATCTCAGTACCCAAGAGAGTCTGTAGGGAAGGAGACAGGTTCTCAGATATTTGGGGCCTTGGTCATTTAGTGCTTTAGATACCAAGTTGAATACCTTGAATTAGGCCCCCAAATGACATGGACAGCTGTTGGAAAACAGATGTTATATGAATGTAATCCTAGCCATTATTTTGGTTAATGTGCTTTGGACTTGTTGACGTTTCCGAGTCATCTTCAAGGGCCGCCCCACATAGAGTGCATTGCAGTAACCCAATAGAAAGTGAGCAAGCTCCAGCAAATGTCAAGATAACATGATCTTCCTTTTTCCACTCTTTGGAAGCATACTGGGCTGCTGGCAGCTTTGCACTAGTCTGGGAATGCTCTCCACTAGTTAGATATGTGATAATGCATTGGAGGCAACTACGGAGCGTGAATCCAACAATCCTCAGATTGACTGATGTATGTCAGCTCAGATCATAACAAAGGGAAAACACTTCTCAGTACAACAAAGCTGAGCATGTCTTGGAAGAGCAGTTAATTAAAGACAGCACCTCTCAACACCTTTCCTCTTAGCCAGTTTTGGTACAAGAATTGAATCGTTATTATTTTCATTATGCTCAGTCTGTATCAGTGCCAAAGGCACACAGGAAAGTTCTTTGGGGCAGACAGGCCAGGTGATGGAGAACGCAAGCCAGTTGATTAAAAAGTATCCTAATAGGAAGCCCTCAAGTAGGATCCAAGCACAAGAACACTCTCTCTTGCTGCTGCTTCCAGCGACTGGTATTCAGAAGCATTACTGCCTCCAACTAGGGTGGCAAAGCAGAACCATCAAGCCTAGTAGCCATCATTAGCTCTCTCATCCACAAATTTGTCCAATTGTCTTTTAAAGCCATCCAAGTTGGTAGCCATCCCTGCCTCTTGAGGGAGCGAGTTCTAGCTATGCACCACGTGAAAAAAGCCCTGTCTTTTGTCTGTCCTGAATCACCCCAAATTTAGCTTCGCCGGATGTCTGCAAGTTCTAGTCTTATGAGTGCCCTAACTTTATAACAGTGGTGTGTGTTGTGTGTGTGTGTGTGTGTGTGTGTGTGTGTGTGTGTGTGTGTGTACATGGGTGATTGGTAGACTCTGAGTTACAGAAAAATAGTTTGTTTCTCTCTCTCTTGGAAATGACTCATGCAGCCTAATCCTCTGTATATTTTAATATATGTATGTATTGTAAGAAGTTGCTGAGCTGCTCTTTAACATAAGCTCCCCAGAGGACCAGCATCTAGTTACAACAGCCTCTCACAATCAGCTCCCCCGAAGATCTTTTCAATTCCGCATCCCCAGAATCCCACTGGCAGTGCTGGCTGGCTGGGGCTGATGGTGGAAGTTGCGGTCTGAAATATCCAGTAGAATTCAAGCAGTCACTTTTTATATTGTATGCCTCTCAGGGTGGGTTGTCCTCTGCTTTTTTACCATAAGTAACATTCCCTCTAAGCGACCGGCCTGCCTCAGGTATGCTGGGCGACACTATCCCACAGCCTGTTCTGAAGGTGCCATCTTAGCCCCAAGCAGCAAAATGTCTTGCACCAGCCCATCGAACGAGCATGCTTTACAAGGGAGTAAATGCCTTAGACTGCAGAACCACTTTCTATTCTGGCAGCACCAGACCCATCTGGAGCAGCTTAATTTGTAAGAATTCACCGTAAGGAGGTGAGGATACAGCAGCAGGATCTCTTTATCACTCACTGTAGGCATGAAATACTTCCCTGCCTCTGAATTCTGCTATAGGAAAAGCAATTTATCACTCTACGTGCCCCCTCCCCCGACTAGTTCTGCTGCTGAGGCACTAAATAGCCAGCTGCCAGGGCCCCCGTTGCTGTCTGGCTGAAGGTAATATGATAGATACCAGGGTAATAATCAATCGATACTTTTGCTTAGGCCCTTGTCTATCAGTCTGGCATTGTGTGGACTAATTAGATGATAAAATGTGATGAATGTGTATTAAAGTCAACTTCTCCCTGTTAGCACTCCAGGGACCCTTTCCATTTTCTCGCTGACCTTTTAGATCTCAGCTCCATTGTACGTGAATGCAATTAAATCCATTTGTCAGATATTTGCATTGCTCTGGCTTGTTCAGAATTCAGTTAGTCAGTGTCACTTCCCCGTCCTTGTGAGCCTCTGGAACAACAGAAACAGCAGCTACTTAGTCTTTTATATATTTAAAGAGCCGTCTTAAAATTGCAAGCCCCACTCATTGTTGGCTAGCCTGCTCCTCCCTCCCTATAGCTCACTTGCCCCTTGGAGGGAGACATCCCCCACCCCATTAAACCCAATGCTTTCTCCAATCCAGTCTTCTCCTTCCTCTCTGGCTGCTGGAACCAGATAATGCTGCTAAAAGGAACAGAATACATTGTTGGGGTCATTTTTTGCATTTGCAAGAGGGGGAACTCAGGGGAAGGGTCCTCCTTTGCATGCAGAAGCTCCCAGGCTCACTCCCCGTTAGAAGCCCTTCCAGGTAAGACTGGGAATGTCTCTCACCTGAACCCCTGGAGAGCCATTGCAGCCAGTCAGCGGAAGAGTCCTTCTTGACTTCAAAGTGACAACATCTGTCAGTGCAAAAGAGGCCAGATGTTAATCATGTTAAGCAGCCCACCTTGCCTTGTGACTCTGGTGACATTGCTGCTGGGACGGCTTCTGAGCTGTTCTGAGCATGTGGCTGGCAGCTAACTCAGCCACACTGCAGAGCAGTGGGGGAGCTCAGAGACAGAGCACCTGCTCAGCATGCAGAAGGCCCCAGTTCCAGTCTCGGAAATATGCCCTCCCTGGATGAGATCCTAGAAAGCTGCTGCCAAGTCAGTGAAAGCAAAAGTGAGCTGGGTGGACCAATGGTCTGGCTTGGTATAAGGCAGCTTCTGATATCCCTGCATAAGGAAAACTGGGGTTGGGGACATGCACTAGAAGTTTATGGATGCACAGAGAAAAATCAAAATGCAAGAATTGGCAGTCAACCTGTTAAACTGACAATGTGGCACAATGGTTAGAGGGTTGGACTATGACCTGGGAGACCAGGGTTCAAATCCCCACTCAGCCATGAAGTTCACTGGTTGACCTTTGGCCAGTCATTGCCTCTCAGCCTAACCTACCTCACAGGGTTATTGTGAGGATGCAATGTGGAGAGGGAGAGAACCATGTACACAAGCCTGAGCTCCTTGGAAGAAAAGATGGTATAAAAATGTAGTATATAAATAAATTAGAAAGTGCTTCAGTAGGCAATGGCTTCACTGAGATGTCCTGCCAAACTATGGCTGTGTTATGTCAACTCACAGTTTATGAGGACTGCCAAGCCAGGATATCAAGCAACAGGTCAAAGCTGCCATTGCAGACCTCAATTCTCACTAACTGTGGTTTGCTGCTACCTCTGAATTAAGAGACTTCCTTTCTTGCCATTGCTTCACCTCAGGAGTCTTTTATGCTACAGTGAAGGCAAGCATGAGCAAGCTATGGGGGTTTGCAGCCAAAATAGCAATGCATTCTTAATGTTTAGTAACTCTAGGGACTAAGAACCAGAGAGCTAAAATTTCTAGATAAACAGCTTGCAAAGAAAAACAATGTAATTGGCAGAGACAGAGCTCTGTGTGATGTGAGTTCTTTGGCGGGAAAAAGACAAAAAGGTTTTAATCTTTTCTACTCCCTCCTGCCTCAGAACTCATTTTCTTTTTTTCAGTATGCTTCTGAGGCAGATGGATGTCTGGTCTCCGCTCCAGCGAACACTCCATTTTGAACTCTATTTTGTAATCTAGAAGTAGAATTTGCCTGCCTTGTTTTTGTTACTGTTACTGGGAGAAATCAAGTGCAAGACTTTATGTAAGTAAACACAATTTTTATGCTTACTTTACAGTCCGTTGCATAAGAGGGGGAAACGGGAAAATCCAGTCTGCTACCTTAGCCTGGATAAATACAAGAAGGCTGTACATCCTAGACTCAAAGTTTCCACTTTAATGATGCAAGGGATGGTGTTTTAAACTCTGCTAACTAAGCATATTAAGTCTAAACACTAAACTGATTACTTTAAGCATTCTGCTCACACATGTAACAGGGAGGATAAACGGTAAAATAATATATTCTGTCCTACCTACAAAATCCATCCAACACAAATTTCTAGAGCTGAGTGCTGAATGGATAGAAACTGGGAGCAGACATGAAAACAAGTGGTACTAGCAACAAAAGTTAAAAAGAGTATGCAAAAATGAATTAAAAATTTGGTGAAATTATAGGGTTACAATATGTTAAGATTTAGAGTTAAGATAAATGAAAGAGGGTAAGGATTTGCTGATTTGAATATTTTAATTGGGAATACAAAAAGGGGAGGTGTGAGGAAGTCAAAGAAACAAGTTAATGAGTTCAAAGTTATAAAAAATGGATTTGTTTTAACTTTCTATTTTCCTATTTTTCTTGTTTTTTGTATCTTGTATTCTTCTGTTTCTTGTTTTACTATGCATTTTTGTATTTTTGATTCTGTAAAATTTTAATAAATATTATTTTTTTTAAAAAAAAGAAACTGGGAGCAGACAGACTACTGGAAACCATGCCTTGCCTACAGGACATTTGCAAGCTCAGACCATGGGGTGGTTTCTTAGCTGTGGCTGGGGCAAACAATGTTTTCATGTGTTGACCCATTGAAGTTAATGGGCCTGTTAGTTATGTGCATGAAAGGTGTGAGCTCTAATCATTTTCTTTAAAAACAAACAAACAAACAAACAAACAAACAAACAAATAGAACCTATATGGTCAAAGAGCATGTATTACTTCTTGGTGTAGTTTACCAGGGGCAGCCTCTGGCCTCCTTTCAATAGCCCTCTGTGAGCGATCAGTTCAGATCCATAGCAAGAGCCATCTGCACCCCTCTGGCAGGCTGTTGGGGGCAGAGAAGAGGGGAAAGTGGGTGGCTTATAAGCATGAAGTCCTTGACAGATTAATCCCAAGAGAAAGCAATCCTTGAAGAACTATGGCTGTAGGCAGACAGTCATTCATTCATTCATTTATATACCGCCTTTCCTCCAGACCTAGACTCAAACAACACAGATAAAATACAAAAGGCTAAAAAAATATAAAAGACAGTTGTTGCAAAATAATTCAGCTGTAATGGAATTAAAACAATGCAAAAACAAATATATAAAATACAGATGGTAAAAAACAGCACAGCACTACTAAAATCCATTTTCTTAAACAGACACGCACGCACGCACAGTTTCCAAAAGCCTGTCATCATTTGCCAGAGGAAGGACAGCAAGAAGAGAGGCTTCTCTGGGAAGGGAGTTCCAAATCCTGGGAGCAGCCACCGAAAAGGCCCTCTCCTGCTTCCCCACCAAGTGCACCTGTGATGGTGGCAGGACCAAGAGAAAGGCCTCCCCCCAAGATCTGTGCCTAGGAAGGTTCATATGGGAGAATACAGTCTTTCAGATAGCCTGGGCCTAAGCCATATAGAGCTTTATAGTTCATAACCAGCACTTGGCATTATGCCCAGAAACAGACAGGTAGCTAGTAGACCTGCTGTAGGAAGGGGCAAGAAGAGGAAGCTGTCCTTTGTCTCCAGCCTCCCTCTGGATTTGTCAACACTTCTCTTCATTGTGCACTCACTGCATTTCCAGTCCTGGGTTTTTAATCCATGTTGACATGATGCTATCCAAAAAGCAGGCGTATCCTGTACTTTGTTATAAGATGCTCCTCTCTGATGCCTCGTTTCTCAAACCGACTGGAGTCTTTAAGCCATTCCTGATCCATCTCCATGCAAGTTGGGAACACCTTTGCAGAGGGCAAAGGCATACCTGCTCATCAATGCTGTGAACAGAAATGAATCTGACACTAATTAAGCCCTGCTGATGTGAACAGCGGGTGGCAGGGAGAGAGCTGGGAAATCCACCAACAAAAACAACAAATTCACTGTGCTTTAAGGTGATAATGTGAACACACACACACATACAATCTTAGCCCAAATAGGAACACTTCCCCATGGCAGTCATGGTTGCAAAGCCCCCCCCCCTTTTTGAAGGGGAATCCAGAGTGTTCATTATCTCATTGGGGAGTGGAATTGTGTGCTGCCCCCTCCCCAGCTTCTTGCTGCCGATGGAGAAAAACTCATCCAGCCCAGCTGTTCTCCCAGGGGAGACAGAAAGAGAGAGAGATGCCTCCTTACTTATATGGAACTGAGACAGCATTTGGAGCCTTGCAATTATTTTCCTTCCTGCTGCTATAAAGTGATGGTGCTTTTATCCATATTTTATCACACAGGGAGAAACTCAAACAATCTGGATCCAATTGCTTGATTTGCAGGTGGCAAAATAGTAAAATTGGCACTTGCTTGTTCTTGAAGAAATGGGGAGAGGCCAAAGGGGCCCCTTCCAATGTTGTGTTGCCTCTGGGCACCTAAGCTCAGTTCACCCTCTCCAGGGGCTGGGCTTGGACTATAGCCTCTGTCCCAGTAGAGAAATGGGAAAGGTGAGGGAGGTAGGGAGTAAAAGCTCCTTGTTATTGACTTTGCCAAGTGAACCAGTGCCTGACTGCCCTGCTGCTACCCCTGAAGGGATCTCCAGGAAGACTGGGAATGCCTCCTGCCTCCAATTCTGGGGGGCCATTGTTGCCAGACAGTGCATGTTCAATGGTCTAATTCAGGAAAAGGCAGCTTCAGGTGTCGCTACTGCTGGGCCTGTCAGTGGCCTTTGATGCAGGTGATTCTCAAGTGCAGAGTGAATCCAGATGACCAATTGCCTGCACAAGTTGTGTTGTGAGCTATCCATGGGATCTCCAAATGAAGGGCATCTGCTTTGCAAATGTGTGTAGCCATACAGGTGACAAGTGGCTGGCTCTGCCTAATTATGGGATGGCTGCAACCTCACCCTTAGTTACTGATTTTTTTTCTGTTGCTATGGAGGGGAGGCTTCTCTGCCCCTCCATTCATCCCTTCCAGGTTCCTTGTTTAGGGAAGAAGATACTTTCATGTGTTCCTGAAGGCTTCTTCCAGGCGAGGTCTGTTTGCTCTGCAAGAACTCTGCTCCCCGTTTACTCACTTTGGAGAGGGGCAGCCAGACCTCAACAAACCATCACCCTCTGCTCTCTCAGTGCTGGGTCCAGCCCACCCATAAGGCAAGGTGAGGCAACTGCCTGGGTGGCAGGATCCATAGGAGCAGCAGATCTGGCCTCCAATGACTGCATTGCCCACTGCCACACACTACGGTACTTGGAGGCCAAATCTGCCACCTCCTCAGCAGATGCCCTCCACATGCCAATTCCACCTCTACAGCAGCCTCTCAGTGAATAGGAGGTACTGCTGGTCTCCTCCCACCTCTGTTCCTAATGTAGATATTTATTTCATCCATGTACCTGATGTAGATCTTCACTCACCCCTCCATCCCTGCTGGAGTGGGGAGCACCATATTGTTGTTTACTTCGGCTGCCAAAATGTCTTGGGATGCCCCTGGTTGTTTCCATTTTTAAAAAACAAACTCCGGCACTTTTGTAAGAAACTGGACAGTTGTTGTGCAGAAGTTCTCTACCCCATCCGTAGAGTGAGTATAGGAATGTAAGACTCATGGACATCCAATGAAGCTGAATGTTGAAAGATTCAGGACAGGCAGACTTCTGGGAGAGAAACATGGGGGACTGAATGTCTTTTGTCAGCAGGCCGCCAGTAGAGATAATTATGTGGTGATTGGTGGTAGCCAGACATAAATATTGGCTATCAAATTTACTTGGGGGGGGGGGGAGCGAACAGGGGATTAACCTCTCATGCTCTGAAAAAGCTGTTTTCTGTGTCAAGAGGCTGAGAAGTTTGGCAAGGTTAAATGACTTATGAGCAGAGGAATCAACATCTTGCCCAAAAGCCACGTAAAATGGGCATGGGGTCTGCAAAAGCCTCCCTATCTTATTTCTGAGACGATTATAATTTACAACTAAAAGAGATTTCTCCATCTGCTGGTGTAAATTTACATTCAGTGTGTGAGCTGTTTTCTGGCTTCAAGAAGAACGGAAGGGAAGTTGATTGT
Organism: Podarcis erhardii; assembly: GCF_964252035.2. Classification (NCBI taxonomy): domain Eukaryota; kingdom Metazoa; phylum Chordata; class Lepidosauria; order Squamata; family Lacertidae; genus Podarcis; species Podarcis erhardii. The sequence continues at coordinate 29,900,428 of NC_138503.1, forward strand.
TTAAGGGCTGAAGGCAGAGCAAAAAGCCTGATTTAATTGTTTGAGTCAAGAAAGTTTTAAAGAACAAGAGAGTTCTTTGTGCTAAGAATAACCCTTAATAAAATATTTTTTAAAAAAAAAGAATTTCTTTTTTCTTTTTAAATAATTTTTATAAATAAACAATCATATCGAAATTTCCACAAATTTAGTTCTATTTGGACTTCCTTCAGCTTCTCTGACAATCATCCATATATATCTCTCAGTTATGCATTTCTTCTGTTTATATTGCCATTGAACTTCCCTCCCACTTCTATTTCTTTTTAACAATATATCTCAACTTTCACAGTGCTTCTTGAAACCCCACTAGCGTTGTTTGCACATCACACATTCTTTTCAGATATTTGACAAATTTCCCCCAGTCCTCGATGAACTTTTGGTCTTGAAGATATCTAATTTTTCCAGTTAGTCTGTCCAGTTCTGCATAGTCTGTCAGCTTCAGTCTCCATTCTTCTACCGTCGGTATTTCCTCTTGTTTCCATTTTTGGGCCAGTAGAATTCTTGCTGCCGTAACAGCATACTGGAAAAGTTTACAATCCTTTCTTCTTATTTCCTTTCCTGTAATCCCTAAAAGAAAAATCTCAGGTTTCTTTACAAATGTATATTTTAACATCTTTTTCATTTCATTGTATATCATCTTCTAAAATCCCTTCACTTTCTTACACTCCCACCACATGTGATAAAACGTTCCTTCTTTTTCTTTACATTTCCAACACTTATTACACGTCTTATACATTTTTGCTAATTTTACCGGTGTGATATACCATCTGTAAAACATTTTCATAACATTTTCTTTTAGTGCCATACAAGCAGTGAATCTTAAGTTCTCCTTCCACAGTTTTTCCCAATTATCAAACTGTATATTGTAACCAAAATCTTTGGCCCATTGTACCATTACCGATTTAACTTCCTCGTCTTTCATATTCCATTCCAACAATATTTATACATTTTTGACAAAATTTTACAATCGTTATTTATCACTTCTGTCTGGAACTTTGAATCTTTTTCTACATAACCCCTTTCTTTAATGTCTTTTTTAAACATATCATTAACCTGAAAGTAATGCAACCAATCATAAACATGTTCTCTAACTTGTTCATATGGCTTTAGTTTCCATTTTCCTCCTTCTTTGGTTATCAATTCACCATATGTAATCCAATTACCTCTCATATTTATTTTCTTCACACTCATAACCTCTAGTGGAGACAACCAGTGTGGAACTTTAGGTTCTAATAGGTTTTTATACCTATCCCACATTTCTATTAGTGGACTCCGAAATATGTGGTTCCCCAAACCTTTATGAATTTTGTTCTTTGCACACCATAGATACGCGTGCCACCCAAATCTGTTATCAAATCCTTCTAAATCTAGTAACTCCTTATTCTCTAGTTTTATCCATTCTTTCAACCAGCAAAGGCATGCTGCTTCATAGTATAGTTTCAAGTCCGGCAGGGCGAAGCCTCCTCTTTCCTTTGCATCCGTTAATAACTTCAATTTAATTCTCGGCTTCTTGCCCTGCCAGATATACCTTGAAAGCGCTCTTTGCCACTCTTTAAAAATTACTGCCCCCTTTATTATGAGGATAGTCAGAAACAAGAATAACATCTTTGGAAGGACACTCATTTTTACCATAGAGATTCTACCCCAAAAAGATAACTTCATTCTTCCCCACATCTCTAAATCTTTCCTTATTCCATTCCAGACCGGTATATAGTTGTTCTGAAACAAATCAATGTTTTTAGGAGTTAACCAAACTCCTAAATATTTTACCTTTTTCACCACCTCTATCTCTGTTCTTTGTTGCATTATTTCTACCATACTTTGATCCATATTTTTGACAATTATTTTAGTTCTTGTTTAGTCTGAACCCTGCCACATTTCCAAATTTCTCAATCTCATCCAATACCTCTTTTACACTTTCTAATGGTTCTTCAATCATAATTACTAGATCATCTGCAAAGGCTTTCACTTTGTACTCATTTTGACCAACTGTTACCCCTTTTATTAATTCATTATGTCTCATCGACCTTTAAAAAAACCTCTAGGACCATTATAAATAATAGTGGTGAAAGTGGACATCCCTGTCTGGTTCCTTTTGTTATTTTGATATCTTCTGTAGTCACATTATTAACAATTAATTTTGCTTTCTGCTCTGTATAGATTGCCTTTATCCCATTAAAAAACTCTAGCCCTACATCCATATACTCCAAAGAATTTCTGCTAAGAATTTCTCTCCTCTCCTCTCCTCTCCTCTCTGTTTTTTCCATGAAAGTGTTGCCTAGAAATTGAAAATAATTCTGCCACTTGATACTTCCTACCTCGGGAAAGGAATGTGTTTACTCTAATAAGAGATAATGCTGTGAAGATTTTAAGGTGCAGACAGGAGATGTAATGAGACTGAATTGTTAATATGATAAAAAATATTCAGTATGGCAAGTATATCTTTGGACATTCCACTGACTGCTGGCATCCTTTGGCAAATGTCTGATGAGCAAATAAAACTGATTAGATCAAAGTTTGATCTAATGGAGAATGAAAGTAAACCAGAGACGAGTGAAATGAAAAGCGGAATCAAAGGTGACATGGAAACTCCAGAGCAGAATATCGATAAAAGATTGGAGGAACAGGAGGGTGAAATGGTATAGAGTTGAAGGAAACAGATGGTGAAATGGGAAAGTCCTTCACACAGGTGTTTGGAGGAATGAAACAGCCAAATGGTGGTGCTATGGTGCTGGAGGAGTGGAAGGAAGCCATTTATGGAGAGACCTCGTGATCTGGCATTGCTAGAGCTCAGAGATAAAGGGCACTGTGTACAACTTGGAGTGAAACTTAGAGGAAAAATCTTTGAAATCTCTGGTGCTTTTCTTGGAAAAAGAATGGAAGATACATAAATGGAAGAGACTATATATATATATATATATATGCAGGTTTTGGTGTCCTCGGGTGTCTTCCCGTGTAAAAGTTGGGGTGTCTAGGCGACGTTTCGACGAGGTCTCACTCGTCATCTTCAGGCTGGTGCTTTCGGCTTCTTGTTACTGGAACAGAGCAGGATCTCAGTGTTTGAGTTCCTATAAATACTGTAGAGGGGGTTGTGGTGTATAGCCTCCAATGTTCTGGGCAGAGAGGAAGTTCCCAGGCTAGTGTGCCCCCAACTTTTACACGGGAAGACACCCGAGGACACCAAAACCTGCATTCCTGTACCCGTGAAAATCTACGAAAGCATATATATATATATATATATATATATATATATATATATATAGTGGTACCTCTGGTTACGTACTTAATTTGTTCCGGACCTGAAACTGTTCTTAACCTGAAGCACCATTTTAGCTAATGGGGCCCCCCACTGCTGCTACGCCGCCGCTACGTGATTTCTGTTCTCATCCTGAAGCAAAGTTCTTATCCCAAGGTACTATTTCTGGGTTAGCAAAGTCTGTAACCTGAAGCGTATGTAGCCTGAAGCATATGTAACCCGAGGTACCACTGTGTGTGTGTGTGTGTGTGTGTGTGTGTGTGGAAAACCACAAAGGAAATCTGTCCCAGATTCCTCTTCCCACAGTTCCAATCAGCCCTTAATTGGGTACCATGAAGAAAACAGATGGTAAAACTGGGGAAATCTTCCATACCTCTAGAGATTATCATACAGGCACTCTGGGTGTGTGTAGGCTAGGGGTGCAATCTATTCTTCCAGCATCTGTTTGAAGCAACCCATAGAAAAAGACTGAAAATTTCAAGTCAGGCAATCCCAAGAAATCAGTGTGGTATAGTGGTTAGTGTTCAATGCCAGGACCTAGGAAGAGACCAGGGTTCAAACCCCCACTCAGACATAAAGATCACTGGGTATGGCCTTAAGCCAGTCACTGCCTCTCAAGCTAACCATCCTCACAAGGTGGTTTTGAGGATAAAACAAGCAGTCATGGAGGCCACCTTGGTTCCTTGGGGGAAAGCTGGAATATAAACATAATAAATAAATAAATAAATAAATAAATAAATAAGGCAGGGAGAAGATCAGCAGCAGTGTTCCCCCCTCACCCATCCCCCTCAGCCCACCCAGCCCCATATCCAGGTGTAATTATCCTAGAATTGTAGAGTTGGAAGGGACACCAAGTCTCATCTAATCCAGCCCCCAGCAATGCAGGAATGGCTATGAGGTGTTGCCAACTTTTTCTTAAATAAAAATAATAATTGAGAAACCCTGTATTTTATGAGTTTGCTGTTTCCTGGAACAAAGAGCAAATTAAAAATATGGCAGGTGAATAAATGAGCCAGGAATGGCCCAAGTAAACAACTGCAGAGAGCATTTGGGCAGTAAGGGTCAAGAAAAGGGGTCCCCATCTGACAGTGGCTTGAAGTGTTGAATGCAAGGCTTTGCCTCCCAGGCTAAGCTGCCTCTGCCTTTCCCAGTGGCTTTGGGGGCAGTGGCCATAGATCAAGGGGAAATCTGCTTAGTGGCTGGACTGGCTACCTGCGTCTTTTGCTCTGGAGCAGGTCTGAAATGTTTAATTCTTAGCCCCAGCTTTCTGTTTTGGCGCTCGTCGTGGTGCCACACGCCTTGCTTGGAAACAAACAAACAAACAAACAAACAAGCCAATGATGCAGCCACATCACTGTCACCCTGAGGGCACTGAGCATGTCTTGTAGAAACCAGCTAGAAGCCATTGGTGGAAAGCAGCATAGCACCAGGAAGCATAATTAGATGGAGAGGCAGAGGCCCATGCAAGTGTGTGTGTGTGTGTGTGTGTGTGTGTGTGTGTAACCCAAGAGAAGCCACGAGGGTCCTGCTCCCATTAGCAATAATTGGCCTCCATGCTAGAATTTGTGCGTCTGATGGTGGCAAGGAGATCCTAATTCAAACCCCAGCCAGGGGAATGCAGCCTCGTTTGCACTGCAGTGCCTTGTCTGAGTTCTTTCTCTCTCCATTCCCAAGGATCCCCTTTCCAGCCTTATTATACAGCAGCAAGTGGTGCTCTGCTGCCCTGGACATACAGCGGGAACAGGCCTCACTGCAGAAGGGGTGGAAAATGATTAAGGGGAGAGGAAATCCTCAACCTGCTGGCTCTTCCAGCAAAGGGAATGTGCTTGCACAAAAGAGGCAATAGGACGGGCTCCCTTGTCCCTTTAGGCAACCCTCCAGCTTATTGGATCCTGCTGGAGGGATGCAGAGATTGGAGAAAAACACTCATTCAGAAAAAGTTGGCTGCATTTAAGCCCCCAACCCTTGAAATCCAGGTTACATATACAGTGGTACCTTGGGTTACAGATGCTTCAGGTTACAGACACTTCAGGTTACAGACTCCGCTAACCCAGAAATAGTACCTCAGGTTAAGAACTTTGCTTCAGGATGAGAACAGAAATCGTGTGGTGGCAGCAGCGGGAGGCCCCATTAGCTAAAGTGGTACCTCAGGTTAAGAACAGTTTCAGGTTAAGAATGGACCTCCAGAACGAATTAAGTACTTAACCCAAGGTACCACTGTCTGGTAGAATAATGTTACAGAGCAGCTACACTGGGGGAGTGTGAAGAGATGGAATGATACTGTGTCATACTACCCCAAGCTCCAAGTGGCTCCAGTGCTTACTCAGCGTTCTGTTTCCTTGGAATGAAGGTCAGCAGAGACTGTGGTATCTTTAGGATATATGGTCTTATTTACATGTACAGTATATATAACCTGAGCGTAAGGTGGAGGGGCTCACAGCATTAACACCCCCAAAAGTTCTTGCTTCTCCATTAGATGCAGCTTTGGATCCAGCACAGAACAAGCATGTTTCTGTGACTCCAGCTTCCAGCCTGCTTTCTTGCTCAGCTCACACAAAAGTCTCTCTCTCTCTCTCTCTCTCTCTCTCTCTCTCTCTCTCTCTCTCGTGTTCTTCTCAGCAAGCAGGAGGGGGAGGCCTGCCCTTTAGCCTGGAGGGCACCATCACTTTGTTGTAGCTCCTGCAACCTTGCTCATCATGAAGGTCATTGTCTTACTAAAATTTATATACCGCTTGCTTATTAAAACAACCTCAAAGCAGTTTACAAAAGGTGCCAAATATCTGTCCTGGTTTGCAAAAGGTGTCATAAGAATATCAGAAGAGCAAGGCTGCTGGATCAGGCCAAAGGGGGGCCATCTGGTCCAGCATCCTGTTCTCACCATGCCCAACCAGGTGCCCATTATAGGAAGTCTGGAAGCTGGACATGAATGACAGAGAACCCTCCCCTTCTGGTGTCCATAAGCATCACCCCCTCTCACCTTGGAGGCAGAGTATAGCCATTGTGGCTAGTAACCATCAATAGCCCTTTCCTCCATGAAAGATGGCTGCGCATGGATGCCTGGCCTATGGTGCTGTGCCTTCCCCCTGGCTGTAAAGCATCACTGCTCCTGCTATCTGTGCTTCTTCTATGCTACAGCAGCAACATGTCTATCCCTGGACATCTCCCCAATGTGGACAAGGCTTTTCTCATCCCCCCCCACCTGACAGACTTTTTTTGTCCTGGGGGAGCATTTATCAGCAGGCAGGGCCAGAAAGGTCATGCCCTTTGCCTGCCTCTTCATCTCAGTGGGCAAGTTTAATCAAATCACAGGCTGGAAGCTGGCTACAACCCCAGTTCTCTGAAGTGGAGATGGATGTTCTCTTGATTCCTGGGGTTAATGTGCAGTGGGGCTGGGGAGTCATTGGGCTATGCCTGTACATTAGGAGAAGCACATGTGAGCAAGCACCCGATTGGCTGTGTGCTGGCAGCCCTGAAGCAACGAGGCACTGGAGCTCTCCACTGGCCACAGCCTGCCAGCACACCGGCCAGGCAAGCATCTGATTAATAGCCCCCAATACCCAAAATGAAATACAAAGTACAGCTGGTATTTCAGGCAACTCCAGCAAGAGCGGTCCAGAGCCTCAGGCTGCTCCATCACCAGTCATGAATCATAGGATCATAGAACTATAGAGTTGGAAGGGACCCCAAGGGGCATCTAGTTCTGCCCTCTGAAATGCAGGAATCAAAGCTCAAGAACACCTGACAGGTGGCCACCCAACCTCTGTTTAAAAACCTCCAATGATGGAGAGTCCAGTATCTTCTGAGCGACTCTGTTCCACTGTCAAACGGCTCTTACAATCAAAAGTTCCTTCTAATGTTTTGAAGGAATCTTCTTTCCGGTAATTTGAATCCCTTGAGTTCCCCGCTCTGGAGCAGCACAAAACAAGGTTGCTTTATCTTCCATGTGGCAGCCCTTCAGATATCTGAAGGTGGCTACCATGTCACCTCTTTCTCAAGCTAAACAACCCCAGCTCCCTCAACCATTCCTCATAAGGCTTGGTTTCCAGATCCTTGATCATCTTGGTCACCTTCCTCTGTGCACCTTTCAGCTTGTCAATATCCTTTTTAAACTGGGGTGTCCAGAACTGGACACCAGGCATGAAGCCTTTTGCCTGTGCATTCTCCTGTCACTCTGTCTTCACCCCAGTTGTAGCAGAAGTGAGAGGTGGATGTAATCACAGCTCTGAGATGCCTGAGTGTGTCTAGATAAAAAAATTCTATACTATCCCTGTTAGTGCAGGCAACCCAGTCCTGCATGGTGCAGGAGGGAAGCCCTGATGTGGCCCTTCCAGTCTCCTTGCAACCTGCCACCCCCAACAAAATGTGGGCGGTGGAGGCTCCATCCCAGGAGAGATATGGTCACCTCAGTGCACTGTGAGCAGGTTGGCAGCAGCTGTGGCATGTAGCTCAGTCAGTGGAGCATGAGTCTCTCAGAGTCATGGGTTCGGGCCACACACTGGGCAAAAGATCCCTGCATTGCAGGGGGCTGGACTAGATGTCCCTTGGGTTCCCTTCCAGCTCTACAATTTTAATTCTATGATGCACCTGCATGCAAAGCAAAGGCCTTTGTGTGGGGTGGTTCCCCCCTTTCTTTGGCATTCAATTTCTAGTTCATGCAGGACTCTCCATCAAGGAGTCTGCTACCCCAAGAAATGCAGGGGTTGCATTGCTGCTTATTTATTTTGCTTATTTATTTGTTGCATTTATAGCCCGCCTTTTCCCCCCTCCAAGGAGCTCAAAGTGGTCACATGGTCTGTCCTCCCCTCATTTCATTCTCCACAACAGCTCCGTGAGGTTAGTTAGGCTGAGAGATAGGACCTGACCCAACGTCACCCAGTGAGCTTCAGGGCCAAGTGGGGGTTTGAACCCTGGTCTCCTGGGTCCTAGTACAACACTCTAACCACATTGACTCTTAGACATAACTGGCAGCTGGAGCATTTCGCTGGCAATTGCAGGAGGGAAAGGTGGACCCCAGCAGCATTTGCCCAATGCACTGCAAGCAGTAGTGAAGATTTTGCATGAGTTCCATGGGTCAGGCAGCAGGGACAACCTTCCAGAAGGCAGCCCTTTCCTGCCAGAGCAGCAGCAAAATCTTGATCCCAAGAAACTCTGTAAGGAGGGAGGCACTCCAAGGCTGCCTTCCCTTCTCCTCTTGGCAGTTGATTGGGCCACATCCAGCTCCTTGGGATGTGCTGAGACTGCAGCAACAGCAGAAGTCCTGAAGGATGAGCCCCAGGAGAGGCGAGAGTTGACGGGCTCAGAGCAGCAGAGAGGAGATGCTCTGTTTGTTTCTGCTGTTGTTCGCTGAGATTGTTGGGTGGGTTTTGAGGGTACGATAGGATATTATTTATCCTTCCTCTCACTTGTGTGAGTTTAATTTCTAGTTCAGGCATGTTCAAAGTCCGTTTCAGGGGCCTAATCCAGCCCCCATGGCAGTATATGTCCTGGGGTAAAATCCTAAAAAAGGTCAATAGCTACTTTGGTCAGCCCTCACACATGTTCACTTCATCAAATCTGGCCCTCTTTGAAAAAAGTTTGGGCACCCCTGGTCTAGTTGAACTAGTTAAATTTACCATCCCTTTGCTGCATAAAATGTGGAAGCTTCCAAGAAAAAGGTTCCTTAATCTTATTTAGCAATTATCCAGGATGCTTTAGCAGACTGGATCTTCCCCCTTTTATCCATTTTAACAGAATGACAACACAGAAGCCTGTAATGTAAGTATAAAAATATTGTTTACTTCCATAAAGCTCCAGCCTCGATTCCAGCAGAAAGTAGCAATGAAAAGCAAGACAGGCAGAATGTACTTATATGTTACAAAATACATGGTTAAGATCATTTTGAGTAGCACCCTCTTTCTTTAGTTACATGGTGAACAGAATAAAAGAGTCTGAGCTCTGAGCAGGAAAGAAGTAGTAGTAAGGATTACAGTATTCTCTTTTTGTTACTTTCTCCTGCCAAGAAAAGCAGGGGATGGAACCTCACAAAGTGCCTTCTCTATGAATTTGCAGAGAAACTCCATGTGTCTTAACCCTTTGCTTGTCTAGGATCACATGAAATGATATTTTTGACTGCATCAGTATTTTGGATCTTGCCAAGATGTAGCAAGCCTTTTTCAGAGGCCCAGAAGAAAGAATGTCTTCTCTATTTTGTCCAGCTTTGGAGGAAAGCAAAGGTTCCCCCTCTGAGTTCAGTTCAGACCTTCCAGTATTTGCCCTACATCATGGGAATGTGTGCAAATGCTAGTCATTCTTATCACAACCACTAGCAGGAGTGAGCTTTTGAAGCATTTGGAGAAGGGGCCAAGCTCAGTGATACAGAACACCTGCTTGGCATGCAGAAGCCCTAAGTTCAAACCCCACTAAAGGCAACATCTCCAGGTAGAACTGGGAATGTGCCCTAGTCTTAAATCTTGGAGAGCTGTTGCCAGTCAGTGCAGCCAATACTAGGCTGGATAGACCCCAAAGGTCTGACTCAGTTTCAAGCAGATTCCTTGATTCCTAACCATTTTTTATTGGAAATGTTGGGGTGCAACTCAGCTTGTGCTGGAAGCTGATGTCCCTGAATGGAGAAAAGTAGATGGTGAGAGAAGAACCTTAAATTTTCCAAGGCCATGCCTTCTTATCGCAGCTATGCTGACCTTCTCACAGATGCTAGACTCTTGGGGTTGCCGACCTCTCCATCCTCACCTTGGGAGAGGAGACATCTATTTTGATCTCTCTCTAGGCATGGCTGAAAGGACCCCCTTTTTAGTTACAACTAGAATATTGCCTCTCAAGCATGTACCGCCTGCAATAAATGTGGCTTTCTTAACTTTCTAAACACAGAGTCTCCATGCAACTATATCCAGGGCAAAGTGTGCTCCTCCAACAGTGACTTAGTGTTCAGTTCCACTCCTGCTGACAAGAGCATAAGAGCATAAGAAGACGCCTGTGGATCAGGTCAATGGCCCATCTTAGTGCAGCTTCCAGTTTTCACAGTGCCTGAACTGTGGGAAACCAGCAAGCAGAATTCGAGCACCAGAGCCCTCTCCCCTCCTGCAGTTTCCAGCAACTCGTATTCAGAAGCATTGCTGCCTCTAGGTGTGGAATCAGGGCATAGCCATCCTAGCTAGTATAAGGTTACCAGATTTGTTTCAATGTATCTGGGGACACTAACTAACTAACTAACTAACTAACTAACTAACTAATTACTACAAGTTCGGGAAGTTGATGCTGCAGCGATGGCAGTGGCAGAGGCCGCCTTGACCTCAACAGCCATGTTTCCCCTTCCTCTGAGGCTTCTATCTCCTTTCTCCACGAGCCTGTGCAGCCCTTTTGTTGGTTCTTTGGTGGTGGTGGTGGTGGTGGGGAAGCGGTGCATGGTGTGTCAGGCATGGAAGGCGGAGAAGGAGGGCTGGAGTGGCCGAGGCAGCAAGACTCAGGCAGTGCGATACCTCCCTTCCCATCGGAGCAGCCCCAATCCCATTCCTACTTGCGTGCAAGCAGAAGGGGGTGGGGATCCCTCAGCTGAGAAACAAAGCTTCACACTGCCTTTCAGAGCAGCCCCATCCCAACTCCTACTTGTGTGCAAGCAGGAGGGGGCAGGGATCTCTCAGGCAGTGCAATGCCTCCCTTCCCATCAGAGCAGCCCCAATCCCATTCCTACTTGCGTGCAATCAGGAGGAGACTGGGATCCCTCAGCTGGGAAGGGAGGCTTCCTATTGCCTAACTGAGAGATCCCTGCCTCCTCCTGCTTACGCACAAGCTCTGAGAGGCAGCATGAAGCCACCCTTCACAGCTTAGTTGCTGGGGTCAGGGAAGGTGCATCTTAGAGCCCCTGCACCACCCTCATATGGGGACTTCCGAGCAGCTCCTGAAGCTAGCCAGAGCCAACTGCTCTGGGCTGCTGAGACTGCCGCTGCTGTGTTTTCCGGGGACATTAAATGAAATCCGGGGACATTCCAGGGATGGAGTTTGTCCAGGGACTTATTCGCAAATCCGGGGACTGTCCCTGAGAAACGGGAACATCTGGTAACCCTAAGCCATCAATAGCCATATTTCTCTAATCTCTTTCTCTTTTAAAGCTATCCAGGTAGGTGGTCATGGCTACCTCCTATGGGAATGACTTAGTAGGATTTCCTTTTATCTGTCCTGAATCTCCTAACATCCAGTTTCATTGGATGTCTATGAGTTAGTGTTATGACTTATCTACCCACTTTCTCCAAGCCACACATAATTTTATAAACAGTGATCATGTTGCCTCTCACTTGCCTTTCCTCTCCAACTCAGAAGTTCCAAATGTTGCAACCTCTCTTCCTAGGGAAGTTCCTCCATACCTTTGATCATTTTGGTTGCTCTTTTTTCCTGAACCTTTTACAGCTCTACAATATCTGTTTCTGAAGTGAGGCGACCAGAAACTGAGGATGCCATCCCAGTGCAGCATCTCCTGAGTAGGGGCAGTGGGGCTCATTGGGACATCCTCCACCCCGGCTTGTGGGCCACAGAAGCTCCCTGGCTACCTGACCCTCCTGCTTGCCTGTGTCCTCTGCAGCAGGATGGTGATGATAGCAGCAGACTGACTCCAAGCCATCGCTCTTCCTTGGAAGTGACCCAGCACGTCAGGCAGTCCACCTCCTGAGGTCCTTGTGGGATTGCGTAAATGGCTCTGCACGATTTCTCAGAGCCTTTTGCAAGGAGCATCTTCTGCCCTGCCCAGCAAAGACACTTCATATTCCAAGAGATAAGCAAATGTTTTCTCAAGGTCGGGCCTTCACCTCCCTTTGCACAGATCCATCACACAACGGCTGCTTATCCCTCTCTGCCGCCACCTCTCTCAGACATGTAACAGATCGGAGGAAGAATTACGGTTCTGCACAAGGAAGACAGGCAACACACACACACACACACACACAGAGAGAGAGAGAGAGAGAGAGCGAGAGAGAGCTATTCAATCTGGCAGGATTACTACTGCCAATACACAGTGGCCTTAACTGCTTACTTGCTGAAAAGGTGGAAGAAGGGGTGGCTTAACACTAGAATCTGGGGTCATACAATGAAGCTGAATTTTCAGGAGAGATAAAAGAAAGTCCTTTTTCATGCAGTGTGTTGTTAAACTATGGAACTCCCTGCCACAGGAAGCAGTGGTAGCCACCATCTTGAATGGCTTCAAAAGAGGGTTGGACAAATTCATGGCATGGAGGAAGAGAGGGCTATGGATGGCTACTACCTATGATGGCTATACAAGATCTCAAAGTAGCTGTTTTACTACAAAGGAATTTCAGAAATAGACTGGAAAGAGAAGCTGCTGAATTACAACTTATCACCAAACTCAAAACAATGGAGAAACCTGGTCTGAACAAAGACCTTGGATTCTTATCTCATTATACATGACAAAGCTATTTTTCACCTTTTCACCCCTTGCTTTTTCCTGTAAGACCTATTGCAGTCGTTAAGAGTCGTCAACAGGCTCATCACAGCTATCTGCCAATCACCCATTCCCACCACCCTTCTGAGTAATACCCCTCCCCACCTTCTCACTATATAGAAGGGTCTGGAAACTTCTGTTTCAGTGTATCTGAAGAAGTGTGCATGCACACGAAAGCTCATACCAAGAACTGACTTAGTTGGTCTTTAAGGTGCTACTGGAAGGAATTTGTTTTGTTTTGACTATGATGGCTATACTCTGCCTCCATGTATGCCTCCAGCAGCAGAGCAAAGCCCTCCTCCATGAATTTATCTACTCCTCTTTTAAAGCCATCTAGGTTAGTGGCCATGGCTGCCTCCTGTGGCAGAGAGTTCCGTAGTTTAACTACACACTGCACGAAGGACATTCATCCATCTGTCCCGAATCTTCCACCATTCAGTTCAGCTTCCTTGGATGTCCTAGTGCAGATAAAAACCTCTCTATCCACAGAGAAGCCCCTGTGATTCAGCGTCATCAGGGAGCAGTTGCTCAATGACTACACTGGCCGGCAGCAGGTCTCCAGGGCATCTGGCAGGGAGTTTTTCCCTAGCTCTCCCAGGAAAGATGCTGCCCCCTTGTGGTTGAACCTGGGACCTTGTTCATGCAACCCTCACTTGTATCCATCTTGTGATGAGGGATTTCCCTGCCTTCACCCCACCCGCAGGGGCTGGTCAAGGGGGTCTTTGTGATCTTGCTTGTTCTGCTTACTCATTCCCCCCCCCAATACCAGACTGGTAGGGGAGCCCCTCCTTCTTCCTGGCTGGAACACCTGCACCAGGAGAGCCTGTACACCGCAGAGGCATTGCGGGTGAATCATGGGCAGCCTGCGGCCGAATAAACATCCCCCTTCTGTATAATCCTGTGCACCCCCGCCTTCCAAGCCAGTCAATAAGAATCAATCAATGTTTCCACCCCTCCGATAGCTCTATTAAATCCTCAAGGATGGCGGCTCAAAGCAGGCCCAGAGCAGATGTCTTTGCTGTCAAAAGAGAAGGTGCAGCAGAGATTGCAAAGCTGGCAACATTAATATTGTCTCTGACAAAAGAAGTGTGTGTGTGTGTTTGTGTGCCTTGTTGATTGGCGGCCTTCAGCATGCACTTTGTAAACAGAAGGCCACTCTCTCTCTCCGCGCAACAAAGCAGAGTGAACAGGAACATCTCTTTGAACTAGCAGAAGCCAAAGTCCAAACCCATCTGATGCTTAAAGGTCACTTGACCCATCAGTTGCTACCAGCCTGGCAGTGGCGTTGCATTATTTGCCAATGCCCGGGACGTGTGTGTGTGTGTGTGTGTGTGCCAGTCTGGGACAGGGCACAGAGGGTGAACAGAACCAATCGCGTCAGCCCCCACCACTGGAGCCAAGTGGGGCTGTGCTGCGGTATCTGCTCACACAGTGAGGAGACTGACCGGCCAATGCTAGCCATATGGCCATTCAACAAGGGAGCTGGGGATGCAGTGGTGAGGTCCAGAGATCCCCTGGGGCAGGGTGGGATGAGACGCGGATCCCTGCATGGGGGTGCCGGGTTTGTGTCCCCTAAAAATTGTGCGCCTGGGTCTATGGCCCCCTGGTCCCCCCTTGCTATGCCCCTACAGCCTGACCATCCTTCTGGGTCAAAGCAAATGCTGAGCAGCATAAGAGCTGCATGATAGTCAGTGTGGTGTAGTGGTTAGAGTGCTGGACTAAGACCAAGGAGACCAGGGTTCTAGTCCCCACACAGCTAGGCTGTTCACTGAGTAACCTCAGGGGCCAGTCACTGTCTCTTAGCCTAACCTACCTCACAGGGTTGTTGCAAGAATAAAATAAGGAGGTGCTCAGAACCACAATACCTCAAGGACTACCTGTCCTCATATAAACTAACCTGGGCTCTGTGTTCATCATCTGAGGCACTTCTTCATGTGCCTCCTCCATATGGATCCCCATTTGTAGAATGGTTTTCCCAGGGAGGTTCCTCTGGCACCTTCACTACATATTTTTAGGTGCCAGGCGAAAACATTCCTCTTCAGCATGGCCTAGGGTTGATTAATATTCCAGAACCTTTTTAATGTGTTTGTGGAGCAGGGGTTATCATCTTGGTTTTTTTTTCTGTTTTAACTATTTATTTGTGCTTTAATCTTGTATTTTTATCTTGTGAAACGCCCTGAGATGGTTTGATGAAGGGTGGCATATAAATCTAAATAATAATAATAATAATAATGAACTATACAACTTTTAGAAGACATCTGAAGGCAGCCCGGTATCAGGAAGTTTTTAAAGTTTGATGCCTTATTATGTTTTTATATGTGCTGGTAGCCGCCCAAAGTGGCTGGAGAAACCCATCCAGATGGGTGGTGTAAAGATAATAAAATCATCATCATCATTATCATCACAATAACCATGTTGCACCAGAAGTGGCTTAGATATGCTGGCCACATGACCCGGAAAGCTGTCTGTGGACAAACGCCGGCTCCCTCGGCCTGAAGCAACTGGTATTCAGAAGCATTGCTTCCTCCATCTGTAGAGACAGAGTATAACCATCCTGGCTAGTAGCCATCAATAGCCCTCTCCTCCTCCATGAATTTCTCTCACTCCACTGTGGCTACAGATAAGGACTTGGACATCTGCTGCTAAAGGATCTGCCTCACAGCAGGAAGCTGGGTGCATCATCTGACAGCCAAACCTTTGCAGAGAACCGGCCCTGTGCCTTCATGCAGCTTGGACCAAAGTGAGGAGCCATCTCCATGAACTTCACTGCAGGGATCACGTCAGCCACAGCAGTCCTTGCCCGGAGCAAACTCCTATTACTCATGCCCCTGAGAAGGAGGGGAGATTTTGCATGGACAGATTTTGCATGGACAGAAACAGTGGAAGTCTTGCAGAAGTTCAACAAACGGAACTTCAACAAGCTTCCAAGCAGGTTAAGCAGGTTCTCTATTCATTGGCTGGAAAACACCCTTTGCTGCTTGCCATAGGCTCCACTCAGGCTGTGTGCCAGGGGGCAAGCGGGGGCATGAGCTTCCCATATGTAAAATAAATAAATAAATAAACCTGCTTCTCTGATCCATTTTTCATTACTTCCAGTGTCGAGGAGGGGAACTGGGCTGGTATTGTAAATTAAAATGGGTTGCAGCTCAATACCGAAATGCTTCATTTGCAGCCGAGTTAAATAAGAGAATCAACATCAATATAATACAATTACATGCCTGGTTCTTTCAGGATTCCGCTATGAGGGAGACGACTATCTCCCCAAACGCATTATCTCCAAGTCGTCCCTTTTCATTCCGAGGCTGAACTCTAGTGAGTTGCGTCAGCAGAACAGAAATGTTTAATTAAGAATCTCATTTTTAGAAGTCAATTCTCTAAGAGTCAGGGTGATCAAAAAGAAGCATCTTTAATTTGCAAAGATAAATGGGGCTTCCTCTGTTTCCTCTTTACCGCCTCTAGAAGACCATTGTGTTGAGAAGCATGCTGGGTGGGGGTGGGGAATGAGGAGGAGGAACTGGCCTAAACTGCTGGGGGGACACGTGGGAGGGGGCTGTGTGTTTGCTGCGCATGGTGGAACTGTTCTGCTTCCTTCACTCACTTTGAGACTGCCAGACTGCCAGAGTTTTGCAGGAGAGATTCCAGGGCAGGCCATACATTTAGATTTGCACAGCGGATGAAACTCTGTCACCCTGTTACCGGAAAAATCCGAGGGCTCCCTTGGACAAAAAGTAAAGACACCAACCAGAGTAAATTGAAGCAAATCAGCAGCCTGTAGGCTTGGCCTTTATTGACTGTTGCAACAGGGTGCTCCCCTCACTTGCAGGTGAGAGGAAAGACACAGAAAAATGGTGTGCAAGACCTTATAAAAACTTTTGAAATTCCCCTCCTCTAGGTCAAGCCCACCCCCAGAAACATCATGCATACATTACAGAAAGGAGGGGTGGAGGGAGGAGTTGTGGTGGTAACCTGAGTGTCCTGTCACCTGGCTGGTTCCCTTCTCTCCCCCTCCCCATGAGTCATTTTCAGAAGACAAAGGGGAGTTTGCAGTTTCCTGCCCCCTGAGGGAAGATCTGATCATTGTCCTTTGTTTCAGTCCATGCTGAATCCACTCCCATATGCAAGTTCTTTGTGATCTTGATTGTCTTCTGTCTAGGACCATCAGGGTTGGCATAGCAACTGGGCAGGGCTCCTGTGGATGTGCTGGGATGGTGAAGGGATTATGGCTGCCCTGTATCAAACCCTCCCCATTTTGTAGTCCTTCCTTCATGGAGTAAAATAAAAGTGGAACAGTGCAAAACCGATGTATGGTTGATTTTCTATGAATTTATAACAGAAGCATAGCGTATGTAGTGTGTGAGTGTGAGTGTGTGTGAAGTTTGTACAAACTGAATGATTGGGGTCGGGGGTTCCTGCTACAACCCTAAGCACAATAAACCCACTTCCTTTTGAGAGAGAGAGAGAGAGAGAGAGAGAGAGAGAGAAGTGAGACTTTTTGTGGTATCAAAAGTGACCTGGAAATGTATTGAAAAGTGTGAGGTGGTTGAATAATGGATTGGAAAATATGTAAACCCCCACAAGCCAATCAGGAGGAACACAAGACAGATGCTCACAGTCCTATATCTGCACCATAAACAAATCAGAATGAATGATTGAACATTTGTTCTGATTTGCTTGTAGAATGCTTACAAGGATGCTAGACTGTGCCTGAGCTTTATTGAGCATTCCAGTGCATTTCCACCATTTACCTAACTGCAGAAAGTCAGTTCATGTTTTAAAAAGTGGATGGATCCACTTTAAATGCACAAACCTAAAGTTCCAGGATGCAGTTTAGTCCCCCCAAAATACTGACGATGTGCAGATGCCCATCTTACTTACTTACTTACTTATTTTATAATAAGTACTTATAATAAGTATTTTTCCTCCAAGGTCCTAATCCGACACTGGCTTTCTCACTGAATCGGCCTCTGTCTTGCATACCAAGACATCCCAAATTGACAGAAGCTGCCCTGGCCTCTGATCCCAATCAGGGATGCCCCCAATTTCCCAGACACAGGGCAGGCTGCATCTTCCCAGAGTCTGCTCTAGACCACGCTGTGTCTGGAGATGCAGCGTCTCATGAGCAGGAGGCCGAAGACAGCAGAGTTAAGAGAGGGGGGAGGAAAGGAGGGGGTGAATGAGTGGGTTGCAGCAGCGAGTGGGTGGGTGAGGAAGGGGTCAGTGGCAGGCAGGTGGCGAGCGATGGAGATGGGTGGTGGTGGGGCAGGTCCCCTGAATTTTTATCACAAAATGTTGGAGGGTATGGTCTTAGATTAAACAAGTTTCCACTTCTTTAGAATAATAGAAACAGCAGCAGCAAGAATTTCCCTCCCTGTAGGGATTCTTTAGTTGTGATTCCTGACTCTTGGGGTCCCTTCCAATTCTGCAATATTCTATGATTCTCCCTTTTTCATTCTTTTTGCCAACCATTTGAGGAGCTCCTGCAGGCAGGAGGTGTTCTTGGCCCCTGGAGAGTCCAGACTAACCTGCTGCCTGCTCCCCCACCTCAGCAAGAATGTGCCTGGTGCCCGGGTAGGCTGCCCTCTCCGCCTCTCCTCCCCTGCCCCCACAGCCTGCCTTGGCAATTAATTCTGAAGTGTTTGCCTGCCTCTCTTGCCTCGGAAGTCCCAGCTGCCTCCTCAGGAGTCTCTCATTAGCAAGCAAACCCTAATCAGAACAAAAACTAATTGCAGATTTGTAGGGAGAAAGCGGGGCTTGATGAAGCAAATGTCTAAAGGGACGGTTCCATTTATGTTCCTCTGTGTTTTGCTTTGATGTGGGGTGCCAGGAGAGACAGGGGGCGGAGGGGGAGGGGGAGATGCCAAGGCGAAAACAAAGGGAGACAAGGGAAGAGAATAGAAATAGCTCCCCTCTCTGCCTCCCACACTTCCTGGAAAACAACTGTTGGGGTGAATCAAGGCCTCCTCCCACATGAAAGAAAGGCTGCTGCAGGCAGCGATCAGGGCCTTCCCTAGCCAGGGCTGGGCTCAGGTGATCTTGAACCATGTGAGATCTGTGGCCATCATTCCTGGCTCTGGGCAGATGAATCTTGGAAGGTGGTGGTGGGCTCTTCTTCATTAGAGATCTCAAGTATGAATGGCCCACCTGGCACTATAAGAGGAGTGATGTCCTTTGAGAACCTTAACCCTCTACAAGCCTGTGTTGTGTGGGAAGCTCAATTTGTTTAAACTTCCTTGTGATATAAGGGTTTCCCAATTTAGACTACAGTTCCCATCATCCCTGAACACTGGTCCTGCTAGCTATGGATTATGGGAGTTGTAGTCCAAAAACAGCTGACAACTCAAGTTTCTTCTGCTGCCCACCAGGGGTAGTAGGTGTCCTGTGCACAGCAGTGGCACCCCTCCCACCTGTCTGGTAGTGGGGGCAGCATTTTCTGTTTTGCCTGGACTTCCTAAACATCCTGCACCAACCCTGGGCCCCACCAATTTCCAATACCTCATTGTTAAGTATTATAATAAATCCAGAAGCTGTTGAGAACTATGTACCCTGGGGTGAGATTGGCTTGGCTTGGCCCACCTACCTGGATGGTCATCTGGAACTGTGCCAAGCCCAGCCGAGTCAGGGTGCTTATCCACCAAATGTAGATGGCCATGAGAAGTCCTCTTCACCTTCTGAGACTGAAATCAATGCTCCACCAGACCTTGATGATGAAGAAGGTGCCTGGAACTGGCCTCACAGCCTTGTGCCGAAGACCCGGCCTGGCTGCAGCGCCTCTACTTGGAGAAACAGGAGCTGGTCCTGGATCAACCCTCCTGGTCCACCATCTGCAAGGATGAGGAGTAACTGCACCACCCTCTCCTGTGCAAGGGAAAGTGTCATTCATAGCTGCTTCCCAGTGGCCCCAGTCATTGTTGGATAGCACTAGATCACAAGGGAAGGTCCAACCCACATGATGACTCCAAAGGCCAGGGTCTGCAGCTCTTGTTTAACCCTTATACACCCTCTAAAATATCCTAAATGCTCTTTGGATAGTAATGGATCAGACAGTCCCTACCCACACCATTTAATATATATGTGGTTTTTATACATCACCCCAATCTCCAAGCGGGGAGAGATTCCTGGGGTTTCTGGCACTTATTCAGGGTTCTGTTTCCTTGGAATGAAGGTCAGTGGAGACTGTGGTGTCCTTAGGATATATGTGTGTGTTTTTTTTACACATATATACAACCTGAACATAGGATGGAAGGGCTCACAGCATTAGCGCCTCCAGCAGATCTTACCTCTCCATTTGTTGCAGCTTTGAACCCAACACAGAGCAAGTAGGTCTCTGTATCTCCAGCTTCCAGCTCATCTCTCACATACACTATTCTAGCTCCTATATAGCCTCTAGTTGTGGAGTGGGGGCAGGGGAGGTCCGCCCATTAGAAGGAGGGCACCATCATTTATATGTAGCTCCTGCAACTTACGGTAGCTCATTCTTTTGGGATGCCTATGAGGACACTTAAATGGCCAGCTCAGGTCATTGTCTTACAAAGAAACTTGTCTGACTAGTTCAAGAATTACCATTGTATTCAAACCCTCACTGGGTACCAGACTCCAAGAACTGGAAGAGACTTAGGGCATCATCCAGACTAACCCCCAAACTCACATCAATGCAAAAGGAAAGAGGGATAAGAAGGAAAAGAAGAAAAAGAAGAGCCAAGACCAGATCAGTTGCTCCCTCTGTGGTTGATGGAGAAGGCAGGTCTGGTCTCTCTCTTGCCATGATGCTCTTCCTGGGAGGTGGGGGTGGTGCTGGCCAATGCCAGAGGAACGAGACTGGCATGTGCTTCCCTCCAGCTCTGCAACTCCAGGGCAGCTCTCATTCCTCTGTTCTCATAAAGTAAGCTTGCAAAGGGGGAAAGGCCATTGGAAATTGATTTACATGCATTCTTTGCATCTCCCGAGACCAGCCTGGATTTGCTCCCAAGGGCAGAAAGTGCCTGCTCTACGCTGTTATAATTCCACTTAGTTCCTGCTGCTTCAGAGATGTGCTGCTGTTTTTAAATGCATGCAATGAAGGATTTTATGGCAAAGTCAAACAGCACTTGCTGCTGAATCACCAAGCCCCCTGCTTCTAGGTAAGGCATGAATCTCTGGCTACAATCGAAAGACCGTGTACACTACTGGCTTTATCTGGCAAGATGTAGCTGGGAGTTATTAATGGAGAATAAAGAACAGCATCAATCCAGGACTTTCCTAACCTGTTCCAAGCCCATTTTTAACATCAGTCAAGCCAGGGATTCACGGACCAGGAACTTGCCCCTCTGGGTCACTGGCCTAAGAAGGGAGCTGCAGCGCCTCTAAGAACCTGGACATTCAGTCCTCCTTGCCCTGGACTCTCAGGCCAACATTACTTTTCTCTTTCTTCGGGTATATGTAACCACTGGCACTTTGACCCTCCTATTTCGCCTCATTCTCCTACCTCCCTGTCCTTTCTACCCCTTTTGTGGCCCAAACCTGCATCAGTTTGAGTTTCCCTGTTGTGCTTAGGCCTGTGGGGTCTTTAACACCCTTCCCCTCTCCTTATACCACAGCAGTAACATTCCCCACCTCCCCACCCTTCAATAAGCAAGTTTGAGCTGCTAGTCCACAAGATTTTTGCATATATATTATGCACCTATGAACCACATTTATGTTCCGTATAACCCTTTCTCCACTTGGGCAATAAATGCAACCTCTGCTTTTGCCCATGGCATGCTAGATATTGTCTCCATGGGGTGCCATCCCTCTATGTCCAAGACCTTGAGAATCAAACCTCTGCTGGCAACACATACATTGATATATATAGCTCAGTTGGTTGGTAGAGCATAAGACTCTTAACCTCAGGGTCATGGGTTCAAAAGATTCCTGCATTGCAGGGGGTTGGACTGGATGATCTCTGTGGTCCCTTCCAACTCAATGCTTCTATGAACATGTACAGTTGCTGTCAGGGACTGGCTGGATGAGGAAGAGTGGTGGGAGCCACCTACCCAAGAGCCCCCAAGGAGGGCACAGAAGAAGACTTAGATCCCAGATCCTGGTTGTGGGACACTGAAGAGCAGTCTGCAAAAGGTACGTGCTGTGAGGCGCTAGAAGCAGGGGATTTGAGCAATCACAGGGAGTCAGGAGAAGGAGGGCCTTCTAGGACAGGGTTAGAGGCTCAGAGTCACAGTGTGAGCCCAGACTCGGAGAGGAATCGGCGGTTGGCTCAGCTACACAGCAGCAGGACAGTCCCAGTCCTGCTGGCTCACCTGCCCCTCTGATACCTCACTCAAGAAGAGTCCTGCAAGTTGCAGAGCAATGGGTCAGACAGGCCCAGAGGAGGAGCTCGCCCCCTCGATGCAGCCTTCATCTACTTGGAAGGGATCCAGAGTGAGAGGCTAGAGGGGGAAGGGCAGAGCTAGTGGTCAGTTTCAGCAACATCTCAGCTGGATTAAGGTGAACCAGAGCACTCTGCTGTGTTGTTATTTTCTGTTAATAAAGAGCTAATTGCATTCCATGCCTTCTGTGTGTGTCCTGGTATTGATGTCAAGCTGACTGGTCAGTAGTTACCTAGATCTCCTCCCCCACCCTTTTGAAGATAGGGACAACATTTGCCTACCTTCATTCTGCTGGGCCCTCACTTGTTCTCCAAGAATTCTCAGAGGTTATAGACACAGGCTCTGAGAAACACTGAAAACTTCATTTATTTCAACCAGCTTTTAATATGTAGTTTTCTGCATATTGCTGTTTAAAAGTGGATTTTATGTTGTTTGCTTGAACAGATTATGCTGCACTTCATTTGCTTCATTTTACTGTGGATGTTTCCATAATTATCATATTGTGTTTCTATGGCTAAGTGCTGCGTGAGCAAAAGAGACAGATATACATGTACGAAGTACATGAAGAGTAAATCCTGCATCTCTTCCTCACGGTCTGTTCGCCCTCTCAGAGAGCCCCAGAATCCAGCAGTTACAGCAGAGTCAGGACTTGCAATTCCAAAGGAGAAGAAGAAAATGAGCAAAACCAGGGAGAGGAACCCCCAATCCCACACCAGGGTGCAAATGGATCCAACTGCCCAGCTTGAGACAGGATGAGAAAGCCCTTCATGAATCAGACATCCAATTTACCGTATTTTTTGCTTTATAAGACTCACTTTTTCCCTCCTAAAAAGTAAGGGGAAATGTGTGTGCGTCTTATGGAGCGAATGCAGGCTGCGCAGCTATCCCAGAAGCCAGAACAGCAAGAGGGATTGCTGCTTTTACTGCGCAGCGATCCCTCTTGCTGTTCTGGCTTCTGAGATTCAGAATTTTTTTTTTCTTGTTTTCCTCCTCCAAAAACTAGGTGTGTCTTGTGGTCTGGTGCGTCTTATAGAGCGAAAAATACGTTATTCTGATTTGTTGGCAAGAAAGTTCTCTGACCATGAGCATCTGTCCCGGTTGGCTTGTGGGGGGGGGTGTCGTTTTTATATATTGACCATTATTCATTCATTCCACACTTTTCGGTGCATTTTCCTGTCACTTATCTAACCACAGAAAGTCCATTTCTTTTTTTAAAGTGGGTTTGTTGCACCATGCCAACAGAGCGCTCCAATCCACCTGCATTTACCCTAATTTTCCCATGATGTGCCACTTGCATCCCTCCTGCAAAATAGTGTCAGCTTGGAGGTCCCCAAGCTTGGCTGTTCTCCTCCCTCAACCACTGCAACGTGTGTGGGATGTGAAACACATAGCTGTCAGGTACAACATTCTTAGAATGGACATGTTGGGGGATGCTTTGTACCACTCAGGAGAAAACTTCCTGTTTCCTCCTGAGCTAGGACAAACTTCCTCTGCATGTGACTGAAGGTGGGTGTGGCCTAACCTGGGGAGGGGAGCACACCTCCTTCCTCTGCTCTCTCTTCCATTCTTGTCTTCTTTTCCACATGTGAGCAGAAGTGACTGCCTGTTCGCAGTCACTTGGGACTAACTCCCTTATGGGATAGTTCCACATGTATATATACTTTTGTAACCTAAGTCTGCCTTCAGGGATCCAACTGTGAATTAAATAATTTTGAGTAAACTACTTTTATATTGACTTTAATGAGATTGCCGTGCCTATTCTTTTTAAGAGGGATAAGAAGGGATCTTACCAGGAATCTTATACAGTGGTACCTCGGGTTAAGTACTTAATTCGTTCTGGAGGTCCGTTCTTAACTTGAAACTGTTCTTAACCTGAAGCACCACTTTAGCTAATGGGGCCTCCTGCTGCCGCCGCACCGCTGGAGCCCGATTTCTGTTCCCATCCTGAAGCAAAGTTCTTAACCTGAGGTACTATTTCTGGGTTAGCAGAGTCTGTAACCTGAAGCGTATGTAACCTGAGGTACCACTGTATATGGAGGCTCAGACAAGCCTGCAACAAGCAAAGCGCTGTGCGTTTAAAGGGGAATGTTTAAACTCTGCTAAGATATAGAACTTGCTAATGCAAGTTAGGAAGGATATCATTAAACAATATATCCTCTCCTGTCTCCCTGAACATTCCCACAACATGTCCTGTGAAAGCCCTTCTCCAAATCCTTGCACTGAGCAGGTCTCACAAAGTCAGCAGAGCCTTCAGGCAATGGATGCAGGGAATGATCTCAGCATCTTCTTCTAATGGAAGCAGGAGCTTCCACTGTCATAGCCCACTTCTCTCCTCAACACACCTTCTTCTCCACCCCCACCCCGCCTGCTTTGCTCAAAAGCCCCCAGTCATCTTTAAACTAAATTGCCTCACAATTGACAAATAACATGGAAATTAGAAACCCTAACAGGAAATAATGAAGGGAATCATTCATTTGCTCAGCTATCCAGCATTGGGGCCCTTCAGCCATATGCATCAGTGGTGGATGGAGGGGGGCTGCTCATCTCATTTCCACAGCAGAGGATCAAAGAACATGGGGTGTGTGTTGTTTCTTTTGCTGCCCTCTGCGCAGGCTGGCTTTCAGTTGGGCAGGTTATCTTGACACCTGCAGATCAATGTTAAATTGCCTCTTTAAATTGCTGCCTTTTAACAGAATGGGAAGAGTGTTCTCTCAGGCAGGAGGGTGGATAATTGAAAGCCGGAGCCTTGTGTGGAAGGAAATTGCAAGGCCTCAAAGCTTCCGTCACCTGCCACATTACTCGCTTGGGGCCAGGAACCAGCACGGAGATCCCATGAGGACAGGCCAAGGAACCAGGTCTGTTGCACCCAGAGAGAAGAACATTGAAATGAGATCTCATAACACTAGAATGTGTGGACATCCAATGAAGCTGAACGTTAGAAGATTGAGGACACATAAAAGGAAGTACTTCTTCACACAGAGCGTAGTTACTGTGGATCATGCTCCCACAGGAGGCAGTGATGGCCACCAAGCTAGGTGATTTTAAAAGATTGGACAGATTCATGGAGGAAAAGGCTATTGATGGCTATTAGCCATGATGGCTCTGCTCTGCCTCCACAGCTGGAGACAGCAATGCTTCTGAAAACCAGTTGCTGGAAACCACAGGAGCGGAAACGGCTCTTGTACTCAATTCTCTATTGGGGGTTTCCCACTGGCATCCTGTTGGCCTCTATGAGAACAGGATGTTGGTCTGGTTGGGCAACAAGGCTCTTCTTATGTTCCAATGTTCTTATCTGATTACATTGACCCGTACTTAAAATGATCTCATAAAGCAGAGGGTGCACAAGTGTTTGTTCTCTCCAACTGGAATCGGAGAAGGAATTCTTGCAGTAACTGAGGATCAATAAAGCCTTGGCTGAAGGATCGAGCCCGGTGTGTGTGTGTGTGTGTGTGTGTGTGTGTGTGTGTGTGTGTGTTGCCCTCCCTTGCCATTTTCAGAAGTAAAAGCAGTTCATAAACCACACTCAGCTGAAGCTCATTCATAAGACTTTGGAGACTGGTAACAGAGGTGTGAAGATTTGTAGAAGAGGCAGCTGACAAGTTGCGAGTGGGGATTTGTGACACGGGAAGCAGGAGTGCGGAACTTGCAGCCCTCCAGACGTAGCTATCATCCCTGACCTGATGCTGGCTGAAGCATATGGGAATCGGAGTCTAACAATATCTGGAGGTCCCCCAGCCCTTGCAAAGGAAAAGTCTTTTGGGGAAGTGTATTTTCTATGGCTCTGAATCCCCAGCCAATGAGGGATCACTAATCAGAGTTGGCTACACAACTTCCTTACTCTGAATTGTGTGTGAAGGGTGGGGAGTGAATGCAACTGGCTGGTGCTCTCTTGTCTTGCACTGATGGAGATGAATGAAAATTCATCTCCAGTCCTAAATGGGATTGCATGCGTTGTAATAATAACGGCCACAGAATAATAAATGCACATCTGCCAGAACTTCATCCCTGGCATACCTGGACCAGGCTAAAGTTGTCTCAACCACAGAGATATCTTCCCTCTCCTTCCCTCTTCCCTCTCCTGCCTTTCACAAAGGGATGAGAGAAAGGGAGAGAAAGCCTACCTCCCCCCCAAAATAGAGGTTTAGCATTGCTGCTGGCAGTTTCCAGGGTCATTTGGGTTCTGGGGTTGAGCCCTGGCTTGAGTGGAGCACCCAAAATTGCTGCAGTATCTCTCCTCCTCCTGTCGCCCAGGACCTCTTGACTCCTGAGTGCTTTCTGCTGCTTCCTACTGGCTGAGGAAGGAACCAGCAGAACCAACCCCTCAGATTCCTTGCTCCCAGCTGAATCCCTGATTTATAGGAAAACTTTGAGACAAGAGGAGGAGAGGGTCTGTTTGGCCAATGGACACTCAAGCGCTTGTCCAATTTTCCCAAGGAGACAGATTAATTAATGCAATCTGGCCCATCTGGCCCACCGAATTGGATTCTTGCACTTTGGGGATAAGGATTGTATTAAGCTGATAAGAGAAGTTGCACATACAATGAGATGCTGATTTATGGCAAAGGAAGGAGCTGGCAGGTTCTGCAGCAGGAGAGAGCCTGATCTGGGGCCCCTGGAGTCTGCAAAGCCTTTCTAGAGTGAATCAAAGAGCAGAGCTGAAGCAAGCAAGAAGTCTTTTGATTTTGGGCATGTAGTAGGAGGGGGGGGAGATGGGGGTTCTTTCTCATCGGGGTGGGGGGATACAGCAGTTGTGTGGCAATCAAGAGAACTTAGCCTGCATATGTTCCTGCTGTTGTTGTTTTTTCCTCCTAAATGGGAGAACTTGGGCTGGGGCACAATTTAGTTGTGATCCTGCATTTCAGGGGGTTGGACTAGATGACCCTTAGTGTCCCTCCCAACTATGATTCTATGCTGCTGCTGCTGCCACCAAATGCACCCACTTAGGGAATTGGGGGTTGGGAGAGAAACATTTGAACTGGTTCGCGTTTAATACAAAACTTCCTAATTTGCACTTCCTGAACTACGCAAATGGAACTGCAGTTATTGTTCAGAATTCACACTTCTCTGAATTTTGCAATGCAGTTTGCCAACTAATGAACATGTACAGAAATGTGTATATTGGTGAAAATGACCAAGAAAGATGCATTGTCTTATGATAACTCACCTACAAAAATTTACTTTAGCAGAAGAAAGTTGAACTGAAGAGCTGACAAATCTCCATGAAGGCCTTTTAAAAAATAAATAAATCACAGACTGATGTGGAAATGTAGCAAACTGAACTTAAGGTTGGACAAAAACGAGAAAGTGAGGCAACGGAAAAGTACAGGTTTGTGTCCAACCTTAGATGAATCGGTTTCTCAAAGGGCATATAGTGCCAAGACCTCCAATCTGTGGGGCACCAGGAGATGGCAGGCAAACCAGCAAGTATGGATGAAAGCTGCAGCCCCCAGCTGGCATTTGAAGCAGTGGGGCGCCTGAGCCAGGAAAGTGGGTGCTGCTGTGTTGCTGCTTGTCTGTGTCACTGACTGGCTTTTATTTGGGCTCCTTGCATGGAGTGTGGAAGAAACTCATTTGTGCATCAGCACTCCAGGCTGCCTGCTGCCATGACACTCTTTGTCTTTGCGCTCTCTGAGCCACCCACTCCTGGCTCCCCCACCCCCTGCATTTAAGAACCTTAGAAGCGCCTGCTGGATGGCCCATCAAGTCCAGCATCCTGTTCGCACAGGGGCCAACCAGATGGGAAGCCCGCAAGCAGGACCCATGGTCAAGAGCACACACCGCATACTGAGGTTTTCAGAAATTGGTATTTCCATTCCCTTTGCACCTTTGGGTGGAATTGGCCCAGAAGTGGTGTTTGTTGCCTTGATCTCTCTAACCTGACCCCTTGGACTTGGGACTGGTCACCATGCCAAAAAGAGCACTATCCTAATATCAGCAAGCAAAGGACACACCCTCCTCCACCCTAAAATAAGGACACGCATCCTATATTTCATAGAATCATAGAATCATAGAGTTGGAAGAGACCACAAGGGCCATCGAGTCCAACCCCCTGCCAAGCAGGAAACACCATCAGAGCACTCCTGACATATGGTTGTCAAGCCTCTGCTTAAAGACCTCCAAAGAAGGAGACTCCACCACACTCCTTGGCAGCAAATTCCACTGTCGAACAGCTCTTACTGTCAGGAAGTTCTTCCTAATGTTTAGGTGGAATCTTCTTTCTTGTAGTTTGGATCCATTGCTCCATGCCCGCTTCTCTGGAGCAGCAGAAAACAACCTTTCTCCCTCCTCTATGTGACATCCTTTTATATATTTGAACATGGCTATCATATCACCCCTTAACCTCCTCTTCTCCAGGCTAAACATGCCCAGCTCCCTTAGCCGTTCTTCATAAGGCATCGTTTCCAGGCCTTTGACCATTTTGGTTGCCCTCCTATGGACACATTCCAGTTTGTCAGTGTCCTTCTTGAACTGTGGTGCCCAGAACTGGACACAGTACTCCAGGTGAGGTCTGACCAGAGCAGAATACAGTGGCACTATTACTTCCCTTGATCTAGATGCTATACTCCTATTGATGCAGCCCAGAATTGCATTGGCTTTTTTAGCTGCCGCGTCACACTGTTGGCTCATGTCAAGTTTGTGGTCAACCAAGACTCCTAGATCCTTTTCACATATACTGCTCTCAAGCCAGGTGTCACCCATCTTGCCTATTTCTTGGAGATCACCCTGCATAAGCCTGGCCTCCTGCTCTTCCTTCAGATTGTCCCTCCAGTTCCTTTATTCCCCATGAAGCTCCTCTCCTGCAACCAAAAGGAGCCCCACCATTTCCTCCTTCAATTCCCCACCATTGAAAGGAGGCTACATGCTGACTCTTGCCCACTGGTATGAGAGTTATTCTATAAAGTGCCAGGAACACTGGATGCTATAAAGTGCGTTAAGAATATGCATAATACAGTGGTACCTCTGGTTGCAAACGGGATCCATTCTGGAGGCCCGTTCGCAACATGAGCAGAACGCAACCCGTGTCTGCACATGCACAGGTCACAATTCGCCACTTCTGCGCATACGCGTGACGTCATTTTGCGCGTCTGTGCACGCATGAGCAGTGAAACCTGGAAGTAACCCTTTCTGGTACTTCCGGGTCGCTGCAGGACGCAACCTGAAAACGCGCAAGCTGAAGCAAACGTAACATGAGGTATGACTGTAGCCCAATTAGGAGATGTTATGTTTGAGGAAATCTCAACTTGGAGTTTGAACGTAACCAGGCCATAGAGGCCCCGACTTCAGTCTCCTGTCCTCATAGTGGCCAATCAGATGCCCCAATTGAAAGCCCACAAGCAAAACCAGAGTGCAACACAGGGGCGTAGAATAGGGGGACCAGGGGGCTGTGGCCCTGGGCACAGATTTTTGAAAGGGCATGAGGGTGTGCAAACAGACATCCCCACAACAGGTTCCCTCACTCGCCAAGCTGCAGCTGAGCTGGACTAGGGCAGCGGTGGGACCTCCTTCTCCTCGTGGCCAGCAAAGGGATGCCCACATGCGCCCTGCCCTGTGCTGGCTGAGAGGGAGGGAGGGGGAGGAGAGGTGAGAGGCTCTGGCAGCCACCTCCTGCTTTGCAAACAGGGCGCCACAGCCGTCAGGTCTGCCCTTGTTGCAGGGTGGCTTTGAGCTGCTTTCTCCCTCACTGGCTCCCTGCTCAGACTGCTGTGGCTTGGCGTGACCACCATCCATGCCCTGGGCACCAAGAGCCTGTGCTACGCCACTGGTGCAACAGCAACTCTTCCCACTCAATACCCGCCTGTGACAGCCATTGAAGGTGGGAGCGGAGGTTGTTTACCAGAGAGAGGCCCTTATCAAGTGCAGGTCATTCTTCCTCTCCTTGTACAATGCCCTCTGTAGAGCCCCTGCCTGGCACCAACCTTAAGGTCTTTTCAGCACCAGGCAAAGAAGTGTTTTTAATTTTTCTGGGCCTTTTAAAACCTTTTACTCTCTGCACTGTGTTGAGGTTGTAGCAGAGGTGAAGCTTTTAGGTCTGCAGAATCCACCCCTTTGGCAGTTATTGCCACGATATTTTATCTCCTAATCTCTGTGCTGGAGCAGGTTGCTTTGCTTTGCTTTTATGGAAGTTGTATTTGCTGCTTTGTTTATTCTTGTTTGATTGGAATTGTGGTTTCTTTTTTTAAAAAAATAAAAAATAAATCTGCTTTATTTTGTACATCACCCAGAGAAGTATTGTTAATCTGGGATGATGAATGGA
This sequence comes from Podarcis erhardii, assembly GCF_964252035.2. Taxonomy (NCBI): domain Eukaryota; kingdom Metazoa; phylum Chordata; class Lepidosauria; order Squamata; family Lacertidae; genus Podarcis; species Podarcis erhardii. The sequence goes on from NC_138503.1 coordinate 29,930,754, forward strand.
ACAAACAAACTGAAGCAACATAAATAAGTCAGACAAGAAGATATAAATGTGAGCTCATAGGAGGTACCATGATGGGCTGCCTGGGAGCTCCGAAAGGAAGGGTATTGCCACGAGAAACTGAACACGTCCTGGGTGCGGAAGAAATGCAGACTCTGCTGGAGAGAAAATGTTTTCTCCCTCTCTCATGACACGAGAACTCTTGGACATCCAATGAAGCTGAATGTTGGAAGATTCGGGATAGTTAAAAGAAAGTCCTTCTGGGTTAATCTATGGAACTCACTTCCACAGGAGGCAGTGATGGCCACCAACTTGGATGGCTTTAAAAGAGGATTAGACAAATTCTTTAAAGATAAGGCTATTGATGACTACAAGCCACAATGGCTCTGCTCTGCCTCCACAGTTGGGGGCAGCAAGATTTCTGAATACTAGTTGCTGGAAACCACAGGAGGAGAGAATGCTCTAGCTCTCAAATCCTTCTTGCAGGTTTCCCATTAAGACATCTGGTCGACCCCTGTTAAAACACAATGCTGGACTAGATGGCCTGATTCTTAGGTTCTTCAAGCCTGCCTACTGGATGGGGTGAGGCCCAGCCCCCTCAAAAGTAAACAAAGAAGGAAAAGTGGGGTGGCAATGGTAAACAAAGAAGGAAAAGTGGGTTGGCAATGGGAACAGAGCCCAGGGCAGCTCCTTCATGGAGCAACACTCCAATTCTCACAGATATGCAGAAGCTGTGTAATGGGACGGTGGGAGCCTCCAGATGGTCCCCAGGAAACAGAAAGGATTCACACACACACCAGAACTTCAGGCTTACACAACTGAAGTCCTCTTTTGCCCTGGGGCAACAAATCCACCTTTGAAAAAAAGAAGAAGACTTTTTGCAGTTTGTAAACTGATGAGGGAATGCATCGAAAAAATACTCCCCAAGCAAATCAGGATCAAAGCAGAATAATGCACATTATCATATCAATGCCCCATAAAATAAATCAGAATGAATGCTCAAGAAAGACCAGGCATAGTCTAGCCAGTTTTGTGCAAGTAAATCAGGGTGCATGCTGAATAAATGGGTCATTCAGGGGAGCTGCAAGTGAGGGGGAGAGTGCTGACTTTTTCATGAACCCAGCTGCTTTCTGTCACATGGAGCAGATTGCAAGAGCTAAATGGAGAAATGGGAGACAGGTGACTGGTGTCACCTCCCCTCTCCTCCTTGCTCAGGACCACTGCCCTGAAAAACATCAGAAGAGCCCAGATGCTGAATCAGGCCAAAGTGGGGTAGGGGGTCTCAAGCCCAGATGCCCCAATGGGGAGCTCTCAACAGGCTTTCCTGAGAGCACTAGCAGCAGAGCTCTCTCCATGTGGGCTTCAGACTTCATCTTCCACTGTGAAGACAAGACACCCAAATAATTCATTCACATTCTCTGTGAACTGCTTTGCCTCCTTCCACATACCTTTAGTTCCCTTGCTGACCAACGGTCCAGCCATTGCCCTAACTGGTGTCTTGCTTCTGATAGATAGTTTTTTTATTGGTCACTTACTTATAATGCCATTGAAGCATCTTTCCTGCATCAGCAGAGGATGCTGAACTCGCTGGCCTGTGAAGTCCTTCCCAACCCTATCGGGCAGACTTGTTTATTTTTCACCAGAGGCTCCTCAGATTATTTTTGCCTTCTTCATTGCCTGATTGCCTTTCTTTGTCAGAAGTCTGTGTGCCTTTTTTGACCTCCTCTTTTGGACTGTTATGTCCTGCTCTTTCATTTCTGCCTGCCACACACTCTAGAAAGGCACAGGACCAGTGGAAGAATTAAAGAGAGGAAGGGAGGCGTGAAATGCACACACCCGAGACACCACCAGTGGTGAAGGGGGAGAGAAGCATTCCTCTGTGTGCCACCCTCCAAAAGAAGTCTAGAGCATGGCAACAAGGAAGGGGGCCTTTTCAGCCATGTCCCTCTGCAGGAGACCTACCTGGCCCCAAATTTGTCATCCTTCCAATGCTGGTGATGTTATTTCTCCTGGGAATGTTTATGGGATTATTTTCTGGTGATCATGTCCTAGTTCAGGGGTCAGCAACCTTTTTCAGCCATGGGCCAGTCCACTGTCCCTCAGACCATGTGGTGGGCTGGACTATATTTTTTGTGGGGTGGGAATGAACGAATTCCTATGCCCCACTAATAACCCAGAGATGCATTTTAATAAAAGCACACATTCTGCTCATGTAAAAACACCAGGCAGGCCCCACAAACAACCCAGAGATGCATTTTAAATAAAAGGACATATTCCACTCATGTATAGACATGCTGATTCCTGGACCGGATTGAGAAAGCAATTGGGCCGCATCCGGCACATGGGCCTTAGGTTGCCTACCCCTGTCCTAGTTGATGTCTGCAGAGCAGGCCACATTTTTTGACGTGTTCACCAGATAACATTATTATTAAGTGAGTTAGATCTCCGTTATGGGAGGCTTATCTATTTCATCACCTCAGAACATCACTGTCTATGGTGATTCATAAATCTTTGCCTCTCTGGGTGATGGAGAGTTACCCAGTACTCAATAGAGACATCAGAAAGACCTCAGAAGTGTGAGGAGTTCAAGGCCAGTGGCTGGAACAGGCAGCACTTGCAACTGGGTGGCAGGCAGGCTGAGTTGGGCCCCACATGGGGGGGGGGCTGTCATGCATGCAGGATGTCACATACACAATGACCTGCTCTCCAAGCCTCCTGCCCAGCCTGGCACACTGGTGATCGCAGCAGCCAGCACGGAGGGTGAAAATCACCCTCTAAGCCTTCCACCCGGCGTGCCGGCTCTCACCCAGGGGTGGCAGGGGATGGCAGCCCCCTCAATATTGGGAGAGCTCAGCTCTTTGCCTCAAAATATTGAGGGGGCTGAAGCCCCTCGCACCCCATATACCTGTTGCCCCTGCTGGGTGGTTAGAGTTGTTGGGAGCCTTGATCCTGCCCAGCCATGAGGCTGCCAGTTAGGCTCTCCTGGTTGTACTGCAGCCTGCAGAAACCCATCAGGCAGTGGGAGAGGGGGGCTTTCCTGGTGTAGCATCTGCCCTGTGGAAAGGCCTCCCCCCTGAAGTGAGGCAAGCACCATCAGGAATGTACTTCTGCTGGTGGTTAGAAACTCATTCATTCATTCATGGTTTTGGTGCCCACTAGTGGCAACTTCTGCACTGAATCACCTGCAGATGCTGCTGGCGGGAAATGTTTATTCACTGCATTTGTCATTTTAAGGTACAAATTTTAATGGATTTGTATTTTAGATGGTTGTAAACCACCTTGATGTTTTTGAATAAAAGGTGACATATAAATGGTTTTCATAGATGCATAAAATAAAAACCTCGACGCCCATCCATTTTGCATACCCAGCCACCCACTCTCCTTGCCAGGCCTAAGTTTTCGAATTCCCTCCTTGGGAAATGGTGGGACCTTTAAGGCCCTGCCTGCTGAGCTGATGACACTGATCTCCAGTGGAGTCAGCCCTGGCACAATATTCAAAAAGGCGAGGAAGAGGAGGCATGGCAGAAGCTTATACATTTATGCCTAGCATGGAGAAATTTTTTTCTCCCTCTCTCATAGCACTAGAAGTCATGGCCATCCAATGAAGCTGAATACTGGGAGATTCAGGACAGATAAAAGGAAGTACTTGTTCACACAGAGCATAATTATACTATGGAACTCACTGCCACAGGAAGTAGATGGCTTAGATGGTTTCAAAAGAGGATTAGGCACATTGAAGTCTATGTATAGTTACAGCAGCTGCTGCATTCCAATTGCTAACTCTTCAAACCCTGGAAGGTGCATTTTCATTAAAGGGGTCCAGCCTGTTCCACCAGTCTTCTACTCCAACAAAGCCAGAGGAGTGAGGTCACAGGGAGACATGAGGAGGCCTGCTGCTGCCACACTGAGGCCTAATGAGGCTGCCACAACCGTGGGGAGGCCCAGCAAGGCCTGCTGCTGCAGCTGCGAGATCTGCCAAGACCTGTCACCACCATGGGAAGGCTCAGCCCCTCAAGATTGGAGGGCTCAGCCCCATCCCAACATACTTGGAAGGGGGGTGAGTTGTCCTCAGCCCCACAGAGTTGGCGCCTATGGCACCCAGAGATGATTTTTGAAGGCCCTTGCATCAGAGAGAGCTGGCAGTGAGCCTCTCTTAGCCAAGCAAGCCTCTTTGGGTGCCTGCTCCCAGTGGCTCCGTGTGTTGCTTCTGTTTGTGCATGAATGTCAGAAGGAAGAGAGGAATATCTGTTGCAGCGGTTGCATCGTCTTGCATGACAATAGCGCCCCCTGCTGTGCTAATTAAGTCTCAGCAGCCCTTAGTTGTCTGGGTTGAAGGGAACGTGCTGAGCTGGAAAGTGGGGTCAGGCAGCAATGGCTAAAAGGCCCTTTCATGGGGTTGGGAGTGATGATGACTGGCATTAATGCGAGTGAAACCGAGCTCCGATCTGTTCTCAGCTCTCACTCAGCCTTGCAACCTGCGAAGTAAAAGCTGAAGAGGTGTGCAGTGGCTCTTGGGTGGTCGGCCAACCAACCAGGTGGGCCTGAGTCCAGCATCACTTCAAGACAGGCAGCAGTATGGCAAATAGCACTTGTGGAAAAACTAAAGAATAAGATAAAACTGGCACAAGCTTTGAAGCACAAATACTCTTTTGTGACAGATTGGCACCCTTTTCTTATGTACATGGTTGAAACATCAAAATAGAGGCCTCCCCTCACATCATAAAACTTTTTGGTTAGCATCAGCTGTTTGTTGCCTTCCTTACAAATGGTTGTCTGGGACAAGAACTTACTGTGGTCTTTAGTTGTTGTTTTGCATGTACAGTGGTACCTTGGGTTACATATGCTTCAGGTTACATACGCTTCAGGTTACAGACTCCCCTAACCCAGAAATAGTACCTCGGGTTAAGAACTTTGCTTCAGGATGAGAACAGAAATCATGCTCTGGCAGCGCAGTGGCAGCAAGAGGCCCCATTAGCTAAAGTGGTGCTTTCAGGTTAAGAACGGACCTCCAGAATGAATTAAGTACTACCTAAACACTAGTTTCTGGTTTAGGGTGGGATATTTCATTACTTATCTGCATGTTGTTGTTATATGTTGAACTAATGTAGCAGGAGTAGTAATAATAATAATAATAGTAATACAAACAGCAATCACTTCGCAAGCCACCTCAAAAGCCATGTTTGTAGCATCACTCACAAAGCAGATCCAGCAACCTTCCCTCTGAAGAAGAGTCTTTGTAGCTTAGTGGTAGATCACTTGCTTTTCATTCAGAAAAGCCATGGGTTCAATTCCCAGCAGCACCTTCAGTTAGGGCTGGGAAAGACTCCCCACCTGAGAACACTGGAGAACTGCTAATTACCAGTCACTGTCTAGGACAATCCTCAGTTAGATGGACAAATGGTCTGGCTTGGTTGTAATAAGGCAGTTTCCCTTTTGGCTTTGCTTTTTCTTGTTTTGTTTTCCTTGCCTATGTCCAACTCAGCCTTCGTCAAGCTGGTGGCCTCCAACACTATTGGACTACTACAACTATTGCCAGCCAGCACAGCCATGAGGAATGGTTGAAGGGGTTGTATATGTTTAGCCTGGAGAAGAGAAGACTGAGAAGTCATATGAGAGCCACCTTCAAGTATCTGGAGGGTTGCCACACAGAAGATGGAGCTGGCACAAGCTTGTTTTCTGCTGCTGTGAAGACCTGAACCAATGGGTTCAAATGACAAGAGAGAGATTCTGGCTAAACCTTATGAAGAACTTTCTGATGGAAAGAGCCATTTGACACTTTCAGAAGGTGATGGACTCTCCTTCACTGAAGGTTCTTAAGCAGAGCATGAGAGGCCATCTACCAGGGATTCTTAAGCTGTGATTCCTGTTTTTCAGGGGATTGGACCAGATTGTTGGGAAAAATATTGGGGTTCAATACGCAGTACCCTGGGAGTTCAACCTGGATGGCCAATAAGATCCAGACCCCAATTATCAGTCATACAAGACATTCAAACTTACTCTCACCATGCTGATGAGGCAAATATGACTCTGATATCTAAAACACACTTTTATTTCTCCTAAACACGCATTGTGATGTAGAGATACCCATGCAGGGACTTTTCCAAAAGGCACCTCTGCATTCCCTGTTTAGTTTCATGGAAATACTTCACTTTAAAAAAAAAGGCAGCAAAAGGGGAAGATTTGATCCCGAGCAGTGCAGGTTTCGGTTGTTTTGCAAGGGGTTTCCCTGCAAGGAAGGTGCTTGCAAATGCACAGCACCCTGCAGGATCAAACCCTCCAGCAACCAGTTGGAAGGGGAGGAGACTGCAGCATCTTCTCCCCCCATATGTTTATGGGAATGATCAGCCTGTTTGGGGCAGGTAAGATTGGGGCCACAGAAAAAGATGGGGGAGCCTGTGCACAGCCCTAATATTTAAAATGGTAAGCAAACACCCAACAGCAGCATATTCTGATGTGTAGCGATAGTAATAATTTCTGGTTTGGGCAGGAGTAAAAGGTCAGCCTGGAATGCACGAGGAAGATGCTTATTGATTTGAATTTTTCAACAGGCTCGATTCTATGCACCTGACTGCCCAGTTCTTCCAATTTGTGATGTAATAGCATATGATTTATTTGTAACAATCACTGGCCCTGCTTTATATGTTGTAAACCGTTTTGTATTGACTGAATTGGTTCACTCTTATGCTTTATGATTTTCCTTAAAATTAATTTTGTAAAAAAAATTAATAAAGGGAAACCTGATGCCAGGGTCCAGCGCAGTTAGGCGCATTTCTCATGTGGGTGGCACCTGGATCTTGCCCCCAAACACCACACCCATCAGCCAACTGGTCCCTCACCACTGTTGGGCCATTTGAATGCCACCAAAGTCTTGTTAAGAGGCCAGGATTAATTCCCCTACCAAATGCTTTGGAAGCAGGCAGAGAACTTTGGTCCACACACAGACCACACCTTTCTTTGCTGGGGAGTAAGATATGAATATGCCTGTTGTCTTTGTCCATGGAGTTTTCTTGGCAGGGATACTGGAGTGGCTTGCCGGTTCCTGCTCCAGGTGGATCACGTTTGGTCAAAACTCTCCACTATGACCTGTCCATCTTGCGTGGCCCTGCACGACATAGCTCATAGCTTCTCTGAGTTATTCAAGCCCCTTCACCATGGCAAGGCAGTGATCCATGAAGGGTTTTTGAATTATGGTGCTGGTGCTGGAGGAGACTCTCAAGACTCCAAGAAGGACTGCAAGAAGATCAAACCTATCCATTATGAAGGAAATCAGCCCTGAGTGCTCACTGGAAGGACAGATTGTGAAGCGGAGGCTCCAACACTTTGGCCACCTCATGAGAAGAGAAGACTCCCTGGAAAAGATCCTGATGTTGGGAAAGATGGAGGGCACAAGGAGAAGGGGACGACAGAGAATGAGATGGTTGGACAGTGTTCTTGAAGCTACCAGTATGAGTTTGACCAAACTGTGGGAGGCAGTGGAAGACAGGAGTGCCTGGCGTGCTTTGGTCCAGGGGGTCACAAAGAGTTGGACACGACTAAACAACAACAACAAGATATGAATAGGACCACACTTAGGCGATGAAATGCTTGACTTTTTATGTGAATAAGAAAACAAGAAGAGCTCTGCTGGATCAGGCCCAAAGGGGCCCATCTAGTCCAACATCATTTCCTTCCAATAGCTAACCAGATGCCCCAATGGGAAACCCAGAAGCAGTGAGATCACCCTAGAGCTTCTGTCAGTTGTCCCCCATGTCACCCAAATCCAGAAGTCTGGCATTTAATGTTGCTGGTCCCAGGCTGTGGGTGGAAGACACTCTCTCAGCAGAGATTCATTAGAGGCATCAAGGCATTTCTTGACGACTTTATGTTGGCAGGCTTATGCAGCTGTTCAAAGTCCTTTTGATTAGCCAGACATTTTGAAGTTTATTTTGCACTGTTTTTAATAGTTTCTCATGTTTCATTCTTTGCATATGGTTGTACACCACCCTGCTATTTTATGAGATAGTGATATATAAATACTTCTGTAAAGAAAGCAGGGTGTAAAAATGAATCCCAAATTCATTTTTATCAATACCTTATTAGGTTAAAGTCTGGTTAACAACAATAACCTTTTTTAAAAAACTTTTTCTTGTTGTATAAAATTTCTTTTTTATCATCATATATCATCATTTATAATTTATTTAAGAGACCACTGCAAGCAGATGAAAACATTAGCAGGATTTTAATCTCACTTGTAATGTAACAAATACTATAGATAATATGGATGGATACAAAATATAGATTTTGTAATAATATGCAGCAGTCAATGTTGACAATAGGACCCATGCTGGGGGGGGGGGAGTCCTGAGATTCAGAGTAATCTCTATCTATGGATGTGCATTTGGATTGCTATAAATTTATATTTGTAAAATCGAATAAAAATGTTTTTAATAAAATAAAATTCCTTTTTGGGGGGTTCTGTTTTGGTTTCTACATGGGAACTATTTCTTCTTCTTCTTTGTGTCTTATCTTACTCTGTGCACTTGTAATTACGTACTTTTTGTTTTTCTATAAATATTATAAAAGAAATAAAGAAATCCAGCAAGCAAGCAAGCAAGGTATGAGAACAACAGGACTCTCCCCGCTTGCAATTCCCAATGTAAATGCTTTAATTCACAAGCTTTAAGGAAGGCTTGTGAGCTTGCTTTGCACCCTGGATCTGAATGACATTTCCCCAAATGCGTTCTGTCCCAGTCCTGTGTATGTGCCATCAGTTTAACCTGGAAGAGCACCCAGGCCCCTGATGAGACACTCAAGGCAAGGAAGCTCCAGAACATGCTCAATGAGATTTTTGAACTTTCTGGAGGGTGAAATGGTTGAGTAATGGAGCTGTGTGCATGTGTGCTCCGCCCTACTCTCCCCCATTCCCATTTCATTTTCTTCCCCCAAAAAGGCACTTCATTTCCCCAGGGAAAGGAAGAAGATTGTCCCTGCTTCCTAGTGCCTGAACATCATCATCCCTTCCTGGCTGCAGTGCTCATCTGGTCAGAAAGGAGTCACTAGGTGTCGCTGTTGTTATACTGGGCTGGCGATGCTGGTTAGCAGCGCGACAGCTGGTCTGCAGCTCCTCTCTTTGCATGCCCGGGGCTTGCATTTGGGAAGATTCCTCTCCTGGGACACCCCAAGGATAAGGGTCGGAGGTACTCAGCATAGCCCCGATCCCTGACAGACCTGTGAGGTAACAGTGTGGTCTAGAAACTTCCACACCATTAACACGCAGGGATGAGGGGGGTCAAAACAGCAGCCTGGCTCCCCCAAAGAAGAGTTGTTGTCGTTGCCACCAGACGTCCAGCTTCGTTTATCCAGCCACCCTTAGCAGCTATGGAAGGGGGTCTTCCCCACCTGGCCGAGGACAGCAGCTCCCAGGTGGCCCTTTCCAGTGCTTCCCCCCAAAAAAGAATGTTTAGGGGTACTCTCATTTTGACTCAAGAAAATCACCATTTTATAGTTCAAATGGGGGAAAATAAATACAGTAAGTGGACAAAAATACAAAGATTAACAAAATGTTTAGGGGAATGCGTTCCCCTGCGACCCCCTCCCCAGAAAAAAGCATTGGCCCTTTCCAACTGCTTGGGGGAGCAGGGGGTGGAGAAATTGAGTCCAGTTCTCATTTTACCAAATTTGCACTTCCCAAAGCAGGATGCAACCCCAAATGTATCAAAACCCATCAAAAGGTGTGCCTTTTCAAATCTGGCAATGCAGTTCTCCAACCAAATAATGTGCATAAATATGAGTGTTAAAGGAAAGTGTACATAAAAATGCATGTATCTATCAAAAATAACATACCAGAATGCATTGTTTCCTGCAAGCATGTATATATTAGAATAGATATGCGCTAAAGTGTTTTTTAGAGTGTGTGTGGGTTGTTGTTTTCTTAGGTTAAAAATTGCAAAGTGATGAAGAAATGTGGAGAATTGAACTGAAGCTTGAAAAATGGGGAATTGAAATACATCCATCCATCAAGGGTGGAAAGAGCAGGAGGCTATCTAGAGTTTCCCAGGGCTTTAGCATATGTGGTGCACTCTGGTTTGACCTGTGGGATGTGATACATAAGTAGCAGTTAAATACAACATTCCTTGTTTTCCTAGAGTGGACTTGTGTGGGAATGTTTGGTCCAGCCAGTCAAAAACTTCCTGTTTCCTCCTGGCTGGGACATACTTCCTTTTGCATGTGACTAGAGGTGGGCGTGACCTTACCTTTCCAGGTAACAAAAGGACAAGGCATGCTACCACTCCTCTCTTTCTTTGACTTCCCCCGTCGTTGGAGCAGCAGCTTTTAGATAGAATTGTTCTGTTGGCTCTCTGCCAACAGAGGACACTGGGACTATCTCCATATGGGATAGATCCACATGCATATACCTTCAGGGATCCACCTGTGAACTGATGATGTGAGTAAACTTCTTTTATATACACAAGATTGTGGCGTGTTTATTCTTTTAAGAGGGATATAAGGGAACTTACCAGGAATCTAATATTGAGAGGCTTAAAAAAGCCTGCAACCAGCTATCCACTGTGCATTTAAAAGGGGAATGTAAAACTCTGCTAAGTTATAGAACTTGCTAGCGCAAGTTAGGAAGGATATTAATAAACAATATATCCTCTCCTGCCTCCCTGAATATTCCCACATGCCTTTGGGCCAAACTGTGGCTGGGGTCTTCAGCAACATCCAGGCTTTCTTTCAAAGCTAGTTGGCCTGTACCAATGGGGAGATACTGTGGGATGTAAACACAGGAGCAGTCAATGACAACATTCCTAGAGTGTACATGTTAGAACATGGGGAGGGATGTCTGTCCAGCAAGCAGGTAAACTTCCTGGGGACGGACTTCCTCCGCATGTGACCAGAGGTGGGTGTGGCCTCACCTGTGCAGGTAATGATAAAAGCACAGGGCAGGCAGCCACTCTCTCTCTTGCCTCTTGCCTCTTGCCTCTCTCTCTGCCATCTTCATCTTCTGAAGGAGCAACATGCCCTCTTGGCTCCCAGCCAAGAGAGGACAGTACTATCTTGCTACAAGATAGATTCTAAGTGCATGTAACCTTTTTAAGCCTACCTACCTTCTGGGATCATATTGTGAACAGAACGTGAGTAAACTCTTTTATACTTTTATAAAGACTGTGTCGTGTCTTGTATTTTAAGAGGGAACAAAGGGGAAATTACCAGAGTAATTATTATAGAGGTTCTAGCGAACCTGTGCAAGCGTTACCGTTGCAAACTTAAAGGGGAATGTCTATAAACTCTGCTGATATTTTGGGAACTTGTTAGCACAAGTTGGATAAGGATATAATTAGTCAATATATCCTCTCCTGCACCCCAGAACATTCCCACAAAGGGTTATGGGCCCAGCACGCTTCCGCTGCGTATTTTTGAAGGATTGCGTTGGATTGTGATTTTGAGTTGAGTAGTATTTTTCTGAGTTAACTTCCTGGTAAGCACATGGTCCTTTGTTCCATTGTGCAGTGGGGATTAAGCAATCCCCCCCCTTCCCTCAGAGTTCACAGTGACCCAAGGCAGTGAAGAATTGTTTTGTATTTTGAGATTTTTGAGATTTTGATTTTAAAATTTTGAGAAATTTTGAAATTTTGAAGAATTTTCAAATTTTTGGATTTTAAGATGGCTAGAGCAGCTTTTGATAGTGATGCAAAGCTAGGAATGCCTGTGCTGAATGAACACAATTTCATGCACTGGAAGCAGCGCTTGATAGCATGTTTAGATTATAAGCACATTTTGGAAGCTTTAAACCCTCAACCTACGGGATCGTCTGAGGAAGCTTTAGCCAAGATAAGTGCTTGGAAACGCATGAACAGCGAAGCTAGACACATAATTTTGAGTGGACTTCGTGATGAGCAGCTATCATTAATAAATAGTACAGATGATGCATCTCAAATCTTAAGAGATATCGAGCGCGTGTATGGAGAATCTAGCATAAACTGCTTCAGAAACTTGGTGTGTAAATTAACCAGAGTGAGGATGAATTCAAAAGAGGAATTCACAGAGCACATCAACAAGTTTACTGAGATTATTCAAAGAATTGATTTGACTCCCAAAGCTTTTGATGAGGATACAAAGATAGCATTTTTGTTATCATCACTTGGACCACGCTTTAGCGCATTTGTAAGTTTGATGGATCATAGACAAGGTCTGACTTTTAAAGACTTGATTGGTTATTTAAAAGAAGAATGCAGAGATAGAGCTGAATCTCCAGTGAGAAATGCTAGAAGCAAGGACAGCAGTTATGCATCTAGGCAATGTACAAAGTCCAAAGAGATGCCTAAGAAAGTGATTTGTTTCAATTGTAACAAAGAAGGACACATTGCAAAGAATTGCAAGGCTCCTAAAGCCAAGAAACCCCACCCCTTTCAGCCAAAAGGAGAAAAGAAGGGGAAATGTGAATGCACATGGCTACTGCAAGAAAGGAATTTAACTGTCCAGAATCGTGAGAATAAACGTAATAAATGGATTTTAGATTCAGGTGCCAGTTCACATTTTTCATATAAAAAGGACTATTTTAATGAGATAAATGATGAAGAAGGATCTGAAATTGAGATTGCAGATGGCAACATTGTTAAAGCAAAAGGTGCAGGTTCCATGAGTCTGAAATGCAATATAAACAATGAATGCATTGAGAACACAATCTCTAGAGTTTTGTATGTACCAGAGCTGAGCTGCAATTTAATCAGCGTGTCCACATTGGACAAGAAAGGTTTCCAGATCACATTTGGAAATGGAGAATGCAAGGTGACTAGAAATGGCAAAGTGTTTGCTCAAGCAGAGCTAATCAATGGTGTATATGAGCTTGATCTTTCAGAGAATCAGTCTGCAAAAGTGGCACATTCCAGCCAGAAGGATGAAGCAGATCTGGACCTATGGCACAGAAGGCTTGGACATAGAGACACCAACGTCATTCTGGATCTACAGAAAAGAGATCTTGTAAGAGGTTTGCAGGTAAAGCAGAGCAACAAAGCTCCAGCAAAGTGCATAAGCTGTATTACTGAGAAGGCTGTAAAACCTTCATTTCCACGTTGTGCAGAACAAAGAAGCAACAAAGTGCTTGACATAGTGCACACTGACATATGTGGACCCATGAATGTTCCCTCACTGGGAAAGAATAGATATATTTTAATATTTCTGGATGACTTTTCAAGATTTTGTGTTGTGTATTTCCTCAAAGAGAAAAGTGAGACAGTGGACAAGCTCCAGGAATACATTGCCATGGTCAAGAATAAATTCCAAAGAGCTCCAGCTGTGCTAATGAGCGACAATGGAGGTGAGTACTGCTCAAATGAAATGCAGGCTCTCCTGGCCAAGGAAGGAATTGCACATGTAACCACAATTCCTTACACACCACAGCAGAATGCCATAGCTGAGAGAAAGTTTAGGTCCATTATGGACATGACAAGGTGCATGCTAAAGGATGCATGTTTGCCACAGAAGCTGTGGGCCGAAGGAGTGTACACATCGGTCTATTTGCAGAATAGACTGCCAACTAAAGGTGCAGAGCGCACACCATTTGAACTTTGGCATGGGAAAGCTCCCAATCTGTCGCACATACGTGTGTTTGGAAGTCCGTGTTACTTCCACGTGCCCAAGGAACACAGACACAAGCTTGACTCCAGGGCAAAAGCAGGTATCCTGGTGGGATACGCCTCTGGAGGCAAAGGATATAGAATTATGGACTTACAAACTGGTAAGACAAATGCATACCATGCGGTTTATGTTGATGAATATGGAAAGGTAGACACTAAGAACACTGTTGTGGATTCTTCAGATGAGTCAGAAAGGACTCAAGAATTTGTATATTTCCCTTTTGAGACCCCACAAAGTAATAATCTGCCTTCAAGTGTTACAGCGCCCCCTACAGGCGACGCACCAGAAGACGCAGAGGACCAGAACCCTGGCGGCACCAGAGACGAAGATGAGGACTCAGATGGGGACATGCCTGCGTTGGAGGAGGATGAGGAAGCTGATGCGGTCGCAGAACCAGAGGTCAGGCGCTCGTCCAGAACCAACAAAGGTGTCCCACCATTACGGTTGTCCTACTTTGCAGGGTCGGCGTTTCCACAAGAACCTTCCACTTGGGAAGAGATACAGGAGATGCCAGCTGCAGAAGCCAGTCTCTGGAGGAAGGCCGCGCAGGAGGAGATGGATGCACTGCATCAGAACAAGACCTGGACACTCACTGAGCTGCCTCCCGGTAAGAAGGCCATTGGCAGTAAATGGGTTTTCAAGGTTAAGAAGGGGTCAGAAGGAGAAGTGCAGCGCTACAAAGCTAGACTTGTAGCACAGGGATTTTCACAGCGTTTTGGTGAAGATTATGATGAAGTTTTTGCACCAACCGTGAGGTACAGCAGCGTAAGAATGCTTCTAAGCATTGCAGCCTCCAAGAAAATGAGAGTGAAACACATAGACATTGCTACCGCTTTTCTACACGGGCAGATTTCTGAAGAAATCTATATGAAACAGCCCAAAGGTTTTGTGAAACCACATGAGGCACATTTAGTGTGCAAACTGCAGAAAGGACTTTATGGACTTAAACAGGCTGCTAGAGCCTGGAACCAGAAGTTGCATAAAATGCTGACGCAACTTGGGTACAAGCAAGGCGACGCTGACAAGTGCTTGTACAGTAAGTCAAATAATGGACAATTCTCATATATCTTAGCATTTGTTGATGACCTGATTATTGCCACAGCAAGTGAGAAAGACTATACACAGATAGTAAAACACCTTAGCAAAGAGGTGGAGGTCAAGGAGCTAGGAGATGTCCAGTACTACCTCGGGATCCAGGTGGAAAGAGAAGAGGACGGCTCATTTCTTCTCAGCCAAAGACAGAAGATCCACGAGCTGATTGAGCACATGCAGATGCAAGACGCACATCCAGTTGCTACACCGATGGCTACTGACTTCCTGAAGAATCAGCAGGATTCGAAGCAGTTGCCAGACAACAATGACTACAGGTCGGCGATTGGTAAACTTTTGTATTTAGTTACCACATGTAGACCTGACTTAGCAAATGCTGTGGGGATTCTTAGCAGAAAAGTGAATTCTCCCACTGAGCATGATTGGGCAGGTGTAAAGAGGGTGGTGCGATATTTGAAGGGTACCATGAATTGTAAATTAAGGTTACCAGCCGTCAGAGACCCTAAGTTGGTTGGGTATACTGATGCGGATTGGGCTGGGGATAATGCTGATTATAAATCAACAAGTGGTCATGTTTTCATGTTTGGTGATGGACCTGTTTCATGGGGCAGTTATAAACAGAGCTGTGTAGCATTATCTTCCACAGAATCAGAATACGTTGCAGCAACAGAAGCCTGCAGAGAGATCGCCTGGCTTGATCAACTCATAAAGGACTTTGGGTTGGTGAGAAAAGGGCCTGTCAGCCTGCTAGAGGACAATCAAAGTTGCCTGAAGCTGACGCAGAGTGAGAAGTTCCTGGCCAGAACAAAACACATTGGGGTTAAATACCACTACATACGCCAGATGATCCAGGATGGACTTGTGGAACTATCCTACTGCAGCACCCAAGAGATGACTGCTGACATCCTGACGAAACCCCTACCAAGAGAGAGTTTCCAGAATCTACGTGTCAAGCTGGGACTCTGGGTGGTTGAATAAAGTTGTTTATGTTTTGTGTATGTTGTATTGCCTGAGAAGGGGTATGTGGGATGTAAACACAGGAGCAGTCAATGACAACATTCCTAGAGTGTACATGTTAGAACATGGGGAGGGATGTCTGTCCAGCAAGCAGGTAAACTTCCTGGGGACGGACTTCCTCCGCATGTGACCAGAGGTGGGTGTGGCCTCACCTGTGCAGGTAATGATAAAAGCACAGGGCAGGCAGCCACTCTCTCTCTTGCCTCTTGCCTCTTGCCTCTCTCTCTGCCATCTTCATCTTCTGAAGGAGCAACATGCCCTCTTGGCTCCCAGCCAAGAGAGGACAGTACTATCTTGCTACAAGATAGATTCTAAGTGCATGTAACCTTTTTAAGCCTGCCTACCTTCTGGGATCATATTGTGAACAGAACGTGAGTAAACTCTTTTATACTTTTATAAAGACTGTGTCGTGTCTTGTATTTTAAGAGGGAACAAAGGGGAAATTACCAGAGTAATTATTATAGAGGTTCTAGCGAACCTGTGCAAGCGTTACCGTTGCGAACTTAAAGGGGAATGTCTATAAACTCTGCTGATATTTTGGGAACTTGTTAGCACAAGTTGGATAAGGATATAATTAGTCAATATATCCTCTCCTGCACCCCAGAACATTCCCACAGATACAACCTAGCAGTTGGGGGTGGGCTTGTTTTGTGTGATTGAGCCATTAAGAGCCCTCTTGCCTTCTCTAGCCTTTGGCACCCATCTCCTCTCCCTTGTAACAGCCTCAACCAAGCCAGAGAGTCCTGCTGACTGTGATTGTCAGCCCTTTCCAAGCAGTATGGCCAAAGATTGCTTGATGGGGGATGCTTTCCAGGCACTGTCTATATTTTAAAGCTCAGTGTCTGAGCTCCCCAGAACTTTCCCCATGAAAACCCGCTCTTTAAAGCTGTATCAGAGCAAACAGCAATCCTCAGGAAAACCCCATTTGCTGTTTGCTCCAATTCAGCTTTGAAGAGTGGACATTCAGAGCAAAAAAAAGAGGGGGGGAGTTGGATACTCAGACACAGAGCTTTAAAGTGCAGACCTGTGCTTGGACAAAGCAGGACAAAAGGTAAGTGTTGATAAGTACCTAGTGAGGGCTGGACCAAGTTCCTGAAGAAAGAAGAGAGAGTCTCACCCAAAGATGAATAGCCCCCAATAGCCACAACATACAGAGGAAGCTGCTAATTCCCAGGAAGGGCCCAGATGTTTGTGTGTATTGATGAACAATCCCTTATGGGGCATGTGAGTGTTCATCGGTTATTCACTGAAGTATCTAGTCCAGCATCCTGTTCTCACTGTGGCCAACCTATGGGAAGCCTGCAAGCAGGACCCCAGCACAAGAGCCCTCTCCCCTCCCTTGGTTTCCAGCAACTGGTATTCAGAAACATTGCTACTTCTGACTGTGGAGGCAGAGCATAGCCATCCTGGCTAGTAGCCATTGATAGCCCTCTCATCCTCATAGCTCAGTGGAAGAGCACCTGCATTGCCTGCAGAAGGTCTCAGGTTCAATCCCCTATCTGCAGATAGGGCTGGTTAAAGACTCCTGGTCTGAACCCCTGGAGAGCCACTGCTTCCAGTCATCAGAGATAATATTGAGTTAGATGGACCTGTGGTCTGACTCAGTAGGACACAGCTTCTTGTGTTCCTGTGCAGAGAGCAGGGGACATAGGTGGTCATTTGCCATGAGGCTGTGTCCATCCTCCCCAGAACTCTACCCAGGCAGCCCCCAAACACTACCCTAAAACCATCTTCCTCCTGCCACATGGTGGAAGCCTGATTAGCTCTGGAGAAGGCTCTTCCTATCAGCAGAGAGCTGGGAATCAGTCCTCATTTTCCTCTTGGGGTGATTGCTGCTGCTGCTGATTGTGATTGTCAGCAATCTCTGTCTGGAGGCATCTTCCCACCTCGCATCTCCTAAGACCAGTTTCTAAGCCAGGAGAGGGCAGGACTTCCACCCCCTTACATTGGTGCCAGCAAATTTGAGCAGCTCAAAAACTCCTCACTGCCTTTTCCTTGCCCAGAGGAAACCTCAACCCTACCTGGGTCTCTTATGTCTCCAACCCCACCCCCCTCTGTTACTTGTAGTCTGGTAGATCAGCAACAGCTCCCACCACTAATGGGGAGTTTGTCATCCCTGCCCAATATTTGTAGAGCATGAGGATAAATTATTCATCTATTTGCACTTGTGAGTCCTCTGGGCCCCATGCAAAATTTAAGCAAAACCATAACTTAGCATAACAAACTGTTGCTGTCTTGCTGGGCTGGGCTTCTTGCAGCATTGCTTGGGCCTTGGGGGGCTGCTGGCAGTGATGCCCCCAAGAAGCCCTGCGGGTGTTGAGCTGGAAAAGAGCTGCACACATGTCTTGATCTTAAAACTTGTCCCCATCACAGCCCCTGCAATGCTAGGGTTGCCGATACGTGCAGGAAAACCTGGACATGTTCTCTTTTGGGGGCCCAACATGCCCATCGGGGTAGATCTTTACATTTTAAAGGAAATGTCCAGGTTTTTTTATTGGATGCAGCTCGGGCTCAGTCAGCTCTACATGTTTTGGAGCTGCCAGCCTGGCCTGGAAAAGAGGTATGTGAGCCCCAGCTGCTGTGGCAGCCCCACACACCCAAGCCCATGAGCTTCTTTCCCCAGCTTGGGCTGGCAGTGACTGGGGCTTTCCTCTTTTTTGCTCTTTTTATGGCAACCCTATCAAATCCAAAGGCTGGGGAAGGGGGGCTCTCATTGCCTCTTTGAGAATGGAGCTAAAGCTGCCTCTGGAAGCAGCCATCAGCAGCCAGTCAAGTGAGGTCTTACTCTATGCCCCTGATGGGGCGGAACCCCAGAACCTGTGGGCAAAGGCAAATGGAGGAGCACCTTGATTATTTTCAAAGTCACCCAAAGAGCAAAGGAAGCCATACTGGCCCACAAGAAATAGTCCAAAATCCATGTTAGGCCAATATCTTTACCCAGGCAGCCCAAACACTACCTAAACAAAGCCCCTTTGCTTTCTAACCTGATGAAGAGGTCTATGGAGCACAAAACCCTTTCACACACCATTTTGCACGGCATTTCAGTTGGCCAAATAATGTGAAGTTTTGAACTTCAGTTTTGATGCTGATGATGCTATATTTACATGCCCTTCTTCAATTTTAAAAATCTGCCAGAGCATCTCAACCTCAAAGTCAAGATCACAGGGAATTCAACCAAAAGACAGCACAGAAACAGAAGCCATAGACCTGGGCTGTTTCCTGCAACTGGAAAGCTCAAGAGCAGACATAGGCAAACTCGGCCCTCCAGATGTTTTGGGACTTTCCCTTTTGAAAGCACCTTCACTCTTTATAGTTACTGCCAGAGCCGGCCCTACCTTTGGGCAGAATGAGATGGCTGCCTCAAGTGGCAGATGCTGCAGGGTGGCAGTGAGGTATTCTAGTGCAGAGCTGTGTCATGTGCCTGCCTTACACTTCCTTCAGCTGCCCCTCCTGCCCTCGGTTGTAGTGGAGGAAGAGGAGGACACTGCCCTGCCAACAGTGTTGAAGCCATGTCCAGTTGCCAGCCCAGCCCAACCACCTTCTGCACATGAAATAGGGAAGGGGCACCATCTTGCCCATTGCCTCTGGCAACAAAACATTTTGGACTGCCCTTGCTTACCACCCGTTGCCAAATCATGGTTTTGGTTGGGCTCTTTTGAGTGCTGAGCTGCCAAGGGCAGCAAGTGGCTGGCTGGTGTGCACTCGCCCACATCGGGGCTGATGGCTGCTCAGCATGCGCCTCTCACACTTGGCTTCCCTCTGACTGCACTTCAGCGACAGCGCTGAGCTTGCTATGCGCGAATATTTCACAGGGAAGTGTAATTGAAATTCTCTTCCCAATGCCTGGCAAGGATGACTCATACATCACTGTTATTTTGTCTGTATAATAAATAAGGCTAACATCTGAGATTACAGGCACTGGGCTTCATGAATGACGGCAGCCTTTTGCATGCAGAGGCAGAGACCAGTGACATCAGCGCTCAGATCCAAAGCCCAGAGGAGGCGGTGGCACAGGCGTTGCATTCCAACTCTCCCTTCCAGGAGCAAAGATGCAAATCCGGGTCTGGCCTGAAGCCATTTTCATGCAAGAAATCACACTGGTTACTGCCCCCCAGTTATGGACAGGCACTTCCATAGGGTGCAGAGAAGGGAGTGTGTGATAGTGCATGCACACATACACCCAGCATGATGACCCCTGAACTTTGCCTGCTGTTCTCTATTTTGCACCAACTCTAGAGCCTCCCTCCTCTCACAGTTGCTGGCTCAAAGATCTGGGGTGTGAAATGAGCTGCTGAGACTCCTGTGAAGTTTGGTTCTAAGTAGAAGGACTGAGCTGAATCCCGACAAGACAGAAGCACTGTTTCTGGGGGACAGGGGACGGGTGGGTGTGGGGGAACTTCCTGGTCCTGAATGGGGAAACTGTGCCCCTGAGGGACCAGGTGTGCAGCCTAGGAGTCATTTTGGACGCACAGCTGTCCATGGAGGCACAGGTAAATTCTGTGTCCAGCTGAGACCCTGCCTGCCTGCTCACTGTCTCACCAGAGGGGTACATGCTCTGGTTAGCTCCCACTTGGACTACTGCAATTCGCTCTACCTGGGGTTACCCTTTGAAGGTGACTCGGAAGCTACAACTTATCCAGAATGTGGCAGCTAGACTAGTGACTGGACCATAAAACACCTGTCCTAAAGGATGTTATATATAAATAGATATTTATAGAGAGAGATATATAGGGGTGTGTGGGTGTGGGTGTGGGTGGGTGGGTGTTTTACATACAGTTCCAAAAGAATAAGCAGAAGTCGAAAGGTGGGGGGGGGATGAAAACAAGACCACAACCAAACAGGGACAGAACACAAGACACCTAAGGACTTCCCTTCCTCACCTTCTCTGGTGTCCTTTTCTTTTTCCTCTCTTCCCAGTATTCTAAGTTACCAATTCTACACTTCTTACTAATTTTATCTAAATTCCTCATCCTGCTGAATTTATTCAAGTCCTGCTAAACTGTTCACTTGTTTATGCTAATTTTTAAAATGCTCTACAAACATTTTCCAGTACTTTTTATATTCTTGATCGCCTTGTTCTCTTATCTTACTAGTCAGACCTGCTAGCTCTGCATATTCCAACAACTTAAAGCGCTGTTCCTCTTTGGTCAGTGCTGCTTCTGTTCTCCAATTTTGTGCAAGCAAAGTTCCGTATGGCATACAAAAAGGTTTCTTGGGAAATGTTCTCTTATGTATTTTTAAAAAATTCGTTATGGATCATTTCTCAGAATTCCTTAATTACTTTACACAACCACCACATGTGGTAGTAGAATGATCCTTCTACCTCTTTGCATTTCCAGCATTTGCCTGTCTCAACTTTAAATATTTTCACTAGTCTACTTGGCGTTAAATGTGGATCATTTCCATGTAGTCCTAAGGGATCTTCACTGGTTCCTAGTATGTTTCTGAGCACAATTCAAAGTGCATCTCCAGGGAAGGCCAGGACGGCCCTGGCCAGAAAGCTGGGAGTGCTGTGGCCAGTCAGTGTGGACAATACTGAGCTAGATAGACCAAGGGCATAGCTCAGTATATGGCATCTTCTTGAGTTTCCACTCTGAAAAATGCAAGTAGGAAACATCCTCAGGAGCACAGGAATATAGGAAGCTGCCTTCTAGCCCTACCTCATGATGCCACTGGGGTCTGAAGCTGACACCTTCTGCATTCAAATCAGGTGCACTCCAACTAAGCTACAAGGGCCCCTTCCCTATAAAGCCCCTGCATCTTTCATGCTGGAATTTGAAATATAAACAAACAAACAAACAAACAAACAAACAAACAAACAAACAAATCTCCTCCCATCTGGCTGGGTTTCCCCAGCCACTCTGGGCAGCTCCCAACAGAATATTAAAAACACAATAAAACACATTAGGGCTTTAAAGGTGTGCACCAACACTTTGAATTGTGCTTGGAAACATACTGGGAGTCAATCTAGGTCTTTCAGAACCGGTGTTATATGGTCTTGGCGGCCACTCCCAGTCATCACTTTAGCTGCCGCATTCGGGATTAGTTGTAGTTTCTGGGTCACCTTCAAAGGTAGACCCACGTAGAGCGCATTGCAGTAGTCCAAGCAGGAGATAACTAGAGCATGCACCACTCTGATGAGATAGTCTGTGGGCAAGTAGGGTCTCAGCCTGTGTACCAGATGGAGCTGGACACAGAATCGACCTGCTCTCTGTGGACAGCTGTGAGCCCAAAATGACTCCCAGGCTGCACACCTGGTCCTTCAAGGGCACAGTTACCCCATTCAGGACCAGGAAGTCCCCCCCACACCTGCCCGATGTGGGTAGATGTGGGTAGCCTTTGTTTTCATGACAATCATGTGAAAAGGAACTTCAGGTTTAGGGAGTGGCAAGAGGAAAAGGGTCCCATGAAGAACTCCCTCCCCATTTCTCAAAAGAACTGCTTTCCTAAGAACAGTGGCCAACCAGCCCACCTGCAGAGGTTCAAGCCCCAAAGTACTGCCAGACGCAGGTGGACGACAGATTCAGATAAGCTCAGTTAGGAGGTGGCTGTTCTCTGTCTCTTGACCAGCATGTATAACAAATGGTTGTGTTGGCCCCTGGCACTTAATGAAGAGCTAGAGTCATGGGAGACAGTGACATCAATTGTGGGCTTGGCAGGAAGGGGACACTTTATCAAGTGTCCATCTGCTATTGTGGCTCTGAGAAATGACCTCCTGGAGTCGTGTTGTTTTTCGTTCGCAAGTTGCTAGTGCAGATCCACAAGGCTGCAGAGAGCAGGGAGAGAGTGTAGGATTCTGCTTCTGAGTCGGCAGCACATGGGGTCAGTGGAGGGGCCGTAATGCCACGTCCAGGCTGGCAAGGGGTCTGCCATCTGCTCCCAGGTCCCCAGCTTCCCTTTCTGTGGAATTAACTGAGTGGCCACCATGGTCACCACCACTCTGCTGTGACCCGGCCCAGCTTTTCCCACCTCCATGGCATCTCCTGCAAGAAGCTTAGTTGTTTCCCTATGTCTAGAGCATCAGCATACGGCAGACTCCTGCCCCTGAGATAAGATACTGGCACAAAGTCAGAAGTGTTTGACAAGCATCTCTTTCCAGCTTCTGGCAGCTTTGGAGCAGAGAAGGACATCGGCAAGAGAAATATGCATGCGCACACACCAGGACCTGAGTGCAACAGGGCTGTTCTCCTCATTTGTGATTCCCTTCATCGGGCATGATAGAGATCCAGTGATGGTGTAGTTGTTAGGGTGTCTGACTAAGACCTGGGAAACCTGGGTTTAAATCCCCACTCAACCATGAAGTTTTTTGGGTGACCTTGGGCCAGTCACTGCCTCTCAGCCTAACTTATTTCACAGGGTTGTTGTGAGAGAGAAAATGCAGTGGGGGAAAACCATGTATGCTACCTTAAGCACCTTTGGAAAATGTTGGGATATAAAATAAAAGAAATCAACTTAGTAGTGGGTGGGTGGTGAGAGGGGCACACTCTGATTTATTTGTTGGGGGGAACAATCTAGGATATTCCAGCTTCTTGGCCAACATCAGGGGAGGCAGTTTGATTTGTCCCTCCTGCCCCTCGATGGGAACAAATGGCCATGCTTGTGTAGTAATAATAACAATAATTTATACTCTGCCCATCTGGCTGGGTTTCCCCAGCCACTCTGGGCAGCTCTCAACAGAATATTAATAATAAAAAGTGACAACATCAAACATTAAAAACTTCCCTACCCAGGACTGCCTTCAAATGTCTTCTAAGAGTCAGCTAGTTGTTTATTTCCTTGCCATCTGATGGGAGGGTGTTCCACAGGGTGGGCACCACTACTAAGAAGGCCCTCTGCCTGGTTCCCTGTAGCTTCATTTCTTGCAGTGTAGTACTTGACGTGCCTGCTCTTACTTAGCTAGCAGGCTGCAGCATCAGTGCTTAGAGCACCTCAGAACCACAGCAAGCTTATGGGTCAAGTTGTGCCACTCTGGAGATGATTGCCTCAAGTTTTCCTCCCCCCCCCCCGAAAGACCAAAGCATGTGAGGGATCATGAGGAAAGAAATTTAAAATAAAACTGCCAGCATCATAATGCCATTACACAAATCTATGGTGTGACTGCATTTGGAATACTCTGTACTGTTCTGGATGCCTCACTTCAAAAAGGATATTGTAGAGCTGGAAAAGGTTCAGAAGAAGAAGAGTTTGGATTTGATATCCCGCTTTATCACTCCCCTTCAGGAGTCTCAAAGCGGCTAACATTCTCCTTTCCCTTCCTCCCCCACAACAAACACTCTGTGAGGTGAGTGGGGCTGAGAGACTTCAAAGAAGTGTGACTAGCCCAAGGTCACCCAGCAGCTGCATGTGGAGGAGCGGAGATGCGAACCCGGTTCACCAGATTACGAGTCTACCGCTCTTAACCACTACACCACACTGGCTCTCAGAAAAGGGCAACCAAAGGATCAAAGGGAGGATGAAGAAAGATGGCAGCTTTGGGGACTTTAGAGAAAAAGTGAGTAAGAGATGACATTATAGAAGTTTATGAAATTATGGCATGGAGAAAGTGGAGAGAAAGGTTTCGCCCCCTCTTTCATAACATTAACATATGGGTGTTCAATGCAGCTGAATGTTGGAAGACTCAGGGCAGATAAAAAGAAGGACTTCTACAGTTTATAGTGTATAGTTAAACTATGGGACTCATTGCCCCATGATGGCCACCAGCTTGGGTAGCTTTACAAGAGGACTGGGCAAATTCATGGAGGGGAGGGCTATTGATGGCCATAATGGCTGTGTTCTGCCTGGCGGCAGTAATGCTTCTGAATACTAATTGCTGGGAACCCCAGGAGAGGGAAATGCTCTTGTGCTCAGGTTCTGCTTGTGGATTTCCCATTGAGGTATTTGATGGGCCACTGTGAGCCCCAAATGCTGGACTAGATGGGCCATTGGCCTGATCCAGCAGGCTCTTCTTATGTTCTTATTTATTAAAGAGAGCGTAGCCAAATTCCTGCTCAGCTTCCTCTGCCTGGCCCCAGCAAATCTCCATGGTTTTCCTGTCTTTCACCACCACACCCTCATCCCCACCATACATTTAAAGAATGTGGCTTGCCCAAAGAATCCTGGAATCTGTAGTTTAACACTCACAGAGCTACAATTCCCAGGACCATTAACGAACGACGTTTCTCAGGATTCGGAAGTGGGAAGCAATGTGCTTCAAATACATGTTGAATGTGCTTTAGATACAAAGTGTGGATGTGACCCAAGTCCTCTCCTTTTACCTCCTTGGGCCTGATAGCGCAGTGTGCTCTTGCTGTGCCAAAACCCTTAAACTACGAGACTCTGTCCCCTTTTCATTTTTATACCAGGTTCTCATTCTGGCATTCTCTCAGCAGGGCATCCAGCACCATCACTGGGGGCTTTTTGCATGACCTGCCTTATTCGATCTGGGACCTTCTAATGCCCAATCTTAGGGCAGCCAACTGTTTCCAGCTAATAAAGCAGAGGGCAAGCAAAAGAGACCTCTTGCTTCTTCACTGCGGGGGGGGGGGGTTAACTACTACTCTGAGATGTTGCTTCCTCCCTTCTTTCCTCCCTTCCTCCATTGCCACTCCCTCTGCAAAATCTCCCGTGTTAATGTTCATTGCATTGTTTAGCCAATTACTAATTTACTAGGAATTAACTTTAATGCATTAATAAATGTTGCCATTTTCCTGACAAATAGCCATAATAATGCATTTTAATGGGCTGCAGCAGTCAGGGATAAATATCTTTTGCATATTACTTATTCAGTACATCTGTAGCTAATTATATTTGCTGAATAATTACACCGCAGCTGCCTCCGCACCTCCCCCCCTCCTGCCTGTGTCAGCAGCCCGCCCGTGATAAATCCCCACCCACCCAGAAAAAGGAGACCCACAGCTATGGTGATTATGGAGCTTAATCACCTGCCATGGGGGGGAGGCCTCTTGGCGACACTGTCCAACTGGGCACGCTGCCAGCGGCTGTGATTTAGTTACCTCTTCACAAGAGAAACTCATTCCAGAGACAGATCGCTGCAACGGCCCTCCACGTGGGCCATGAATAATTCTTTAATCAGGGCCAAGCCGGGACCGGAATCCCATGCCAACATCAGGAGGAAAAGGCACAAAGGGGCAGGATGGCATGGTGGGCACCTCCAGCACAGCTTCCCCCTGAAAGGAAACCCTCGGAGCCAGTGGCTCTCATTGGCTGAGCCAGCAGCTGGAATACTGGAAGGCTGCTTTTGAGTGGCACAGCACAGGTTGGGTTCTAGACACCATGGTTTAAGAAGGAAATTGACAAACTGGAAGGTGTGCAGAGGAGGGTGGCCAGGACAATCTGGAAACTAAGCCCTAGGACATGGGTAGGCAAACTAAGGCCCAGGGGCTGGATCTGGCCCAGTCGCCTTCTCAATCCGGCCCGTGGACAGTCTGGGAATCAGCGTGTTTTTACATGAGTAGAATGTGTCATATTTAAAATGCATCTCTGGGATATTTGTGGGGCCTGCCTGGTGTTTTTACATGAATAGAATGTGTCCTTTTATTTAAAATGCATCTCTGGGTTATTTGTGGGGCATAGGAATTCATTCATCCCCCCCCCCCAATATAGTCTAGCCCCCACAAGGTCTGAGGGACAGTGGACTGGCCCCCTGCTGAAAAAGTTTGCTGATCCCTGCCCTAGGATGAATGGTTGAGGGAACTGGGGTTGCCTAGCCTGGAGCGTGAAACAGAATAGCCATCTTCAAATTCCTGAAGTGCTGCCACATGGGGGATGGAGCAAGTTTGTTTTCTGCTACTCCAGAGGGGAGGACCCAAACCAATGGATTTAAATGACTAGAAAGGAAATTTCAACTGAACATTAGGAAGGACTTTCTGATGGGATTAGCTGTTTGACAGTGGAATGGACTTCCTCAAAAGGTGGTGGACTCTCCTTCTTTGGAGGTTTTTAAATTGCAGTTGGGTGGCCATCGGTCAGGGATACTTTAGATGTGATTCCTGCTTTGCCATGGGTTAGAGTAGATAGTAGATGACCCTTGGGGGTCTGTTTCAATTCTATGATTCTATTTGTCTATGTGGCCAAATTATTTTTAAAATAATAATTAAAAAGCAGAAGTTGATGGTGTGCCTATGGGGTGCATTGGGGCCTGGCAAGTATTCACAGAAGCAAAATTGCCAGCAGATTGAGAAGCAGAGAGTATGTGAGACTGAAGAACTCTGTGTAGCTCAAAAGCTCACATCCAACCAATTTCTCCAAAAGAGCATCAAAACTGTCACACCATGAAGACCAGAGACAACACTGAAGGGAAGTCCACTCTGGCCTCTGCTACCAGCCAGGGGACCAAGGCCATGAGCACCAAAAGGAAGACCTTGCATGTTCAAAATCATGCCACCTGTCACTTCTTTCTGCAGCGATGCCCCATTGGCAGTCACAACATTTCTGGGTTGTCTCTTACCAAGACGGTTAGCTATGATTCCTGCATTGCAGGGGGTTGGACTATATAGCCCTTTGAGTCTCTTCCAGCTCTACATTTCTATGATTCTGTGCCTTCTCCAGCATTCTGCTGTCTCACCTGGGTCCCCTTGCATTGGTCTTCTGCTGCCTAAGTCACGTGCCTCTCGTCATTCTGCTCATGTGACACTCCCTCTCCCCCTCCCCAAATTCCTGCACTGGCTTCCTATCTGGTTTGTGGCTCAGCTCTGAAGCATACAAAGCTGTAATGAAATAAAAACTACCCCTGAGCATGTGTGAGATGTACTTTCCTCGCCCTAGCCCCCTCCCACAGGGATGTGTGGAATGGATTGCATTGGGAGGTGGTAGGGCACAAGGAGAAGGGGACGGCAGAGGATGAGATGGTTGGTTGGACAGTGTTCTCGAAGCTACCAGCATGAGTTTGACCAAACTGTGGGAGGCAGTGGAAGACAGGAGTGCCTGGTGTGCTCTGGTCCATGGGGTCACAAAGAGTCGGACACAACTAAATGACTAAACAACAACAACAACAAAAAACCAAACAAGGCTTCACTGGAGATGTTTAAGAAGAAGCTAGATGACTGTCGCGAATGCTGTAAGTTGCCATTAAACTGGGGGGGTTGAGCTAGATGACTTCCAAGGTCTCTTCCCTGATTCTTGAGCCCCAGCCTGTTTGGAACTCTGTAGTTCTGTGAAAAGCCACCAGCCAGCCTCCCTGCCACCAGCTCATCCAGACACTGTACCTCTAGCCAAGAGCAGAGCAAGCTCAGTTGCAGAAATGGGCTTGCAGAGCAAAGAGTCGGTAATGATTTGTGCAAATAAGCCAAGCTGTACACTGTCAGAGAAGGCAGACAGCTCCTCCCTCCTGTGTCTGCCCAATTCCCCCACTGGGTTATTCCAAGCCCATTAGAGCCACATTACTAGAGTTCAACAGGCCACATTAAATGCTCTTGTTAAATGTCAGTCCCAATGGGAGGTAATAATGAGCTGCTAGTGCCTGCACATAAGGACACTGGAGGCTGCCTTATACTCTCCATCCAGCAAGCTTAGTGTTGTCTACACTGACAGGCAGCAGCTCTCCCAGGTTTCAGGCAGGGGACTTCCCCAGCCTTATCTGCAGAAGCTGCCAGGGATTGACCCTCAAAACTTCAGCATACAAATCATGTGATCCACCCCTGGGCCTTTCTCCTCTTCCCTTGCCCTCCATGCATCTTCCAGGGCACAATTTATGACATGCTTGGACCAGTTCCCCACCCCCCCCCACCCCTGTACTAATGAAGAGGGATGGATGTGCTGGTGTTGTAGCTGAGACAGCAAGAACAAGAGATGGAATTATAATGGCCCCCCACCCGATGTGTGATGACTACCCAAGCATTCCCGCAAAGTCCTCCCTGCTGCCTCCTTTCATCTGGAAGAACATTGCAGTAGCTGTCAGAGGATTGGTAACTGTCACACACCAGGGTGGCATGGCTGGCAGCCCCTTGCCTTGGTCTTCTCTCTGCCTTTCTGGGCCTGGGCTTACAGCATGAAACCAGCCAGGGGACGGGGCTGGGACAACAAAGAGTTGCCCATGTTTAGGGCAGTGGCACATGGAGGGGTTGGTAACCTGGGCCCTGGCTTGCTGCTGGCACTGTAGCTGGGCATGCAGTGAAGCTGACAGTGAAGCTGCCTACAGTGGCCACCTCTCAACCAGTCACTGTAACTTAAGAACATAACATAAGAAGAGCCTGCTGGATCAGGCCAGTGACCCATCCAATCCAGCATCCTCTTCTCATAACAGCCAACCTTTGGGAAACCCACAAGCAGGACCCAAGCACAGGTACACTCTCCCCTCCCGTGGCTTCTAGCAACTGACCTTCAGAAGCATTGCTGCTTCCAGCTGTGACAGCAGAGCATGGCCATCATGGCTAGTAGCCATCAAGAGTTTTCTCCTCCATGAACTTGACTAACCCTCTTTTCTAGCCTTCTAAGGTGGTGGGCATCACAACCTCTTGGGGGAGTGAGTTCCACATTTTGACTGTCACGGTCCTGTCTATGGGCAATCGAAGTCCCAGCTGTGGGTGTCGGGACCGGGGACAAGATGGCGGGGTGGGAGCAGGAATGAGAGTCCAGAAGTCAGGGGTCCGAGGGTCAGGAAGCAAAGAGTCTGGAAGACAAGGGTCCGAGGGGTGAGAAGCAAGGAGTCAGGAAGCCGAGGTCCGAGGATCAGGAAGCAAGAAGTCAAGAAGCCAAACACAGCAAGGCAGGAAGCGTGTTGCTGTGGCAAAGAGCTGAAGGGAAATGCTGACCTTATATCCCTTCCCAGCTCTTGCCACCCGGTGCAGTGAGTTACCAAGTGGCCTCACCTGTGCGGCCGCACCTTGCCTCTCCAGAACAAGCTTAGGAAGGCCCCAGTCCTGCAAAGCCGTACTGGTCAAAGGGCCTGGCTCCTGCACGCACTCCTGACATTGACTATGCACTGGGTGGAGATGTCCTTTCTTTTGTCTGTCCTGAATCTTCCAACATTCAGCTTCTTTGGATGCCCACAGCTTCTAGTGAGATGAGGTGGGGCGGACTTCTCTCTATCTACTCTCTGCGTGCCATGCATAACTCTATAAACTTCTATCACATTGCCTCTCACTTGCCTTTTCCCTAAACTGAAAAGTCCCAAACCTTTCTTCATAAAGGCATCATCCCACCCCCATGATCATTCCAGTTGCCCTTTCCTGAACCACTTCCAACTCTACCCTCCTTTTTGAGGTGAGGCAACTAGAACATCTTCCTCTTGAATCTACAGCAATGAACAAGGGATCACATTTACCTCCATGCTGTGCAAAACTTTGCCTGCTCTGTTCTCTCTTCCAGGCCCATTTCCGAGGGACAGGAACTGAGCAAGTTGCTCTTCAAAGGCAACAAGTATAACAACAGGAACTGCAGCAACAAGACTCCTTTCGTGTGGCTGTCTGGGTGGCCTCAAGCAGGTGTGAGCATTTGTCTCCCTCTCCTTCATTGTGCTGTCCATAATTGACTTCTGCCCTGAACAGTAGATTGTTCAACTGATCTTAAAGAATGAGTTAGGTGTTAAATGGTCTCTTATCTTACCTTCTGCCTGGCACCCTGTTGGTGCAGGGCCTGTGAGCCATGCACAAATCAACATCCAAGTGCAATCAACAGCCTACAAGATGGTAAGTGTGTTTCTGGCACAAGCTGCAAATGACCACTGCAGGCCCAAATCAAATTTATTCTGCCCATCAACAGGGAAAGCCATGATTTCTTATCTCCAGGCAACCCTGTCTCAGTTCTGCTCTTTCAGATGTTGAAGGCTCATGCAGGCTGCAAAGGAGCTGTCTGGAATGCTGAGCCAAGGATCTGGGTGGCCAGACAGACAGACAGCGAGGGAAAGCAACAAGCTTCACATGGCTGATGTTGCACCACCAGCCAATCCTCCTGGCTGCACTTATACTTTGGCCTGTGAGATTAATCAATACAGTTTAGCTTTAGGTTTAAGGATAATGAACTTTGCTCTGGTCAACAACAAGAAATGAAAGTGACAAGGAATAAGGGTGAGGTGACATTTGATTACTCGTGTACTGCTTAGCCACAAAGAACAAAGTTGTGCAAAAATGTTCGAACACCTGTAACCACAGACTGCCAGTAAAGCAAAATGATTGCTGCGCACACTGAATCTCAAGAGTAAACAACTATTGTGCAAAAAACATATTGAACTATTGCTTTGAACTTTTATTTTATATTTGCGGAAGTAACACTCGGTGCCTTGCGTGTCAGTGATTATATAGATAATGTGCACTCTGCATCATGCTCAGAGGACTCTTTGGTTCTCATGAGATCAGAGATCACTCTCCAGGTATCTGAAATAAAGAGGAGCTCAAGGCAAGACTCAAGTGTCCTGTGGTTGATTTCTACAACAGACCTGTGTGGCCTCCCCTACCTGGGCCATGATGGGACTGAGACAGTGATGCAAAAGAGCAGGTGCAGTGGTGAGGCTTCCCTGGGGCAAATGCAGTGCATGGATTGCCTGACATTTCTAGCTCTTGCCATAAGAACATCAGAAGAAGCTGCTATATCAGGCCAACGGGGTCCATCTAGTCAAGCATCCTGCTCTCTCAGTGTCCAACCAGATGCCCCAACAGGAAGCTAACAAGCAGGACATGAGCACAAAAGCAGCACTCTCCCCACCTTCAACTGGTTTCCAAAAACTGATATTCGACATATTACTGCCTCCGACTGTGAAGGCAGAGTCTTGCCATCATGGCTAGTAGCCCCTGGTAGATTTATGCTCCACAAATTTGCCCAGTCCTCTTTGAAAGCCACCCAGGTTGGTGGCCTTCATTGCCGCCTGTGGGAATTGCAATGTAATTTATTTTGTGTGTCCTAAATCTTCCAACATTCAGTTTCATTAAATGCCCACAAGTTCAAGTTGCCTCGAGTAATCCAGCTTGACTGTCCGGAGAGAAAGGCTGAGATGGGAGGCAGCCTTGGCCTTTGAAGACTTGATGGGAAAGATCTTTGTGTTGTCTATCCACACCAGGTCTGATGGCAGCCTGCAGCACCTTGTGGCAGGTCTTGAGGCCCCAGAGACTCCTTTTCCCCCTGGTGTCAGGCCACTATCTTAATTTACCACTCTCCAGTAGCATCTGGGTGCTTGTAGGATATCAACATGACTGGTCCTCAACTGGGTTATGGTAGTCAGAGAGAAGGAGAGAGGATGCAATTCTAAGAGAGGATGCAAACACTCCCTGGCACTGTACTGACTACCCACAGTTGTTGTTTGCATGCAGGGCTTGACTGCACTGACTGCTTGGATTTTGCACCCACAATTGAAATTGAGGACTCAGCTACACAGCTGCAAATGAAACGTTTTAAATGTGTTGCAAAGTGCAATATACAGATGGGACACTAGATGGCAGCAGTGAGCTATGCCACATTCAATGTATGTTTCAAAACCTTTTTTGAAAAAGCATTTTTCACAGCGCTTTTTGTATGTGTGTAGATTCCACCCTAGTTTCATGTACTTTGTTTTTAGTGAGCATTTTTGCAAAACAACATTTTGAGTTTCCTTTTGGGAGGCTTAATCGCATCTTTTCCTGGGTATTAAGAAGGCAATGCTTATTAGGTTTAATCAAAAACCTGCCTGAGTTCTAGGAAGCCTGTTAGGAATAATTAACACCCATCCTCACTTCTCCAGAGTGCTAATATTTGTGGCTAATCCGACATCCTCTATTTAAAAGTCAGTATGGTATTAACAGCCTCCCAGCAAAAATGCTCAGAGCTCCATCAAGATCCTGACATCTTGAAGGAGAGAATCAGAAAATAGCCCCTTTAGGCCATGGTGGTCTTGCTATTCAAGACACAGAGAGGGAGGCCACAGGGGCATTTTTGGGGCAACAAAATAGGTTTCTGCTCCTTCGGAGAGGAGCTGGCTGGTGAAATCCCTCGATGGGGCTCCTCATCTCAGCTGTCTTTTCTTCCAACTTAGTCTGCACAGGATCAGACCCTCCTACTTAACAACTGTTAACTGGGAGGACACAATCCTTTACAGTGGTGCTCCTTCACCAGTGGCTTCCCTTGCGTGCAGAGAAAACGTTGACAAAGGAGCCCCACACCATGCAAGATGGGATTACTCTGAGGGCTAGAAGGAAGGCTTGTGTGGCGAGCAGCTGCTCAATGGTGAGCAGAGGAAGAGGTGTGGGGAAAGGGAGAGACCTGGCAGTAAAGGCACCCCTTGTTAGCTTCACCCATTAAGATGCAGCCACTGGGTCAATCTCTCCTTTTTGCAGTTTCTCAGTCTTCTTCTCCCTCATGCCTGCATCTCTTTTCTGCCTGCTGACAGCCTTAGATGGCTCAGGGCCCTCAATCCAACTCAGAGTGACCTGGGGTGCCTGAACCCAACATGAATGAGGGCTGAATCCCTCCCAATGGGCCCATTTTGTCTCAGGATTTGTTGTGGGTGCTGTAGCTCAAAACAGAAGGCATGGGAGATGGTGCGGCTGTCTTTTCCATGCTCTCTCATCATGTTGTGATTGGCTGTGCTGCCCGTCAGTGCACAGTCCCCCTACTTTGCTTGCAGCAGAAATACACAGGGGGCGTCGCAGTGTAAAAAAGGACTGAAATCAAGTAGAGGTTTCTAATTAGAATCAAGCCTTTGAATGTTTAAAAAGCGTAACTGTAAAGCCTTTTAAATTGTTGCCATTTTTAATCAGCAAAAGAGTTATACAGTATCTGCACTGGGCTGTAAAATATCTGGAAGCAGGGCCAGCTTGTGAGTGTGTGCTTTGCAAAATCTAAAAGGGAATGAGGTGGTCACTCTGGGGGAGGGTGGAATTTTGCTGTTCCTTGGCAAGGGGTGAAATGGGCAGCATCTTCCGTCCTCCAGCCCACCGCCCAACCCCAGTAACAAGCAACTGGTGGTTCTCCTGGAGGAGTGGGGTGAACAGAAAACAACACAACCAATCTCCTGGAAGAAGAGGTACAAGACGTTCCCCTCTGCATGAGAGCAGCTCCTGACCTGAATGCTTCTTTCATAACTCTATACAATGTTCAGACTGGCTGTGCCCAGCTCTGTGGAAAGGAAAACCCGGGAATTGGCTTTTTCATTATCATTTCACCTCTTCCTAAGCTCTCTGCTGGGGGAGGTTAAAAAGAACATGGCAACACCACGTGCCAAAGTGTTTTCTCCAGAGTGCTTCATGGTTCACAAGATGGTTTGCATACAGCAAACTTTCTTCCCTGATGGAAGCTTTGGGCAACAACCCATGGACATCCAATGAAGCAGCTTGTTGGAAGATTTGGGACAGATCTAAGAAAGACCTTCGCACAGTGTGTAGTTAAACTATGGAACTCCCACCCACAGGAGGCAGCAATGGCCACCACCTTTGATGGCTTTTAAAGAGAATTAGACAAATTCATGGAGGAGGGAGCTATCAATGGCTAGTAGCCATGGTGGCTCTGCTCTGCTTCCACATTCAGAGGTAGCAACGCTTCTGAAAACCAGTTACAGGAAACCACAGGAAGGGAGAGTTGCTCTTGTGCTTGGATCCCACTTGTGGGATCCACAGGCTGTCCACTGTGAGAACAGGATGCCAGACCATATGAGCCATTCACCTGATCCAGCAGGCTCTTCTTATGATCTGACCTAGGGGGAGTGGGTGGTGCTGTGGTCTAAACCACTGAGCCTCTTGGGCTTGCTAATTGGAAGGTCATCTTACCTGGAGCTGCCAGTAGGGGGTGAAGTTGGCACTTTACCCTCTCCAAAGTGGGAAGAGGCCTTTCCCTGTTTGCTACCCCCTCATATAGGGGCAGTGTAGCACCCAAAGGAGGGTCTTTTGTGGCATCTCATCACATAGGCAGTTGCATACAAGAACTGCTGGGCCTTTGGGTGTCCTGGGCCCAGAATTGTGCTCTCCAGATGTTTTGGACTACAACTCTCATCATCCTTGATGATAGCCAATGCCAGCTACAGGAGCTGCTGGGAGTTGTAGTCCAAAACATCTGGTGGGCACCCAGCTAGCTACCCACTAGTGCAACAGTTCTCAACCTGTGGGTCCCCAGATGTTGTTAAGCTACAACTCCCATCATCCCTGAGCTCTGGCCTTGCTAGCTAGGGGTGATGGGAGTTGTAGTTCAGCAACATCTGGGGACCCACAGGTTCATAAAGGCTGCACTAGTGTGAGGGTCTTAAAGGAGCCAGCACTGTGGATCCTGCCTTAAAGAACCCCAGATTTCCTTGCGCTCACTCCTAATTTGCTCAATGCAGCATCTCTCATTTGGCAGCCTGGTTGCTGCTGCTTTCCAGATTCCCCACAGATGGCAATCAGGCCACGGGGTTTGGGGCTCTTGCCGTTCCCTGTATGCTATTAGCTCTCCATTAAGCAACAGATCTGACTCAGAGCCAGAAGCCGCTCTGCATTTCTCTGCACAATAAGCCTCTGCTTGACATGGTCTGTGATTGCTTTTTTAAAACTGCGCAGGGGGATCAGGTCCGTCATCCCCTGATAAGGTATCAGGTGACAGAGAGATCAGTGCCCACCCCATAAATCTGCAACTAATCCTTTGCAATCAATATTTTTCATTAAGAACCTGAGCAAGTCAGGCCATTATAGGAGGAAAATCTGTTTAGGTTGACACCTTGATGAAGTTATTCAGTGCAGGAGCTTAAGTCATTGAAAGGTAATAAAGAGCAGACAGAGCTTGAGGAGTCGGTTATGAGTGCAAGCGCCGGGCCAGAGAGGTTTATTTCAGTGGGGGGGAATTATCATGCTGATTTATCAAGGAATTAGGAGGAGCGGATGGCGCTGCCAGGGATGGCCCCAAGGCAAAGAGCTCCAGGCGGAGCCAGACCTTGGCCAAGGAAACCAAACACTGCCCTTTGCCAACTGGGCACCCTCCAGATGTCTTGGATTAAAGCTTTCAGCAGCCCCACCCAGCCTGTAGCCTAAAATATATGGGGGGCATTAGGTTGTTGAAGGCTGGTATAAAGCTATCATGTCCTCTTGGGTGGAGCTGAAGCTTGGGTAGAAGATTCAGGACAGCTAATGGAAAGTGCTTCTTCATGTGGTGCATAGTTAAACTATGGAACTCCCTCCCACAGGAGGGCAGTGTTGGCATAAGAACATAAGAAGAGCCTGCTGCATCAGGATAATCACAGATCTACTCCAGGGTCCTGTTCTCACAGTGGCCAGATAGATGCCTGTGGGAAATCAGCAAGCAGGCTTCGAGCACCAATTTGGATGGCTTTGACAAAGAACTGGGCAAATTCATGGAGCTAAAGGCTATCAAAGGCTACTAGCCACAATGGCTCTGCCTTCATGGTCGGAAACAGTAGTGCTTCTGAATACCACCTGCTGGAAACTAGAAGAGGGAATCATGCTTGTGGGGCTGCCTTTTGGCTTCCACGTCTTCAGTTCTCTGCAGGAGAACATAAAAGCATAAGAAGAGTCTGCTGGGTGAGGCTAGTGGTCCATCTAGTACAGCAGTGGCTTTCAACCTTTTTGAGACCACAGCTCCCTTGATCAACCACATTCTTTCTGCAGCTCCCCTGTGGAAGCCCCTTACACTGGGGTTCTGTTAGAGGACAAGTGTGAGTGGGGATTTCCCCGTTCCACCCTGCCTCTTTTTGACATCACTTTTGGCACACATGTAAAGGAGTGTGCATGTGTTGATGGGAACCCAAGTGATGCCACAGCTCTGCAGGGCCAAGCTGACACACTCTGCATGGCAGCCCACCCAACCTTTCCCAAAATTAGTGTCTACATGGTTGGGATGCACTCACCCATGCGGACCTCCCTATCCATCATTCAAGGCTTCACAATTTAAGAAGGATATTGACAAGCTAGAAGGTGTGTAGAGGACAAGCGAGATGATCAAGGGTCTGGACCCCAAGCCTTATGAGGAACAGTTGAGGGAGCTGGGTATGTTTAGCCTGGAGAAAAGGAGACTGAAAGGAGATGTGATAGCCATCTTCAAATATCAGTGCCACCTGCCAGAAAACATGAGAACTGAAGAAGAGGTTGCTGGATCAGGCCAATGGCCCATCCTGTTCTCATGGTGGCCAACCAGATGCCTGCGTGAAACCTGCAAGCAGGATCTGAGCCCAAGAGCCCTCTCCCCTCCTGCGGTTTCCAGCAACTGTATTCAGAAGCATTGCTGTCTCCAGCTGTGGATGCAAAACATAGCCATTTGGGCTAGTAACCATCTATATCCCTCTCCTCTGTGAATTTGTCTATATGAGAACAGGAGACAATCTGAGAATCAGAAGCATCCCAGTACCCCAGGCAGGAATACCTCCTCCAACCCAGAATTGCAGATGACGTGTTCAGGCACCCAGCTTTCTGCCTGCTCTGTGTGAAGACAGGCTGTGTTTTTCTTCTCCCTGTCTCTGATGTATTGACAGGAGGGAAACCAGCCTGTCTCCAGCATCCATCTCACTCCTCAGCCCATTTACCTTCCCAAAGTTGGAAAACCCTCCACTTCCCGCAGCTGTCAAATCCTTGCCAGCTTGCAATTGGGTAAAGACTCTGCCACTCTGACTGCAGCAGCCCCCAAGATTGCCTTGCCCAGCCAGTGTTTGTGGGTGGCTGTCACTGAACCTGGCCCTATCAATAATGGATGCTGGCAAACCTCAGAGAGTGCTAAAATTTCTCTTTCCCTGATGAATTATGAATGCAGGAGAGAACAGAGTGTGGCTCTGTCATGGAGGTTTTGCTCAGATGGTGTTTTAGGAAAAGCCTGCAATTGGCTTCTTTTGCATCTACCAAGTTTATTTGTGTGTTAAAAAGCCATTTTTTAAAATTACTAAGTTTCATCCTTAACTGACAGAAGGATGAATCTCCCATGGTAGACTGGTTATACCTTCATCTCAAAGCTGTAACTCAATGGAGCAGGTCAAGTGATGGCTCCAGAGTTGCAGTGGAATGTGTCTCATCCTCTTAACAAGGTCAGGTAGGAATTCTGAGTCTGTTGCTTGGAACACCAACAGCCGCCCTGAGCCTGGTTTTTGAACCAGGAAGGGTGGGGTATAAATAAAAAATTAATAATAATAATAATAATAATAATAATAATAATAATAATAATATATGCATGGGGCTTCTCTCAATGGAGGAGGAGGAATTATTAAGTTTCTCCCTCTCTCTCCTAACACTAGAACTCATGGACGTCCAACAAAGCTGAACGATGGAACATTTGGGATGGACAAAAGGAAGTCCTTCTTCATGCAGTGCAGACTTAAACTATGGAACTCACTCCCACAGGAGGTAGTGGTGGCCACCAACTCAGATGGCTTCAAAATATAATTAGACAAATTCATGGAGGAGAGGGCTATCAATGGCTACTAGCCACAATGGCTATCCTCTGCCTCAAGGGCGTAAATAGGAAATTGTGAAAAAGGAGACCCCATGAAAAGGACATTGTGGGGCATTGTGGCTTCTGCTGTGGGGGGCAGAATCTCAGATAATTGAGTACTTTCAATAATGCCAGCTGCTGGAAACCAAAGGAGGAGGGAGGGTTCTTGTGCCTGGATCCTTCTGGTGGATTTCCCATTTGGGAATCTGGTTGGACACTGTGAGAACAGGATGCTGGTTTGGATGGGACCCCTTTGGCTTGGCCCAGCAATCTGTTCTTAGATTCTTCCACTTGTCTGCTGCTGGAACAACATTCAAGCTGCCTTGTGATGGAGCTTAGCCACACTTACCTTTTGTCCCATGCTTTCTAGGCATAGGTTTGTGCTTTCCCAGTCTGTGTCCGAATGCACTTTAATTTTTTTTTTTTTTTGCCCCACTGCTTTCTCCAGAAAAGCCCGCTCTTTAACCAGTGGCAATTCTGGTTTTCTGTGGATTGTTGTTTGCTCTGATTCAGTGGTAAAGAGTGGGTTTTCATAACGTAAGCAGTAGTGGTTGAAAGCGCTTGGACACAGGCCCAGACACTGTGCCTAGAAATGAGCAAGAAAAATGTGTGGATGAGCCCTGAGTCTCCCTCCCAGTTTCCTTGGAGCTGTCCAGGGTACTGAATCCTAGCCTGAGCTGCTTGGAACTCTCTGCTCACAATGTCAGGCCAGGACTGTGGGCAAGTCGCAAAATGTGTGTTTTCCATTGCTTAGTTCCTGAGAATAGGAGTTTGGAAGTTCAGCATGCATGTATTGCTGCACTGACCCAGCAAAGGCTGAGCCTGGGCTTCTGGGACTGAAATCATGCCTGACTAAGCCAGAGGCTGATGTTGTCTATTCTCTGCTGTGCTTGAACTGGGTTCTGAAGCCTTTAGCTTATTGGGCTAGCTAGATCCCTTCCCCAGAGGTCCAAACCGTGCCATCCAGACTTCCCCTCATCCTCGCTGCTTGGCTTTATGGCTGGGGGGTTGTGTGCAATCCCAAAGTACAAGCAAATGGGTCTGGTGCTTTACGAGTGGTGCTGGGAGGAGGGAGAAAGGGCTGACATCCAGAACAGTTCCCAGTGGGAAGCTGCTCGTACTGGCATTCACAGCACAAAACTACAGGATAATTCCTGGCAGGAGAATAAACGGTCCTTATGTTGGCTTTGCAGGAAGGTATGCACAAATCTGGAAAGTCTGTTTTGAAGTGCACAGTGGCCCAGAATATGCCTGCTGTGTGCTTGACAGCCTGCTAGACTCAGAACCTTGGAGCACTTTTAAGGCTAAGATCAGGCTAACATGAGAAGCAAAGAAGGGTACATAAGAACATAAAGAGGTCCTGCTGGAACAGGCCAAGGGGGCCCATCTAGTCAAGCAACCTGTTCTCACAGTGGCTGATCAGATGCCTGTGGGAAACCAGCAAGCAGGATTAGAGCACAATAGCAGTCTCCCCTCCTGTGATTTCCAACAGCTGGTATTTGGAAGCATTGGTGCCTCCAACTGTGAAGGCAGAGCAAAGCCATCATTGGGATAGGAGAGGCATGTTGGTGTGAATGCGCTCTTTTGCTTTCAGAGAGGAGTGCCACCCTGAGACTGCTCCAACCTCAGAAGCTGGGTTGCATTTTGAGCAGAAGCTGCCGAGAGTGCAGGAAGGAGCTGGCTTCCTTGTGGGTGTTGGGTGGAGATCAATCAGTGGCTCGAGACAGAGAATCCCACTTACTTGCCCCACCACAGCACTAAGCATTGTGTAACGTGACCCCACCCCCACCCCACCCGCCGTGTGTGCCTTGAGCAGCTTTATTCTGAATGTTTGGCACTGATGACATGAATCAAGTAATTTTTGTTCCCAGTAATGAATAGCAACACCCAAGAACAAGGCACAGTCCCACAGGGAACATGATGGGGGCACGTTTTGTAATTAGGAAAAAAGAAAGATGAAAGGATTTTGCAAAATTGCCTGTAATTACAAGTGTCTTTGGCTTTCTTTTAACCTGAAAATAAGGGGAATAATTCTGAAAACAGCATGGTGTCATTATATACAAAGAGGCATCTCACCTGGGGTTGCTAAGTAGCAAAGGTATTGCTAAGAGCGCTGCCCAATCCACACATAGTTACTTGGAAGTTGATACTATTATTTTATTTATTTATTGCATTTATATGCTGTCCTTCCTCCCAAGGGAGTGCAGGGTACCAAAATAGATATACAGGTGTGTGTGTGTGTGTGTGTGTGTGTGTGTGTGTGTGTGTGTGTGTAACAGATGAAAACATTCTATTAAAAAACCCTACAGTTAAAACATGTTTCCATCCAATGATCTTGAGGTTGCCAGGAAAAGTCTTCTTTAGCCCCCACAAAATGCCTGGCTAAAAGTCCTCCTGAAAGTGAATAATGATGCTGACAGGCACACTTCAATGTGGCTGGCTTGCTCCCAGGTTCGTGCTTGTGCATAACCTGGTAAGTCAAGGCAATGGTCTTGCTAGTTCACAGCTGTAGCAGCATAATATAGTCATGATCCAGGATACACACTCCCAGGAAGCAAAGTCAAAAGCACAAGAACTGCAGCTGAAAGAAGCAGTAATGCTCCACCACCAAATGCATCCCCCACCCCAGCAGGCTGCTTCCAATAACCACAAGGACACTGGCTGACAACTCCCTTGTGTAACTAGGGATGGGGCAAGAATTCAATTCAGTTTGCCTTTAATGGTGGACATACCTAGTTTGCACTTTCTGAAACAATATGCCATTTCAGAGCAGTTCCTCAGACAAGTCATGTGCAGGGAAATGCATCTACTGGGGCTAATGTGTGCATAGAAGTGCATGTGTTAGTGAAAATAACATAGCAAAATGCATTGTGCATTGTGCATGGGGAAGCTGCTTTGCAAAAAATGAGTCTGTTGGGCGAAGTTGCATACAAAAAGGTGCGCAATGGGATAAAGTTACACTAAAATGCTGGTAGATTTTCATGATTCCACAAACAGATATGGTAATATGGAGAACTGAGCTTCAGACTAGAAAAATAAGAAACTGAACTGATTTCCCCATCCCTACCTGTGACCCAGGCATAAAAGGTGCCAACCATGGTGGTGGTGATGACATCACAGAAGATCTCCTGTGATCCTTATCTTCCCCTTACATTATTTAATGGGGTTGCCAGGAACAGGCTAGAACGCTTCTCCCATCAAAGCCTCCCTTGGGCAAACTTTTTGAGTTTCTGGTCCATGGTTTCTCCTGGCTTGGGAGGCACCAATACAACACCTTGCCAAGGGCACAAGGGAGCCTAGGTGCACCTCTGGCCTCCACAGCTGGAGGCAGCAATGCCCAGGAGTCAAGGCAGCACAAGGTTTGGGTCAGCAGCACTGGGAAAGTGACATTTCCCAGTGCTTCCCAGTCAGAGAAGGCAGGTGGTGGGGAAGAGCCAACAGAGGGAGAGCCTTCTTTATGTTTTCAGGCTCTTCCAAAGTTCCTATGCTTTTTGTTGCTGTGGATGCACACACAGAGATGACCCTTTGGGTCCCTTCCAACTCTACATTTCTATGATTCTTTGCCTCTCCTAACCTCGGCCTGCTCCCCCTTCCCCAGAGCTCTCTCCATTTTCTGGGTAATGGAACTAGTTTCTTTGTTGTTATTCTAATCTTCTTAGTGTAAATGGTTTGTCCATCTGGCTTCGCAAATCAGACTTCCGTCATCACGGCCACCAACAATCTGTGTCAGTCAATTCCCACTTTCACAAAGGAGCCCCTCCCTCCCTCCCCTCACCCCCAGCTTCAGCAATTGCAGTGGGAAGTGCTGATTTTGCAGAGCTTCTCAAAAGAGAGTCCTGGAAAGGATGGCAATCACTGACCTCAGAAGAAGAAATTTAACTCTCCAAATTGAAGGCAATGAGTGAAACCATTTCTCCTCTAGCTGGGTGTCTGACTGTAGAAGTGCCCTGTAAGTAAGGCAGCATCAGGCAGCCTGGAGAAATGATGCACTCATTTCTTCATTTTGCAACATTTCTTGATTGTCTGGATCTGCTGGAGTTTTTGGATGCTCTTTGCATTTCCTCTCCAAGGCCAGGACAGAGGAACACAGTCCAGCCACTTCGCTATCATTACTGAGACCTGCAGGTATAGGGAGGTATATAAATTATAATAATAATAATAATAATAGTAATAGTAATAATAATAATAATAATAATAATAATAATAATAATAATAATAATGCAGTAATGATAGCGAAGTAGCTGGACTGTGTTCCTCTGTCCTGGCCTTGGAGAGGAAATGCAAAGAGCATCCAGAAACTCCAGCAGATTCAGACAATGGCAAACAGATTATTTTCCAGGAGTGGCTGCAATGAGTGTGTCTAAGTGGTACTCTGAGATCTCCACTGGTGTTAAGAGTATTTCTGGGTAGAATTCAGAATGGCAGTTCTGAGCCATAAAGCCAGCAGCATCCTGAGACCAGAGTGCCTTCTTCCCCCAGAAGAACCTGCTTGTTCACTGAGATCTTGTGAGTTCTTCCTCTCCTCCTTCTATGGAACATTTGCAGAATTTGTTCTCGAAGCAAAAATGTGATGGTCTGCCTATGATCTGCTTGTGAAATGAGGTGGCCTCCAGTGTCTGCCAAATTAAAGGCTGAGCATCTACATCAAGAGAACCACATCAATTGTACAATTGTACAATTTGATGATTCTCCTGCACTGCCGGGGGTTGGACTAGATAATGCCCGGGTCCCTTCCAACTCTACAATTCTATAACAGGTGTCAGACTTATTTTGAATATTTACTGAAGCAATTTAGGGCATCACCAGCTAAGAGAGTGGCTTAAACAAAAATAAAGAACAGAATTTTGCAGCTAAGCTCAAGCATTAAAAAAATGGCAGTGGTACGACCCAGTTGCATTAATTTCTCATAATGAGGAGGTGTCAAAGTGTTTAGCTCAACTGCCTCCACATCTCTACGAGAGGAAAGATTCCCATACCTGAAGATCAGCATATTGCCTGGGAAGCAGTTTTATAAATAAAAATAAACCAGGCACAGGGGTTCTTGAAACAGCAGCAGCAGCAGATTAGAAATTCTCCCAAATCCATCCTCTCTGTTCCTCCCCCCCAAAAAAATAATTGCTTTGAGCGCTATGCTGGGACTCCTTCCTGTCTGAGCCCAGATTGTGGGTGGTCAAGCAGAGGCCACACAATGAACTTCCCAAGCCCCACTTTTCCTGCCACAAGAGGATCACTCCATTTGCCCTCCTGGGGAGGTCTATGTGGTTCTGCAGGTCCCCTCTGGGTCAAAGTGGACCAGGCACTCATTCTTCAACTGCAGCCAGCTAGTGGCTTCCATCACTCCAGCCCACTGCCTCTTGCCCCCTGGGCTTTGCCTGGCCCCAAGATGGCAGTCAAAAGGCACAGCATTGGAGGGTTCCTCCTGGGCTGACTTTTCATGCCTCCCTGGACAGCCCCCAGCCTCTCCTTGCTTGCCCAACTCCTCCCCAGTCCTGCCTAGGTCCCCCCCACCTCTGCAAGATCTCCCTTCTTCCTGCTTCCTCCACCCAGCTCCTGCCCAGCATCCTCTTCTGGTCTTTGGGGCTGTGACATTTCTTTGGAGGTTTGCTCTTTTCCTCAAGCCTTGCTCTCCTTCTCTCTTGCCTTAAGGCCAAATAATACACGGCTTTAAAAAAAAAAGTTAATAGACAGCCTTGGGCAGGGAGGTGTCAGCCATTCATACCAGGACACTAGGAGAAGAGGAGTTTTACCCAGCCTTCACTGTTTTCAGCTTTGGCATCACCAACTGGAGCTGTTCCCTGACAGGCTGCTCCCAAGAGCCAGGATTGGGTTGCTTGGCCAGCAGCACCAGGCAGCTGCCCCACAGCAGCCCTGTGGGCAAATCTAGCTGGTGGCCAGTCCCTCATGCTAGCAGCAGGGAGGCTTCCAAACTTGGTCCACCTGCTGCTCCTCGGTTTCAGTCAGCTGCTCCTGATGTTCCTGGCTTGCAGCTATATTCAGCTCTCTGACATTCTGGGAAATTGAGAGCAATTCGCCCTCGGAACGCAGATCGCAGTTTTGCGCCAGCCAGTTCCAGCTGCCGAGTGCCGCGCCAACGTCTCCTGCAATCCCAGGTTAAGCACCCTCTAAGCAGCCTCTCTCCCTGCTTATAATTAATATTGATTTTGTGTAGTCAAAATATAGCGGTGTGGCTTAATTTTGTTGCTAAGAATTTTGACGCGAGTGTTCCTGAAGATTAACATTGGGCTTAATGGTGGATTTGGAGGCTACAGAATGAGGCTGCTGGTTGGGCTCTGTGTCTGGGCTTGTGGCAACCCCACAGATGCATGGGGAGATGGGGAGGCTGCAATTGCTCTTCCCTCCTTAGCGCTTCTTGTGAGGGGGAGGAACGTTCTTTCTTTCTTATTCAGCAGAGCTCTGGTTGTTCCCCAGGCAGGAAGCTCTGCCTGAGGACACAAAAGCACACACACACACACACACACCGATTGGGATGCAGCTTTTAATTGCAGCATCATGCTACTTTTGCTAAAAGAAAACGTCCACAGCAAAGTCCTGTACATCGTGAATAGGGAACCTGCTCCTCTCCAAATGCTGAAAGAAAGAAAGTCCTTCT
The DNA here is from genome assembly GCF_964252035.2 of Podarcis erhardii. NCBI lineage: Eukaryota > Metazoa > Chordata > Lepidosauria > Squamata > Lacertidae > Podarcis > Podarcis erhardii. The sequence continues at coordinate 29,975,341 of NC_138503.1, forward strand.
TCGTATAGCACAAAGTTAAACTATGGATCTCAGCGTTGATCCACAGTTACCATTCCTCCATGTTTTCCAGGCACAGCTTGAACTTTAAGGCTCCTTGTCCAAATGCCCCCCTCCTTCTTGAGCTTTCCCGGCGATAATCCAGTCTTTAAAGCTCAGTCAGAGCAAACAACATGGAAAACATGAATTGATGTTTTATCCTATTGAACGCTAAAGAGTAGATTTTCATGGGGAAAGTTCCAGGGCAAAAAACAAAAAAAACCCACAATGCTCAAACACTGATCTTTTAAGTGTGGACTTGTTCAATAGGTAAGTGTGGATAATCCCCCCCCCCCCCACACACACACACCATGAGGCAAATGCATGTAGGAGAGGGCGATTGAAGGCTACTAGCCATGATGGCTATGTTCTGCCTCCACAGTTGCTGGAAATCACAGAAGGAGAGAGGGCTCTTGCACTCAGGTCCTGCTTGAAGGTTTTCCACGGGCATCTGGTTAACCACTTTGAAAACAGGACGTTGGACTAGATGGGTCATTGGCCTGATCCAGAAGGCTCCTCTTTCATTCTTATGGGCTTCAGTTCCCATCACCATTCTCCCTGACCATGGGCCATGTTGGCTGCTAGGGCTGATGGGAGTTAGAGTCCAGCTACATCTGGAGGGCCACACTGCTCTCCACTGCTGTGCCTAACTTGCATGCAGTATACCTTGTGCAGCAGGCTAGTTTCTACACACACTTCTTGCTGTTCTCCATCCAGGCAAGCAAGAATAATATAGAATGGTAAAGTTGGAAGGGACCAGGAGGGTCATCTAGTCCAACCCCCAATGTGGGGTTTGAACCCATGACTCTGAGTTTTAAGAGTCTCATGCTCTACCAACTGAGCTATCAGCAGGATCAGAGTTAAAGCACATGTTCTAGCCATGTAAAAACACTCAATACCCTCCAACTGCCCCGAAAATGCCAGGACAGTCCCAAAAACTCTCTAGCCATCATGGCTAATCATGCTGACACTGAGATTCCCGTTCAGCTCCGCAATGATTAACAGCAGCAAGAGAGCAGAAGGGAAGGCTGCGGAGAGAGGAGCCTCCATTCCCCTCCCCAGCCAGCACTCTCCCCTTCCTTTCCCCAGCTGGTGGCTGCCATGGAGCATGTGCAGAGTGGCAGGGCTCCTGGGAGAGGAGAGAGGGTGGGTAGGGGAAAGGTTGGCTGTGGTGCTGGCGGCGGCGGCAGCACTGCCTCTTTGGTGGGCCCATCATCCTGGGCACTAGAGCAGGAGGCGGCCAGTAACACCCACAGGCTGGTGAGTCGCTGGGGGAGTGGCAAGAGGGGAGTCAGAGCGCAACTCCTGGCAACCCCCTTGGGCGGGGGAGTAGCGAAGCTATTGCCGCCATTTTGCTTGAGGGCAAGAGTACGCCAAGCAGAAAAATAGAGAATTCATGTGTGCATGGGCTAGAGACCCAAATATGAGCGGGTGAGCAGAAGTGTGGCGATAGACCACACGCATGACAAGTAGCCAACCAACCAACCAGCGCACATGCCCGGCTTTTCTCCTGTCCCAGAAGTAAGATGATTTGGAAGCTGCTGGGCAGGGAGGGGGGTGCCACAGAGACAAAGGTAAGACTCCCATACTGAGGAAAGTGTATTGGGGGCAGCAGACTCCAGAGGGTCTTCCATGCAGGAAGCCCACTGACGAGCCAAAACATCATTCCTCCCCCCCCCCCAACACACATAACCAACCTTACCTCCCTCAAGCGCAGGACCAGCCTGAGCCCAGGCAAGTTTACTCAGAAGGGCGCTGTGGGTTAAACCACAGAGCCTAGGACTTGCTGACCAGAAGGTCGGCAGTTTGAATCCCCACGACGGGGTGAGCGCCCGTTGCTCAGTCCCTGCTCCTGCCAACCTAGCAGTTCGAAAGCACATCAAAAGTGCAAGTAGATAAATAGGTACCGCTCCGGCGGGAAGGTAAACGGCATTTCCATGCGCTGCTCTGGTTCGCCAGAAGCGGCTTAGTCATACTGGCCACATGACCCGGAAGCTGTACGCCGGCTCCCTCGGCCAATAAAGCGAGATGAGTGCCGCAACCGCAGAGTCGGTCATGACTGGACCTAATGGTCAGGGGTCCCTTTACCTTTAAGGAGCCCCCGTTTAGTTCAATGGGGTTTCCATCATCCAGGAGTGGCAGGGCTTCAGTGGGTGGGTGTGGGGGCAGAACCTCCAACATTCCTCAGATCAAATCCTCCCCTTTTTTCACCTGAGGAATATTGGAGGGTGTGGGGAGCAGGATCAGTGAAAGGTGTGGCCTGGGGAAAGTCCTGAGGGCCACAGAGAAAAGCCCGGAGGCTGCATTTGGCCCCCAGGTTCCCCATTCCTGGGCTTAGCTTTGCATGCAGCAGGGCCTGACCAATGAGAACCCAGAGACCCAGTTGCAGCTGGAGCATTTCATACTGGGCAAGATGGCCTGATAATGTAAGGTCCTCTTTCTAGGCTGCAGGAAGGACGAGGCTTTAAAAGAGGATTAGAGAAATTCATGGAGGAGGGGGCTATGAATGGCTACTACCCACGATGGCTGATTTCTGCCTCCACAGTCACAGGCAGCAAATACTTCTGAATAAAAGTTGCCAGTTACCAGAGGAGGGGCTTTTGTGCTCACATCCTGCTTGTTGGTTTCCCACAGGCATCTGGCTGGCTGCTGTAAGAGCAGGATAGCTCAGTAGGTACAGCACAAAACTCTTAATCTCAGGGTCACAGGTTTGAGCCCAATGTTGGGCAAAAGATTCCTGGATTGCAGGGAGTTCGATTAGATGAGCCTTGGGGTCCTTTCCGACTCTACAATTTTATGATTCTATGACAGGATGCAGGACTTGGTAGACCATTGGGCTGCTCCAGAAGAAGAAGAAGAAGAAGAAGAAGAAGAAGAAGCAGCAGCAGCAGCAGCAGCAAGATAGCATGGCTTGCAAACTGTTGATTATTCTCTCTCAATTCAAGCAAGGGGGGGGGTCTCTTTGCATCTAGATCCATTCTCAAGCCAAATGCCTGAAGCCAGCCTTCCAATGGAAGTGTGTCAAATACCAGCAGCGGATTCCAGATTGGGGGGAGGGGCACTGTTTTCCTGCCTACACTTTCTACTTCTGAGCTGTGGCTCATGCTTATGAGAGTGCCCTCTTTTGTTTTTCTTTTCAGCTGTGAAAACCTCCCAGTGGTGCAAATGGCTGGGCTCTGGTGCTTTGTAGGCAGCTGGTTCTGTGTCTGTGGGGGGAGCCCCGCCACTGCAGCAAAGAGCCCATGACTGAAGCAAGCACTTTGCTGAGAAAATCAAGGACCAGATGGATTAGGGGATTAGGAACAGAATTAATTACTAATGACTTGTGTGGAGCCCCTATGCTTGGCAGTCATGACTTTGTGTTCGTGGTCCTCTGTGAGGACAGCAGGTCGGGGTGGGAGTAGGAGCGGTCTCACCCACCCCACACGCCATAAGCCCCCTTTTGCTTTCCCCCACCCCATCCCTTGAATGTCTCAGCAATCCCAGCAAATCTTCATAGTGTGCCGATTCTCAAGGCCCTCTTGGAATGTTGGTTACAGCAAGGGAGCAGCTCTGTGTCCACAGAATGCAGCTGCCCTTTGCTTCCTTGTGATTTCTGAACATTTCCCCTGAGAGTCTCTCTCTCTCCAGTGATGGCCCTTCCCCAGGATCCTGGCCCTCCTACATGGACCACCTCTCATAATAATGGAATGATCTGGGCAGAGCCAGAAGCTCATGGAGCCTTCTTCAAAAGTTCTTGCTGACTTCCTCTGAGTAATTCTGTTTGCTTTTCAATTGGCTGCAGAGAATCCCACTTGCTAGCAGGAGAGCAATTTGCCTCTAGCATTATGAAGACTGGGGCAGAGGAATAGCTCATTCTCTGCACCCCCACACCCCAATAAAGAACAGGCCTGGAGATGCAGCCCAAGGAAGAAAGTTGAGAGACCAGGGTTCAAATCTCCACTCAACCATGAAACCCACAGGGTGACCTTGGAGGCCAGTCACAGCCTCTCTGCCTAACCTACCTCACAGAACTCTTGTGGGGATTAACTGAGGAGGGGAGAACCATGTGTGCCACCTTGAGGTCCTTGGGAGGGAAGCTGGGGTAGAAATGCATGAAATAAATATAAATAAATAAATAAAAATTATGGTGCCCATAAAGGGCCAGCCCTCCCATTGGGCAAAGGGAGTCTGGCCCCTCAGACAGCAGGTGTAGCAGCCTTCTGGCCTTCCTTGCCATTCTCCTCCATTGGAAGGCAGAGCTAGGTGTGGCACCCATGAGGCCTGCCCTGTGCCCCCCAAAGGAGCCAGCTGCCCTCAGGGGGAGGAGACCATCCTCTTCCCAGGGTGGAAGATTCAACTCCCAGCCTGGTCAGATTCTGTGAACTGCAGTGTGAGACGGTTGCCCTCTTGCCCTTTGCCTTGTGGGAATGTTCTGGGGTGCAGGAGAGGATATATTGACTAATTATATCCTTATCCAACTTGTACTAACAAGTTCCCAAAATATCAGCAGAGTTTATAGACATTCCCCTTTAAGTTCGCAACGGTAACGCTTGCACAGGTTCGCTAGAACCTCTATAATAATTACTCTGGTAATTTCCCCTTTTGTTCCCTCTTAAAATACAAGACACGACACAGTCTTTATAAAAGTATAAAAGAGTTTACTCACGTTCTGTTCACAATATGATCCCAGAAGGTAGGCAGGCTTAAAAAGGTTACATGCACTTAGAATCTATCTTGTAGCAAGATAGTACTGTCCTCTCTTGGCTGGGAGCCAAGAGGGCATGTTGCTCCTTCAGAAGATGAAGATGGCAGAGAGGCAAGAGGCAAGAGGCAAGAGGCAAGAGGGAAGAGAGAGAGTGGCTGCCTGCCCTGTGCTTTTATCATTACCTGCACAGGTGAGGCCACACCCACCTCTGGTCACATGCGGAGGAAGTCCGTCCCCAGGAAGTTTACCTGCTTGCTGGACAGACATCCCTCCCCATGTTCTAACATGTACACTCTAGGAATGTTGTCATTGACTGCTCCTGTGTTTACATCCCACATACCCCTTCTCAGGCAATACAACATACACAAAACATAAACAACTTTATTCAACCACCCAGAGTCCCAGCTTGACACGTAGATTCTGGAAACTCTCTCTTGGTAGGGGTTTCGTCAGGATGTCAGCAGTCATCTCTTGGGTGCTGCAGTAGGATAGTTCCACAAGTCCATCCTGGATCATCTGGCGTATGTAGTGGTATTTAACCCCAATGTGTTTTGTTCTGGCCAGGAACTTCTCACTCTGCGTCAGCTTCAGGCAACTTTGATTGTCCTCTAGCAAGCTGACAGGCCCTTTTCTCACCAACCCAAAGTCCTTTATGAGTTGATCAAGCCAGGCGATCTCTCTGCAGGCTTCTGTTGCTGCAACGTATTCTGATTCTGTGGAAGATAATGCTACACAGCTCTGTTTATAACTGCCCCATGAAACAGGTCCATCACCAAACATGAAAACATGACCACTTGTTGATTTATAATCAGCATTATCCCCAGCCCAATCCGCATCAGTATACCCAACCAACTTAGGATCTCTGACGGCTGGTAACCTTAATTTACAATTCATGGTACCCTTCAAATATCGCACCACCCTCTTTACACCTGCCCAATCATGCTCGGTGGGAGAATTCACTTTTCTGCTAAGAATCCCCACAGCATTTGCTAAGTCAGGTCTACATGTGGTAACTAAATACAAAAGTTTACCAATCGCCGACCTGTAGTCATTGTTGTCTGGCAACTGCTTCGAATCCTGCTGATTCTTCAGGAAGTCAGTAGCCATCGGTGTAGCAACTGGATGTGCGTCTTGCATCTGCATGTGCTCAATCAGCTCGTGGATCTTCTGTCTTTGGCTGAGAAGAAATGAGCCGTCCTCTTCTCTTTCCACCTGGATCCCGAGGTAGTACTGGACATCTCCTAGCTCCTTGACCTCCACCTCTTTGCTAAGGTGTTTTACTATCTGTGTATAGTCTTTCTCACTTGCTGTGGCAATAATCAGGTCATCAACAAAAGCTAAGATATATGAGAATTGTCCATTATTTGACTTACTGTACAAGCACTTATCAGCGTCGCCTTGCTTGTACCCAAGTTGCATCAGCATTTTATGCAACTTCTGGTTCCAGGCTCTAGCAGCCTGTTTAAGTCCATAAAGTCCTTTCTGCAGTTTGCACACTAAATGTGCCTCATGTGGTTTCACAAAACCTTTAGGCTGTTTCATATAAATTTCTTCAGAAATCTGCCCGTGTAGAAAAGCGGTAGCAATGTCTATGTGTTTCACTCTCATTTTCTTGGAGGCTGCAATGCTTAAAAGCATTCTTACGCTGCTGTACCTCACGGTTGGTGCAAAAACTTCATCATAGTCTTCACCAAAACGCTGTGAAAATCCCTGTGCTACAAGTCTAGCTTTGTAGCGCTGCACTTCTCCTTCTGACCCCTTCTTAACCTTGAAAACCCATTTACTGCCAATGGCCTTCTTACCGGGAGGCAGCTCAGTGAGTGTCCAGGTCTTGTTCTGATGCAGTGCATCCATCTCCTCCTGCGCGGCCTTCCTCCAGAGACTGGCTTCTGCAGCTGGCATCTCCTGTATCTCTTCCCAAGTGGAAGGTTCTTGTGGAAACGCCGACCCTGCAAAGTAGGACAACCGTAATGGTGGGACACCTTTGTTGGTTCTGGACGAGCGCCTGACCTCTGGTTCTGCGACCGCATCAGCTTCCTCATCCTCCTCCAACGCAGGCATGTCCCCATCTGAGTCCTCATCTTCGTCTCTGGTGCCGCCAGGGTTCTGGTCCTCTGCGTCTTCTGGTGCGTCGCCTGTAGGGGGCGCTGTAACACTCGAAGGCAGATTAGTACTTTGTGGGGTCTCAAAAGGGAAATATACAAACTCTTGAGTCCTTTCTGACTCATCGGAAGAATCCACAACAGTGTTCTTAGTGTCTACTTTTCCATATTCATCAAAATAAACCGCATGGTATGCATTTGTCTTACCAGTTTGTAAGTCCATAATTCTATATCCTTTGCCTCCAGAGGCGTATCCCACCAGGATACCTGCTTTTGCCCTGGAGTCAAGCTTGTGTCTGTGTTCCTTGGGCACGTGGAAGTAACACGGACTTCCAAACACACGTATGTGCGACAGATTGGGAGCTTTCCCATGCCAAAGTTCAAATGGTGTGCGCTCTGCACCTTTAGTTGGCAGTCTATTCTGCAAATAGACCGACGTGTACACTCCTTCGGCCCACAGCTTCTGTGGCAAACATGCATCCTTTAGCATGCACCTTATCATGTCCATAATGGACCTAAACTTTCTCTCAGCTATGGCATTCTGCTGTGGTGTGTAAGGAATTGTGGTTACGTGTGCAATTCCTTCCTTGGCCAGGAGAGCCTGCATTTCATTTGAGCAGTACTCACCTCCATTGTCGCTCATTAGCACAGCTGGAGCTCTCTGGAATTTGCTCTTGACCATGGCAATGTATTCCTGGAACTTGTCCACTGTCTCACTCTTCTCTTTGAGGAAATACACAACACAAAATCTTGAAAAGTCATCCAGAAATATTAAAATATATCTATTCTTTCCCAGTGAGGGAACATTCATGGGTCCACATATGTCAGTGTGCACTATGTCAAGCACTTTGTTGCTTCTTTGTTCTGCACAACGTGGAAATGAAGGTTTTACAGCCTTCTCAGTAATACAGCTTATGCACTTTGCTGGAGCTTTGTTGCTCTGCTTTACCTGCAAACCTCTTACAAGATCTCTTTTCTGTAGATCCAGAATGACGTTGGTGTCTCTATGTCCAAGCCTTCTGTGCCACAGGTCCAGATCTGCTTCATCCTTCTGGCTGGAATGTGCCACTTTTGCAGACTGATTCTCTGAAAGATCAAGCTCATATACACCATTGATTAGCTCTGCTTGAGCAAACACTTTGCCATTTCTAGTCACCTTGCATTCTCCATTTCCAAATGTGATCTTGTCCAATGTGGACACGCTGATTAAATTGCAGCTCAGCTCTGGAACATACAAAACTCTAGAGATTGTGTTCTCAATGCATTCATTGTTTATATTGCATTTCAGACTCATGGAACCTGCACCTTTTGCTTTAACAATGTTGCCATCTGCAATTTCAATTTCAGATCCTTCTTCATCATTTATCTCATTAAAATAGTCCTTTTTATATGAAAAATGCGAACTGGCACCTGAATCTAAAATCCATTTATTACGTCTATTTTCACGATTCTGGACAGTTAAATTCCTTTCTTGCAGTAGCCATGTGCATTCACATTTCCCCTTCTTTTCTCCTTTTGGCTGAAAGGGGTGGGGTTTCTTGGCTTTAGGAGCCCTGCAATTCTTTGCAATGTGTCCTTCTTTGTTACAATTGAAACAAATCACTTTCTTAGGCATCTCTTTGGACTTTGTACATTGCCTAGATGCATAACTGCTGTCCTTGCTTCTAGCATTTCTCACTGGAGATTCAGCTCTATCTCTGCATTCTTCTTTTAAATAACCAATCAAGTCTTTAAAAGTCAGACCTTGTCTATGATCCATCAAACTTACAAATGCGCTAAAGCGTGGTCCAAGTGATGATAACAAAAATGCTATCTTTGTATCTTCATCAAAAGCTTTGGGAGTCAAATCAATTCTCTGAATAATCTCAGTGAACTTGTTGATGTGCTCTGTGAATTCCTCTTTTGAATTCATCCTCACTCTGGTTAATTTACACACCAAGTTTCTGAAGCAGTTTATGCTAGATTCTCCATACACGCGCTCAATATCTCTTAAGATTTGAGATGCATCATCTGTACTATTTATTAATGATAGCTGCTCATCGCGAAGTCCACTCAAAATTATGTGTCTAGCTTCGCTGTTCATGCGTTTCCAAGCACTTATCTTGGCTAAAGCTTCCTCAGACGATCCCGTAGGTTGAGGGTTTAAAGCTTCCAAAATGTGCTTATAATCTAAACATGCTATCAAGCGCTGCTTCCAGTGCATGAAATTGTGTTCATTCAGCACAGGCATTCCTAGCTTTGCATCACTATCAAAAGCTGCTCTAGCCATCTTAAAATCCAAAAATTTGAAAATTCTTCAAAATTTCAAAATTTCTCAAAATTTTAAAATCAAAATCTCAAAAATCTAAAAATGCAAAACAATTCTTCACTGCCTTGGGTCACTGTGAACTCTGAGGGAAGGGGGGGGTTGCTTAATCCCCACTGCACAATGGAACAAAGGACCATGTGCTTACCAGGAAGTTAACTCAGAAAAATACTACTCAACTCAAAATCACAATCCAACGCAATCCTTCAAAAATACGCAGAAATATGCAATACTGGGGCCAATAACCCTTTGTGGGAATGTTCTGGGGTGCAGGAGAGGATATATTGACTAATTATATCCTTATCCAACTTGTACTAACAAGTTCCCAAAATATCAGCAGAGTTTATAGACATTCCCCTTTAAGTTCGCAACGGTAACGCTTGCACAGGTTCGCTAGAACCTCTATAATAATTACTCTGGTAATTTCCCCTTTTGTTCCCTCTTAAAATACAAGACACGACACAGTCTTTATAAAAGTATAAAAGAGTTTACTCACGTTCTGTTCACAATATGATCCCAGAAGGTAGGCAGGCTTAAAAAGGTTACATGCACTTAGAATCTATCTTGTAGCAAGATAGTACTGTCCTCTCTTGGCTGGGAGCCAAGAGGGCATGTTGCTCCTTCAGAAGATGAAGATGGCAGAGAGGCAAGAGGCAAGAGGCAAGAGGCAAGAGGGAAGAGAGAGAGTGGCTGCCTGCCCTGTGCTTTTATCATTACCTGCACAGGTGAGGCCACACCCACCTCTGGTCACATGCGGAGGAAGTCCGTCCCCAGGAAGTTTACCTGCTTGCTGGACAGACATCCCTCCCCATGTTCTAACATGTACACTCTAGGAATGTTGTCATTGACTGCTCCTGTGTTTACATCCCACATGCCTGAGGGAGCAAAATGCTTTGAGTCAGCCAACGGCTAAGCCTCCCTTCTCCTACAGCAATCCTCTCCTGCCTCCGCCCCCAGTAAATTCTTCCTTTTCCTCCAGGCCTGCCCACCCACCCAAAACCAAGCCCAGTCAAGACCGACACAGCTCTAATTGGTATCAAGCTGGCTAGGGGTCTCTAATTAGTGAGCCTATTGAACTCTGCTCAGCTTTGGGACACAATTAAAAGTTTGCCCTAATTAAACCAGGGTAATTAATAAAGCTGAAATTTCTCGGAGAGTAATTAATCAAGGAATTCAGAACAAATCAATGTGGGCAGAGAGAAGCATAGAAATGAGGGAGAAGCTGCAGCAAGAGAGGGAGGGAGGGAGGGGTGTAGTTTGCCCTGCCCAGGAACATAGGAAGCTCCTTTATGCCAAATCAGCTGGGCCATCTAGCTCAGTATTGCTGGCACTGACTGGCAGCTGCTCTCCAGGGGTTCAGGCAAAGTGGCTTTCCCAGTCAAACTGAGAACTGAACCTGGGACCTTCTGCATGCAAAATGAGGGCTCTTCCATAGAGCCATAGCACCAGTCCCCTTCCATCCCAATATCCTGGGGGTCAGGGAACTTAGAAGATAACATGAGAGCATCAGAGGAGCCTGTGGAACAGCCAGAAGGCTCATTTAGTCCAGCATCTGTTCTTGCAGTGGCCAACCAGATGCAGGACCTAAGCACAGCACCAGCATCTCTGCCCACTTGTGATTCCCAGCAACTGGCAATGTTCAGAGGCATTTACTGCCTCTGACAGTGGAGGTAGAACATAGGTTGCATTATCCTCTGCGAATTTGTCAAACCCCTGTTAAAAGCCATATAAAGTTAGAGGCCATGACCACATCCTGTGGGAACGAATTCCCTGTGCACAGTACTTCCTTTTGTCTGTGCTGAATTTCCCATCAATTCTGCTTCATTGGATGAGCCTGCTGCGTTCCAGTAGCAAGAGGAAGATAAACTTCTTTTCTACCTGCTACTTCCACACCACTTATAATTCTATACACCTCTCTCATGCCTCCTCTGAGCCAGGGTTCAGCAGCAGGCAGACACATGCCAGGGAACCGGTGGCCTAATGTTAAAGAAATGAGGGCAGCTGACGCAGAGGCACACCTGGGAACTAGATGGGGAGGAGCAGGGGTGCCTTCCTGGGGGACTTAATACCAAGCAACCTCCTGGGAGAGGCTTCATTAGAAACCCTGGGGAGCAGCTGCCAGTCAGTGTAGACAAAGCCTCTCCTCCTCCCGCAGGGGAGGGATTGTGATCGGGAGCCATTCCCACACTTTGCAGGGGGCGTTCTAGCCCCTGCTTGCCATCACTGCTGCCGCGCCGCACTCCCCAGGCAGCCTACCAATCGAGGGGAGGCTCGGGGGTGGGGTTTAGCTGCTGAAATGCGGCCACGGCAGCTACTTCCCCTCATTGCGCTGCCAGGTTTCAACAGATCACCCACCCAACCTTCCCTTTAGTTCATCGCTTCATGCTTGACCTTGCTATGGACCTGTGGTTGGTTGCCTTGGTTGCCCAAGAAGCCTGGTAGGAATTTTTATCCAGCTGGCAAATTGGCACCAGCCACTTGGTTTTTCGCCTACCTCATAGCAAATCGTCACAACTTTTAGGTATTGGCGGTTAGGCATTGGAATATGTTGTTGGTGTATGGTCATCGCCTACCCCTTCACTTTATGGGTATTCCGTTAAAGGAATCCAGCAGTTGTGGATCCTGTCCAATGCCCTGCTGGTGGCTAGGGACATGGCACAACCCCTGGTGACACCAGGGGTGAGCTTACAGTTGTATCAACAGGCTCCCCCTTCTGGTGGTTAACCCTTGTTAGACTCACCCTTTCCTGAGGGGATGGGGTCAAGCTCTGCTGTTTATCCAGTGCCTAAGCCAATACCTCTCACATGCGGTAATCAATAAAGTTGTGGCCTTTTTTAGCCCATTAACCTAATATACTGCGTCCATGTGTCTTTCTTATCCTCAAGCGGGTGTCGGGTCCTCGAATCACAATACTGAGCTATGTGAACCAATAGCATACGGCAGCTTCCTGCACTAAGAAGGGCTGTAGTTCAGTGGTAGAGCCCCTGCTTTCCATGCAGAAGGTCCCAGCTTCAATCCCCAGTAGCATCTCCAAGTATGGCTGGAGAGATGCTACCAATCAGTGCAGGCAGTTATGAGCCAGGTGGTTTGCCTGATTCAGTACAAGGCAGCATCCTCCCTTCCTTCCTATGTTTCTTTTTTTAAAAAAAAAAATATTTATTAAAGTTTTGAAAGTTACAGAAAGGAAAAAGAAAAAGAATTAAACATAACAAAACCATACAATACAATACAATACAAAAACAAAAATATTACATATACATAACAAAAATAAAACAAAAGCAATTTAAAAAAAGAAAAAAGAAACACAACCTATACTTTCAATGTTATTAACTTTCTTTTACTTGTTTCAGCGACCTCCTCACACCTCCCTTTTTTTGTATTCCGCTTCGATTAATTGTTTCAGCAAATCCTTTCCATCTTCCTCAAACTGTCCTATCATTTAACTTAACAAATTCTAACATTATTTTTTCCTTTAATCCAATTACAATCTATTATACTTAATTCTTTATAACATTTCTGCTAAAGCCATGTAACTTCACCTTCCTGCCTATGTTTCATAGCTCAGTGGTAGAGCCCTGTGTTAAGTAAATAACAACAAATGCAGAAGGTCCCAGATTCATTCACCAATGGCATCTCAATGTAGGGCTGGGAATGTCTCCTGCCTCGAACCCTGGGGGGATGCTGCCAGTCTGTGAAGGCAATACTGAGCCAGACAAATGAGGGGTCTGCCTGATCCAGTGCAAGGCAGCTTCTGATGTTCCTTTGGGGGAATGGATATGGGAAGCTTAATCACAGCAGTGCTACAGCCAGCATCAGTTTTCCTCATGAAAGGGAAACGTGTCGCTTTGATTCCTGGTCCACTATAAACAGGACTTGATTAAATATTGTGCTTCATCTCCACCCACCCACCCATTTTGCAAACCATCACTACATTCCCCCCTCTCCCCTCCCTTCCAGCACTGAGCCATCATTAATCAGGAGAGAACGAGGATCTGGGTGTGGCCTGGAGACTCTCGCTTTGATTTGGCGAGTTCTGAAGCCACTTTGTTCTCTTTGCAAGCCTATTAAAAACAGAGGCAGGATTTTGACAAAAGGCACTTGCTCATATGAAGTAGCTTTTTTTGAGGAAAATTGCCTCTGGCAGCTGCTTCAGCGAGGCACCACAGCAAATGAAGTGTGGAGCCAGGAGAGACCTGCTGGGGTTATAGAATCATAGAATTGTAGTTAGAAGGTACCAAAAGGGTCATCTGGTCCAGCCTCCTGCAGTGAAGGAATCGCAGCTAAGGGCAGAGATGCCTAGAAGAGTCACAGACCCAGTGAGAGAGAGGCCTTGGGGTCAAGCCTCTATCCAAGTCCACTATCCAAGGCCCAGAGCTGAGCCCATAGATATCTCTCTCACACACATGCACACTATAAGCAGTAGTGTTTGCCTACCAGGTGCACCCCCCAGATGTTTCACACTGCAATGCTCATCCATGCTGGCTGGGGCTTTTTAGAATCCAAAACATCTGGAGGGTCCAGGCTGGGCAAGGAGACTATACAGCCATCCACCCAGTTAACAGCTTTTGCCCAGCTGTTCCATCAAGGGCCCTGGCTTAACACAACACATGAGATGTGGTTTGAATTTTTTTGGGGGGGTGTCCAAGGAAGGCCCAAACCAACCCTGGCATGCCAGGTATGTTGAGAACTCAGGTGCTTAGTGCCAGCTTCAGACAACATCCCAGACCAATGGAGGCCAGTCTATGAAGGTGGATGGGTCAGTGACCCACCAATTTCAGTCCTTCTTCAACCAGCGCCGACCTGCCTGCTATCTTCCTAGCAACCCATCCAGAGAGTGGCACTGCCTTCCAGCTTCCTCAGCCTTGGTTATTACCCTTTATAGAAGTCAGGGTGGGAGAGAGAGAGAGAATAAAACTAGAATGCTCAATCTGACATTGGTTCTGCTTTATTTGTGCTCCCTGCCTTAGCAGGAGGGGAGCAGAAGCTGCTATATACTGATTCAGACCAAACGGTCTACCTAGCATTGTTGCTTGGACTGGCAGCAATGGCTCTCCAGGGTTTCAGGCAGGGACAATCCTAGCCCTACCTGGAGATGCTGCCAGGGATTGAATCTGGGACCTTCTGCATGCAAAGCAGATGCTCTGCCACTGAGCTACAGCCCTGGCCTTCCACCCCCGTGCCAGTCCCAGTGAGTCCCAGTTAACAAAACCACTGAGAGGCAAGCTAGCTGAGACCCTGCCACTTTAACATAGGTGTGGCCATTGAAGGGGGTTCCAACTGAAGTGCTGGGAGGGCTCTCTGTACTGTTTTTCCAATGGAAATTGTGCCCAGAACTGCTAGGTGCCCCATGGAACAAGGATCACCTGGCAGAGTGGGAAGAGTTAACTGTCCTCAAGTGCCTCCCAAATCTAGACCATTCCTTCTTCATAGCTGTTATTTATTTATTTTAAAGAATATTTATTAAAGTTTTACAAAATCATGAATACAAAAATACATAAAAAACAAAGAAAAGGAAAAAACTCTCAAACAAAAATACAAAATCCAAACCTAAGATACGAAAAGTGGAAATTTGCCCAAAAACTTGCTCTGACCATAATGCGGTGAAGATGGAGATGAAACTAACACCAATCGGTTCCTTTAGATGGAGGATGAATGATGCCTTATTTAGAGATCAAGAGGTCATCAAGAAGGCCCAAAAAACCTTGAGAGACTATTTTGAGGTTAATTTGAATACTACGGTGGAAAAAAGAGTAATCTGGGATGCAAGCAAAGCGGTCATGAGAGGGTTTCTGATTCAACAGAATGCAATAAAAAAGAGAACTCAAAATGAGAAAAAAGACAAAATTTTGGAAAAAATAAAAGAAGGAGAGAAGAAATTAAGAGCGAAACCAAAGTCGCAAAAGTCTGAGAGAAATAAAGTTATATCAAGTACAATATATGATTCATAGCTGCTATTTAGACTATAGAGAGGAGAGAGAAGGAACCCTGCTCACCTTTGGCCGTGAGATGTTGCTGTCCAAAATCAAAGATCTAAATTGGGGTGGGGGTGGGGACTTCAGACCTGGGGGCATCCAAATGCAGCTCTCTGTCTGGCCCTTTGGACTATTGCTTGTGATTCCCAGCTACTGGCATCACTCAGAAGCATACAGTCTCTGACAGTGGAAGAGAGCATAGCCCTTGTGGCTTGTAGCCATTGATAGCCCTCTCTTCCATGAATTTGTCTAATCCTCTTTTAAACCCATCCAGGTAGATAGCCAGCCCTGCCTCCTGTGGAAGGGAGTTCCATCGTTTAACTATGTGCTGTGTGAAGAAGTCTTGTCCATGCAAAGGCAGGGTCTGTCCAGCAGCCTGGAATTCACACTTAGGAGAAGTGTGTCTCTGGCACAGCTAATTTTGGTTTGGTTTTTTTCCTTCCTTCCACCTTGTGCCAACTGGAAGGCTCCTCCTTTTGGACAGCTGCCTTAATGCTCGCTATTTTTAGGGGATAACAGAAATCCAAGAACAAAATGCAAGAAAATCCGCTTGGGTGCCCATTTCTCATCAAAGCCCCCTTCCCCACCTAACGAGCTGCGGAGTTCTCTTAATGAGCTGCATAAAAGCAATCAAGGTGTGATTAGTGGATCCTTCTGTGTTGGGATCCTTTTGCTGCTCCCAGCTGGGAAGGAAGAGGCTGTTAGATGCTGCATTTAAATTAGCAATAGGGGAACTTCAAACAATTTCCTGCTTCCATATTGATTGTGGAATGCCACCAAATGCTTATTTTATATACACCTCCTTGGCCAGGCCACGCAAGGGGTGGGGGGAGGCTGGAGAAGTTCCTCTGGACAGAATCACCAGGTGGAGCACCCCATAGCTTGGCTACCAAGGGGTTACTTTCACTTCAGCCTCAGTGGTGCCACTCCAAATGAGTCCGGCCAGCATCATCTTGGTGGTGCTAAGCCTACATGCTTCTAAGGAGTGTAGCACTGAGCATGGCACTCTAGATTTAGGACAAGCAACCCCAGATGGTGTCCTCACAAAGATGGCCTTCGCCTGCAAACATACTCCATCGCCCAGAGGCATGTTAGCAAACATGCCACTCATGTTCACACCCATGTATAATTTTGCTTAGGCGTATTTGCAAACTTGAACTCTTTTCCAGTCATACCATATGTGCAACTTGTGTGTTTGCCTGTTTTCTCTGCTACACTTGGACCAGCCGTGATGAGGATGCCTGCCTGGTTGCCTGGGCTCTGGAGACAGAAATCAGCCTCCTCTTGGTGGCTCAGGGGAACAAAGGGAGACAAGGGCACCTCTGCCATTGGCCTTCCCCACTCTCAGCACTCAACAGCCAGGAAGATGGTCAAGGACTCATAAGAAGCTGCCTTATTTCCAGTCAACATTAACTGGCAGTGAGTGGCTCTGCAAAGCCGGCAGCAGGGGTCTTCCCCAGCCCTACCTGGAGATGCTGTTAGTGGGGATTGAACCGGGGACCTGGTGGGTGCCAAGCAGATTCTCTACCCACTGAGCTACTGTGGCCTTTCTACATCACTGCCTTACTTCTATGAAGGCTGCCCCCAATTGTAGGACATTCCCCATTCACTTAAGTGCTGCGTGCCCCAAGACCATTTGGGGGTGGAGCCTTTTGGGGACAGACCCCCTTGCCTGGAAAAGTTGGGGTCTCTCTCAAAAAGTTTTGGGGGCCCTGAACTCTTATGGGGGCCCCTTTGCAACCATCCACAAGGTCTGGGTTATCTTCTTCAATGGGGTTGTTTACAACAACATTTACAGCATCTGTGCTACTGACTCTCAAACTTTGGGATTGTTGAAATATATACAGCAAAAAATCATGAGTCTCAAATTGCATCTACCAGACCCATTTTTTAAAGTAAGGTGGACTAAAGCTGCTTCTGGGGTCCCTCTAGAATTAGAAGCCCTGAAGCTTAAGCTTCTTTAACTGGAGATGCTGCCACTGGGGAGTCAGCAGTGGGCCTTTTGCATCAAAAGCAGGTACTCTGCCTGCTCCTGTGCACTGATCCCTCCTTAGGGCTAACCTGCCCAATTCTACCCCATTTGGTTCTGCCCTAAATGTACTAACAGAAGGGACAGGAGTGGTGCTGTGGGTTAAACCACAGAGCCTAGGACTTGCTGATCAGAAGGTCAGCGGTTCGAATCCCCGTGATGGGGTGAGCTCCCGTTGCTTGGTCCCTGCTCCTGCCAACCTAGCAGTTTCAAAAGCATGTCAAAGTGCAAGTAGATAAATAGGTGCCGCTCTGGTGGGAAAGTAAACAGCATTTCCATGTGGTGCTCTGGTTCGCCAGCGCGGCTTAGTCATGCTGGCTGCACGACCCAGAAGCTGTACACCAGCTCCCTCGGCCAATAAAGCGAGATGAGCACCACAACCCCAGAGTCGGCCACGACTGGCCCTAATGGTCAGGGGTCCCTTTACCTTTACCTTTAAATGTACCGAAAAGCCAACAGGAGGCATTTGCTGCTGCCACCCCCTGCCCAGTCACCCCAACCACAACAGCCACTTGGAGCACCCAGTGCACTGAGAGGCTTCCATTGGTTTCGTTAGGGTCTTTATCGCATCAGTGACAGATATGGGAGGATTAAATTGGAGTAATCTCTGTAATCTACTCAGCAAGATTAAAGCTCTTTCCTCCCTCCCCCCTCCCTCCACTACACCCACAAACAACTTTATCCCTTTCATTTCAGGGCTCTGCTCAAAGTGATTACATTGCAGGAGAGGGAGGGGGGCAGAGAGATACACCATTTAGCTTTCCAGAGCATGTTCAGTCCTGTTTAAAGTCATGTTTCCTAAGCAGCCCCGGCCAGGCCCAGGGAATCTGACCTTGGCAGGGAATGACAATTTAAGTCCGCAAACAGTTTGTCTTGGGAGTCCAAATTCAATTCATTGTCTCTGACCTAGGAAGGGAAGTCTGCCTGTCTCCACAAGAGCTGCTTTGTCAGTCACTTTCAGACATTATATTAAGTCTCACAAATACATGTGCATGAGGTTCAATTGCTGAAACACATTTTTTTATTCTATTTTTATTCTATTCCGTATGGGGCGGGTGTTGGGGTGTTTTTTTGTAGGGAACACAACTGGGTAGAAAAATAGGATAGTGATTGATTATTTAGTTTCTATGTAGATAGTGTGTGTGTGTGTGTATTCTATATATACAGGCATCTCCCCACTTACATGGAGGGTTATGTTCCCAGGCACCATGTATATATGTGAAATTGTGTTGTTGTAAACAAAAATCGCCCCTTTCCCTTATGGGGTAGCAATCTAAAAAGCCAAACTCCACCAAAATCACTCTCACCAAACCTCCTTTTTCAAACTTCAGCTCTCCTCAGGTCTCAAAGGTTGGTGCAAAGGTTGGTGCAAAGACTCCTTATGGGGTCTTCGCTGCGAGATCACATTCATCCGGTACTATACCAGCTGCACTGGCTCCCGGTGGAGTACAGGATCAGGTTTAAGGTGCTGGTTTTAACCTTTAAAGCCCTATACGGCCTAGGACCCTCATACCTACGGGACCGCCTCTCCTGGTATGCCCCACAGAGAAACCTACGGTCTGCAAATAATAACATCCTCAAGGTCCCAGGCCTCAGAGAGGTTAGGCTGGCCTCAGCTAGAGCCAGGGCCTTCTCGGCTGCGGCTCCAATCTGGTGGAATGCTCCGTCACAAGGGACTAGGGCCCTGCGGGACCTGACATCTTTCCGCAAGGCCTGCAAGACAGAGTTGTTCCACCAGGCCTTTGGTCAGGGCGCAGCCTGACTCCCTCCTCTGGCAACCTGCACAGAATTTTGCTTAATTGGTTGCCATTAATTTGATTTTAATTAATTTTTATAATGAAATATTTTTAGAATGTGTGATTATTTGATTGTTTGATTATTTGATTATTGTTAGCCGCCCTGAGCCCGGCTTCGGCTGGGGAGGGCGAGATATAAATAAAATTTATTATTATTATTATTATCATGGGATTGCTAGCCATTTTCCTGCTCTTTTCACATCATTTTCGCAGTTTTCCCATTCTTTGGGGGCCGTTTTTGCCTTTTTCATGCCTTTTGCAGTTTAAAATGATTTATTTAATTATTTCCTAGCACCATGTGTATATGCGGCCACGCGCAAGTCAAACATACATAAGCTGGGAGACACCTGTATTAAAAATAACTCTAAGCAGTGTACAGGAAACTGAAGCAGCAGCAAAATTTAAAACAAAATATTACAAAAGGGCCTCATATGATGAATGCAGAGTCCAGGATGTTTTATATGGGTCAAAACCAGCACTTTGAACTGGGCCTGGAAGCTAATTGGCAGACAGGGCAGTCAGGCCAGGATTGGTGTAATATGCTCAAACTGTCTCACCCAAGTAAGCAACCTGGCCACTGAATTCTGATGCTGCAGGGCGGAGAATCTATTGTATCCAGACAGAGTGAAGCACCAACAACTACACTGCTGTGCCCAGGATTTCTTGACCTCACAGCCACCAGATCAGGAAATCCTGCTCCCTCATCTCAGGTGGGCTGGGTTTAGCACAAAATCACTTTGTACATCCTCAGAGGCACTCATTCCTAGGCTGTTGCACTGTGTCTTGGTGTGCCCAGACTCCAGTCAAGCCCTCCTGGCTCCTTAAGACTGGTACTTGCTCCAGGTTCACACGCCTACCCCATGAGAGCATCTAAGAATGAAAGAACATAAGAAGATCCCTGCTGGATCAGGCCAAAAGGGGCCTATCCAGTCCGGCATCCTGGTCTCCAGAACCGCCCCTTATGAAATTAACTTTGCCAGGCTGGCAGAAGCACCACCTGCCCCAGGCAGAAACATATCTTCCTCGCCTCCTTCCTCCTCCTCCTCACCCTCTTCTCCTGCTGTGAAACATTTGACAGCTTTGATCTGCATCTCGCCAGAACCTGAAGAAGATATCAAGGCTCCTGCGGTTGCCTTTAATCTTATTTGCTCTCTGCAGAATCGCTTGGCGCCGCTGCTGGCTGCTCCCCCGAGGCCTTGCAGCCCGGCCCTGGCGCTGTCCTCCCGCAGGTGAACATCCAAGGAGCAGGCAAGGCCCGCACCTTCTGCCCCTCCTTGCCCCTCCCCACCCACTCAGCCGTGTGTTTGTGTGTACGTTAATACCCAGGCAAGGGCCGCCGCTGGGCGCTCTTTGTGCGTCTTCAATTCCTTATTTGGCACGTCTCCTATTGCTCTCCGCTGCCACCAAAGCAGCCCTCGGAGCGCTGCGCCGCATGCAAAACGATCCAGAGCGCCACAGAGACAGCAGAAAGCCTCGCTTTTCAAAATCAATACAATTCTGCAATGAAGAAGCCGGAGGAGGAGGAGGCACCTCGGGCCACCAGTAGCTTCGGGGGCTCACGCTCTCCCCTGCCCTGCCCCCAGCAGCCCCTCGCAGTCTGGAGTCCCCGGTCCGATCCTTGCATCCGCCTGCACACAAAAGACTGACTCTCGGAGGTTCCCGAGCTGGGAAAGGCCCGAGGCCTCGGTGACAGGCTAGGCGGGTCAGCTTCGCGCGTTGTGCTAAAGAAACCCGGCTCTATTGGGGCATTAGCGTGTCACTGAGGCGGAGCGCAAAGATGGGTGTCATCCTAAGGGTGCTTCACAAAGCGCTGGATGCGTACTCCTCCGATAGGAGGCTGCGCGCACTGCGCTGGCGAGGCAGTGCGCGAGAAGGACCAGGCCGGCTCAGGCAAGCTGCGCAGTAGTGCGTAATGTTGGTGGCCCTAGAGGAGGAGGAGGAGGAGAAGGAGGAAGGCAGAGCGCGGAGCCGGAGGCTGCATCGGCAGCCACGGAGCCTCCTTGCGCAAAGGAGCCAACTGTTTGTCCGGGTAAGCGTGCCCAAGCCCACTGGGACTGCCCCAGGGCGCAGAGAAGGCACTCTGCACGTGGTCAGAGGCACCTGGTTCATTTTTAAAGGGGAAACTTTCCCGGGCTGTATGGGGATTGTTTTTGGATGTTTAAATTGTGTTGTCGCTTGCGCTTTGGCCGTCTTGGGATCCCTTGTACAGTATATCAATTTCAGAAAAGATCCAGTTACAGATAGGTAGCCGTGTTGGTCTGCCATGGTCAAAACAAAATAAAAAAATAAAAAAATTCCTTCCAGTAGCACCTTAAAGACCAACTGAGTTAGTTCTAGGTATGAGCTTTCGTGTGCATGCACACTTCTTCAGATACAGATATTCTTCAGATTCTTCTTCAGATACAGATATTCTTCAGATTCAGATATTCTTCAGAAAAGATCATCAGTCATAAGGAAAACGAAGAAGAGCGTCCTCCGACTCCCACTTAGAAAGGGGCATCCCCAATTCCTCCCTTAGTCGACTCCCGTGACATGTCCCAGTGAAAGGCTGGGGGAAACTGGAGTCCAGCCGGGGCTGCGATCTCCGCACCGGCTACGGGCGCGTCGGGGGCTTAGCCCGGCGAGGCGGCGGGAGCGTCAGGGCTGCCGCGGGGGCGGCTCCGGCTCGGCTGACGTCAGGCGCCCCTTAAAGCGGGGCCGCAGCAGGAGCGGGGCCGCCAGTGGCGGGCCGCCGAGCTCGCCTGCCTGCCTCTCCGCCCGCCTCTCCGCCCGGCCCGATGCGCTTCCGACGACGGCGCCGGCGAGGGGAGCCGTGGCCCGCCGCGCCCGGCTGCTGGCGATGGAGCCATGGCGCTTAGCCGGCGGCGGCGGCGGCGCTGCCGGGCGCTGGTGCTGGGCGCGCTCCTCTCGCTGGCCGGCACCTACCTCTGCTACAGCCTCCTCCTCTTCTGCTGCGCGCCAGAGCCGGAGCCGCTGGCCAGCGGGGAGGCGGCAGCAGCGAGAGCAGCGAGAGCAGCCTCTCCCTGGACGGCCGCCCGCTGCCTGCCTGCTGCTGCCGCCGCCCGCAAGAAACTTCTGCAGAAGTGGCGCGCCTGCCCGGCTGCAGCCAGCTCCACCGCCACGGCCGGCAACGGCTCCTCCTCGCCGCCGCCGCCGCCGCCGCCCGCCTCCCGGAGCGTGGGCACCAAGCGGCTCCCGCACGCACTCATTGTGGGCGTCAAGAAAGGCGGCACCCGCGCGGTGCTGGAGTTCATCCGCGGCCACCCGGCCGTGCGCGCCCTCGGCACCGAGCCCCACTTCTTCGACAGGCACTACGAGCGTGGCCTGGAGTGGTACAGGTGAGCGGCGGCGCAAGGGGAGGGTGGGCAGAGAGGAGCGGCACTCTATACACGCGCGGGAGTCCCGGGCACTGGCTGTGCCTGGCTGGCAACCCCTCTCAAGGCTAGGTCTATATAGCTCGAATCTCCTTGCCCAAGCCATGACATATGCGCATCAATCAGTTCTTAGAGCATGTGCAAAGTGCCTATCCCAGGGCACTGGGGGACTTTCCTCTTCCATGTGTCTTTTGGGCTCATGGGTGCTGGGCGTTAAGTCTTCCCCAGTTCCTTGCAGCTACCACACCCCCCCCCCCAGTCTATCCTCCTCTGGAGGCACCTCTCTGGGTGCGCGGAGAGGTACCGGGAGACTGAGCCCCCGAACCCGCCATCTTCCAGGGCTACGCAGGCCGAGCGCTGCCTTTGCACATCAAGAAGGACTCCTAAACATCGTCGACGTGTCTGCCAGCAAAGCGGACTCATAGGAGGAAAACCCACGTCTCCCTCCCCCCAGCCAGCCAAGTCCAGGGGATAGAAGGCTTAAGATTCTGAATTGTGCAGTGGTTAGCTGCGGAGCTGCTCGCCTCTCTAGGGGCGGGCCTGGCTGGCATTCTGGGTTCTCCAAATTAGAAGCCGTGGAGGGAAGTGGGGGAGCATAGGCATGGGACAGGTGGGGTGAGCTCCCCTGGCCCCCTCCCCTTGCCAATCCACCTCCTCACTGCAGCAAGTCCTGCCTCATTTTGGCCATTTGACAACAGCCCTCACCCAAAGGAGGGCCTTCCCACGTGAAATATACCCAAGCCCCCTGACGGCAGCCCAAAACCCTGATGGAGAGTTGAGCTGGAAGCTTCGCAAATAGAGTGACTGGCAGGGGGCTTTGTAAGGGTGGGCGGCCCGGGGTCTTTATAGACCATCCCTAGACCTCCTCCCCCTTTTAAAAACATAACTGCTTGTTAAACTTTGCACCCAGGGCACATTGCCCAGACCCCGCTCAACCCACCATCTTAATTTGCTCCAAGGCACAAATCTGCCTGCATCCATTGCTGCATGTGGCATTGTGGTCTTATGCCCTTTAAAGTACCCACCTGTCAACGCCCAGCTGGCTGGTGATGTACCAGCAGAGGGAGCTTGGCTTCCATTTTAGTTAGTCTTGCATTGCATTGCCCAAAAGTTATTTCTGTTCTCTTTGTGTTGGGTTTTGGGCTTAAAAAATAAAAAATGCTCACAACAGCCCTGCGGGGTAGATTAGATTGTGAAGTGCTTGCACAGGTCCACATAACAACTTCAGGACCGTATCAGGCATCTGGCACTGGGCCTCCTGCCATGTTTGAACCCAGCAGCACACCCTGCACAGTGCTGCCACTTTGACTTGGGATCATAGCCACTTCCATCTGTTTTTATGCAGAAAAAGCTCCTCCTGTGCCACAGATCAGGGTGGTATTTAAATCTTCCAGGAGCTCTTGTGCATTCTCCACCTCCAACCCCTGGAGCTTCAGCAAGGAACAAATGCTTTCTCAGCTCCTTTGCTACCAAGCAAGTAGGCCGAGGCTGGCATCCTGCATTCCACACCCACCCGTCAAAAGGAGAAGCCTCTCCTCCTCCCCGGCCCCAGAGTTGCCCAGGAAACCTAATTCCCAGCCCAAGTGGGATATGTGTATCATAAAACTTGCATTCCAAATCAGCTTTACAAATTGTGCTAGAACATGTGCATAATGTGGGTCTTTTTAACTGGGGAGCCTGAAGCCAAGAAGAGCTGTTTGTGGACCTTCTCCCTGAGTCTCTGCCTTCAGCTGAGTCTGAAGCACTTCCAGGAACACATAGATCTTGTTATCCTCAGAGAAATGACGCCTCGGAAAAAGCTGGGGGTGGGGGTGGGGAGGATCTTTTGTGGTTTCACTTGCCTGAATATGGCACAGGAAGTACTGTCAAGCCAAGATGTGCTGGCCTTTGCAGTGGGACTTAGAGCCCTTTGTACCTGTGTGATCTCAAGGTGTGCTCTTTCCCTGCACATCCCTAGTGAGGTCTCCATTCTTGCCTTCAGGCCACTACTGCTCAGCAGAGGTGTCCTGCCTGCTGGCACAACCCCATCATGCCGGACTAGCTGCCAGCAACACACTGGGTTACACCATTTTTTTGAGCTAGCCTTCGCCAACATGGCACCCTCCAGATGTTTTGGACTTCATCCCCCATCATCCATACAGCCAGCATTGCCTGAAGTCAAGGGTGATGGGGACAGATGGTTTATGCAGTCCCTGGGCTGGCCAAGTGTCCTACCTCAGATTCAGCCCAGCTGTCCCTTGGAGGTGGCAGCTGTTCACATAAGTGTATCAATGTGCAGGACTAAGGACAGGATTAGGGAGCAGGAGCTGTGCTGGGACGACTCCCTGCCTTGAGAGGAATGACGTACTGTACTACCTTCGGTGTCAGGTCGTTGCTTGACTGGATTGGGTGAGTGCGTGAAGATGCTTTGCTAAGTTGCACCAATGCCTGGTAGATCAGGGGAATGCTTCGGATATAGACTATCTTTAGTTCAGCAAAGCCTTTCGATATGTTCCCTCTGATGTTCTTGTTAGCAGGCTGGTAAATTTGGGGTGGGTGATACTACTGTAGCTGGTTGATGGACCAAAGAATGGCTCTCAGTGGCATCGCATCAACCTGGGGATAAGCAGGGTGTTGCAGGATTCCTTCCTAGGCCCCGTGTTTGAGATCTTTAGAGATTAAATGGGCAAAAGAGTGGAGGGGATACTTATCAGATTTGCAGAAGATACCAAACTGGGTGGAGTAGCAAATCGTGCATAAGACAGAAACAGAACCCAATATGCTCTGGATAGGATGGAGAACTGAGGTCAAAACAATCATAAACCAATTTCAACAGCGGTACATGTAAAACAGTAAGATTCAGGATGGTTTACCAGAAGTCAATGTGAAAAGGATCTAAGGGGTTTAATAGAATACAGCGTGACAGTGCAGCAAACAAGGCTCATGCCATTCTAGGCTGTATCAACAGAAGCATAATGCCCAGGTCTCAAAAAAGTAATGGTGCCACTCTGTTCTGCTTGGGGTCAGATCTCATGTGGAACATTATTTCCAGGCCTGAGTATTGCAGTTTAAGAAGGATACAGATAAACGTGTTCAGAAGAGGGTGACAGGAAAGGTTGAAGGAACTGCATATGTTTAGCCTGGAGAACAGACAATTAACAGGTAATATTGTCATTGATGTTTTAATTGTATTTATAAAAGTACTTGCATACTGCCTTCTCACAAGGCATCAAGGCACTAGCCATCTTCAAATGTCTGTAGGACCTGAACCAAGAGGTACAAATGGTAATTAAAAAAAATATTTAGACCATATTTAGAATGTGAAGGCAGTATAAACAGTATGACAGGAGAACTAAACTGCAGCTGCCTCAGAAGGGTGTGGGCTGCCCTTCATTAGGTTGTCACCAGCCTCTGCTTAAAAACTTCTATTTGGAAGCTACATTATACTGAGTCAGACCACTGGCCTATGTACCCCAGCAGTGTCTGCACTGACTGGCAGCAACACTGCAGGTTTCAAGCAGGATGTCTTTCCCTGCCCAGTTTGGAGATGCCATCAGGGATTGAACCCCCCCTCCCCCCGGGGCTCACTGAGTTACAGCCCTTTGCCTGAAAGGGATTCTGTTACAGTGGGCTTCCTGCAGTGGCAAGGGGTCAGTCTCGATGACCTTTGGGTTCCCTTCCAGCTGTATGATTTTACATGGACAACCTTGCGTCAAACACTCACCGCAAATTATTTCAAGTTAGGTTGTCATGAATTCTGCCTTCCTTCACACTGAATGAATGCATTGTGTGGGCAGGTTTATTTGCTGATAATCTACACGTGAATTGTAGGAAGCCATGAATAAATATACAAATCAATAAATATATATTTGAGTAAAAAGAAGAAGAAGAAGACTTCAACATGTGCATGGCCAGCAAATGGGGAGGGGGTGAGGCTCTGCGTATGTGTCCTCTGGGGGCCTGCTTCGTGCTCCAATCCATCTCTACCAACCCACAAAACAACATAAGGTGCCCAGGCAGAACAGCTAAATGAGACTTTTCAAGGTTCATGATATTCCTTCAATTTCCAACACATGCCAGAACTGAAAAAATAAAGCAGAGTGTGCTGGACTGATTTGGCTCTTGCAAAATGGAGCACCCAACCTGCTCTGGGCATGGCAGGTCTTGTCCTCCTGTGTATAATAGGATGGGCTCGAGTTCCTTTGCCAAGATGCCCTGGAATGCAGCCTTGGCATGGATGCTAACACCTTGAGAGAGGGGCAGAGGGAATGTCAACAGCCTGGTCTGGGGTGCTGAGCAGCAAGGAAGTGAACCATCTCCCCAACCCTGGGTGGCTTGACCTTCTGGCAAGCCGGCCAGTCCTCTTCTGTGTGCTGCTCTTTATAGACGGACATTTGAAGCTGTCTCCTGCTGGCTGGTTCATCTCTCTGCATGTTGGCTCCTTGAATTGGTTGTGGTCTCAGACTGAGAGCATGCAAGGGCTTGAGAGGAAGGTTCTCTCCCCCAAACCTTGCTGCAGCCTGATATCTCTTCTCTGGAGCTGCTTCTGTGCAGCAAACAGCTGCTGCTCCTTGCCAGCCCTCTGGTGACTAGCCTGCCCTCCTCTTCCATCTCTCTCTCTTTGGGATCTGGCTGTCCCCCTACCTGTTTGCCTAACAGACAGTGCTCTAAACAGCAGCTGATATTAACAACATCTGCAGAACTTAAACTCTTGCAGTCTTATGCACCACCTGACTTGCTCCTGAGTGATCACGCCAGCCAGTACTCTCTCCCTGGGCACGTAACATTTCTTCTAAATGAGCTTTTAATTAAAGAATAATTATTGGAGCATCTGAGTTTGCCTGAAGGGCAGAGGATGTGCAGCATCTCCACTGCCCACAAAGAGGGAAGGTTTTCTGGGTGCTTTTAATGTCTGCTGAATTGCCAGGGCATGTCCCACCTTCTGCCCTACTCCTAGCAGTGTGCAAAGATTTTGCCTGGCATTTGCCTTTTTCTGTGGCTTGGGACGCTGCTTCCCTTTGCTACTCAAAAGAAAAGCCCTTTTGCAAGCCAATGTGTGGTGTTAGGTGTGCCATCTGTTGTTGTGGTCTGTAATTCATGTAATGCTTTGATTTTGAAAAACAACAACAAAAAACACCCTTATAATTTTTGTTTCTCAGAGACGCTTTTGTTGTTTTGCACTAACCAGAGCACCATTTCTTGCGACGAACCTGCACACGTATTTCCTGCAGGAAAAAATACACTTATGGGACTGTTGGAAAAGAAGGGAGGAGTCAATGACTTATGTCTACTCACAGGTTGGGGTTAAGGTATAATGTCCCTTCTTTCCCCCCCCCTCCAGCATTGGGTTTTTATTTCTCCACATTTGCTTGGCTGACTAGCCCTGCTTCCTGTCTCCAGTGAGAGGCAGGCAGCATTCTGCCATTCTGGGACCAAGTTTCATTGGCATAGCCATGCTGGTTGGCTGTGCTGCAATTCTGCGAAGAAAAACAAAAATTAAAAAGAAACATTTATGGGCATTCTTAACAAATGAGATGAAACTAGGGCTGTGTATGTCTGTCAGTTTCAGTTTCTCTCTTCCTTATTTCTTCTAAATCTTAAATTCAGTTCTGCATATTTCCCCATCAGTTTGTGAGTTTGTTAGCTATGAGTCTTTCATTGCAGGGCTTGGACTAGATGGTTGCTTGGGTCCCCTCCAAGTCTACCATTCTATGATTCCATGGATTCTCATGAAAATTCACCAGCCATTTTAGTGCAAAATTCTCCTGATATGCACATTTTTGCAAAGCTGTTTCTCCTTACGGGGCATCGTTGTATGCCATTTTCACTAAATAAGTGCATTTTTGTACATGTTATTCCACTGGGGAACGGCATGCAAAATTCAGCGGGGTTTAACTTTCAAAGGATGGTTTTGTGTTTTGGCTCGCATATTGCTTCAGAAAGTGTGAATTATGTGGGCTGGCCTTTAAATGCAAGTGGGTGTGGTCCCTCTTTGCTGGTCAGCCAGGGCCAAAGCTGTTGTCATCTTCCTGGGTTGCTCATGGGCATGGCAAGTTGTGCCACCTGCCTTAACTAGCCAGGCACATCCTTGCCAGCTAAATCATGGGGAATTGGCCCTGAGGCCATCAAGGGATCTGTTTATCTCTCCTGTGAGAACTCCTGCTTTCTGAGTTTGGCTCATGGCGACTCTGGCGCTGAAGGATGGGAGAGAGTGGAGTTTTTGCTGTTTGCCGTTTGGGAACCTTGCCAAGCTAAACACTTCATTTTCCTGCTGACAAGTGACTAAGACCCAGGATTATCCTGAAGTCAGCTGGCATGCTCTGCAAGGAGAGACTTGGGTCCCTGCCTGCTCAGTCTTCTGCACACAATGGGGACAACAATGACACAAACAAATATATTTACTCTTCTGTGTTGCAAATGGAACAAGCACCGGCTTGGGAGAATGAATAGAGGGGGGGCAGAAATTCTGGCAGTGCCTTGGGTGGGGCAGAGAGCATGTGCACAGAAGCCACTCAGATGCACTTTTCAAATCAGCCTGCCTCTGGGAGAGAGAGCATTTCTGAACGTGAGTCAAAGGCCCACCCCCATGGGGGGAGTCTTGCACAGGCAAAGGGTTCTCCAGTGCCTGATCCATCCTGCCACAGGTCATAGGGAGAATTAACTCTCCTCCTGACAGAAGCTTTGCATTGCTGCAGCCCTGCCTAAGGTGGCCGAGCAAATCACACTCAATTTACAAAGGGGAGCAGAGAGGGCATCTAGTCTTCTGTCCTTGCGGATCCAGCTTTTTCTCTCTCAAGTCCCACTTACTCACACAAGGAGCATGAACCCAGGTGGGCAGGGGGAGTCTGTAGGGGGAAAGGCAGCCTCTCTGGTATATGGGGCAGCTCTGTAGAGAGGGAATTCCACAACTTATGGGCTGCCACAGAGAATGCCCTCTCCCAGGCAGCCACCATCAAGCTTCCAAGGCTGGTGGAACTACCAGAGGGGC
Source organism: Podarcis erhardii (assembly GCF_964252035.2). NCBI lineage: Eukaryota > Metazoa > Chordata > Lepidosauria > Squamata > Lacertidae > Podarcis > Podarcis erhardii. The sequence goes on from NC_138503.1 coordinate 30,004,609, forward strand.
CCCTCTGCTGATCTTAACACCTGGGTCTGTAGGGAAGAAAGTGACTTCACAGGCTTAGGAGCCAACTCCCCGGGGCTGAGGTTCCCCCCCTAAAATATTTGCGGGGGTTGCCCCCCACAAAATTCATGGGCATTTCCATTCAAATGGTGTGTGTGCCAGATCTTGTGATCAGTTATGTGGGATGACACTTACATGGCTCCCCCAATATTTTATTCAAGTTGGCACCCCTGCTCTCAGATATTTGGGGCCTAAGTTGTTTAGGGCTTTAAAGACTAACCTGAGTCTCTTGAGCTGAGTCTGGAAATGAAGTGGCATAGAGCATAAAGCTGGTGTTAGTCTTCCCTGCGCCAGGAGGTTTCTAGAGAGGATGTGGCATTCCCTGCCAGCTGTGCCAACAGAGCACGCTGGAGATCAGGAGGCACATCTTACTGCTGCCACCACCCGAGTCAAGTACCTGAGTGGCATGTAGGTTTAATTGGCCCTTTGCTTTGCTCTGAGCCTCATAAATCCAGATTATGAGTCCTATTGTTTAAAGGCTGTCAGCAAGATGCTAATTCAGTGTCAGGGAGCCCCTGCTCCCACTGCTGGGTTTAGATCACAAAAACAGGTTTGGGTCATCCATCAGCGCCAGACAGCTTTATAAGCAGCTCAGCGTTGGTGGGAGATTCATAAAACGGCTGTTTCATTAACGGGCCACCTCTGGGCTTAATAAAGCTCTATTCCGTGAGGAATTGGGTCCATGTATTTAAAAAACAAAAATCACAGGTCCTAATCAATTACAAAAAGTGCAGAATAAACTGCATTAATAAATTAGAGGAGCAGAGCCAAGAGCTCTCAAAATCTGCAGAATGGAATAGTGGCGTTTGCAGCCCCTGAGCAACAGAGGAGTGCCAAGGTGGCAAGAAGGGAGGGGAGTTGCAGGCGGAAGAAGAGATAATAAGCAATGGTTTCAGCTGGGGAAAGGGAAAGGTGTGTCTTCCCAGCAGCCATGCATCTTTCAGGCTGTGAAAGTCTCCCTGGAGTGGAGAGAAGCCCCACAGGCTGAAATGCACTTGATTTTGGCTCCTTTGTTTCTCATTTGTCCAATCTTAATTCAAGTTCTCCACATTTCTGCAGGAGTTTACAAATTTATTTTTCAGAAGTCGTCATGAAAATTCACCGCAGGCACAGCATGTGAGGACTAGTAAGGGGAGGGCGCCTTTGCAGAAGGGCATTGTTTCATTTTCCCATTCTTATAAGACTGACAGTTCAAGAGAAAAATAGGGAAACCATTAGTATCCAAGTATCTGGGGAATTACCATCAGTTAATGTTTATTATTCCTTAAGTCCTCTCAATTTGGCAAACATGACAATGCTGACTGTCCTCTTCTATATTAGATACTTATCGAGAAAGAATGCTGTCTTAGTGCAGCCTGTTCTACTGCTGTTTGACACATGAAAATCATTGTAGCCATCAATAAAAACATAAATGCATGTCTGGACAGGCCCCCAAATGAAGGCCTGACTGCACTGCAAAAATAAGGGCTCCACTCCACCAGCCTATGGTGGCTGACCCTTTCCCACTAATCCAGGACTTCCACTATTAGAATACACTTCATCTAGTCCTTAATTAAAAACAACATTCCCATATGCAAGTAAAAGAATGTTTCTTTGCTTTTCTTGAATAAATTTTATTGGTATTTAAAAAGAGAAATACAAAGAATATTTTTTAAAATTTCTTTAAGTGATAGATATTATAGAGATTTTCTGGATATGATGATGAAATAGTCACTGCCTTGGATAATTTGAATATGAGGCAAGGGAATCCCTTTCTTCCCCAGGGAGTCACACTTGTTGTAGCTTTTTAAAATGATGTCCACAGCAAGTACTATGGAGACAATGATGTTATGTTGTTGTTGTTTAGTCGTTTAGTCGTGTCCGACTCTTCGTGACCCCATGGACCAGAGCACGCCAGGCACTTCTGTCTTCCACTGCCTCCCACAGTTTGGTCAGACTCATGTTCGTAGCTTCGAGAACACTGTCTAACCATCTCATCCTCTGTCGTCCCCTTCTTCTTGTGCCCTCAATCTTTACCAACATCAGGGTCTTTTCCAGGGAGTCTTCTCTTCTCATGAGGTGGCCAAAGTATTGGAGCCTCAGCTTCACGATCTGTCCTTCCAGTGAGCACTCAAGGCTGATTTCCTTAAGAATGAATACGTTTGATCTTCTTGCAGTCCATGGGACTCTCAAGAGTCTCCTCCAGCACCATAATTCAAAAGCATCAATTCTTCGGCGATCAGCCTTCTTTATGTTATAGAATGATGTTATAGAAAAGGTTTAATATAAGGACCTATGGAGGGCAGTCTAGAGATTTGGAGGAATCTGTAAATGTGAATGGTAGTTTTGCTATAATTATATACTTGTAAAATCAAATAAAAACTATTTTTAAAAAATTTTAAAAGTTAAAAGTTAAACAAGGGGGGGCGGGGAGATGTCTGCAGCAGAAGTCCAAATGGGGGTTTCTGGACATTTTGTGGCAAAGAAGGGCTTCCAGTCACCTCCTGACCATGCAAAGATGATGGCTGGTTCAAGGCTTGCTTGCAGAGACCAGTGGCCCATCTAATCCATCATTCTCTTCTCACATGGCCACCCAGATGCCCCAATGGGAAACCAGCAAGCAGGACCAGATCACAAGAGCAGTCTCCTCTCCTTTGGTTTGCAGCAACTGGCATTCTGAAGCATTGTGGCCTCCAACACTGGAGGGAAGCCATAGTCATCTTGGCTAGCAGCCATCATATTATATAAAAATAGAAAAGTAGAGTTGGAAGGGTCCCTGTCAGGTTTCAGGGAATCCGATCCCTCCCTCAGTGGCAGCCAAAAAGCAGATTTGCAAACAAGGGAGTTCTTAGAACGTAATTTATTCAGTATTCAGAGAGACAGACAAAGAAATGAAGTCTCTATTACCGGTAAATAATGGCATTGCTCCGAGTAAAGGCCAACCCCCTCTGTCTCATCCTATGTCATCCCTGCTCTGGCTTATCTGAGCTTTCTGCCTCTGAGCTTTCTGTTCTACTACTCTCAATGCACGCCTGGTCCTGGACGGGGGCGGGGGTCAGGAATGCTTCCTGGAGACACTGAGTCTGTCAGCTATCTCTCCCCCCAGTGCATCTTCTTCCTGCTGTTCCTCTTCAAATATTTCCCAGCTTCTCCCCTCTGCAGCCTCTGAACTATGCCCTTCTGCAAACCACTGTTCTGAATCTATACGGTCCTCCTGTTCTTGGGAAGGTTCAGGAGAAGGGATGCAGCCCCCATCATTCCTCCCCACTCCTGACAGTCCCCAAGGGCCATCTACTTCACACACACACACCCCGCAGTGATAGCCCTCTGCCTCCTGTGGGAGCAAGCCATGTGCGAAGAAATCCTCTCTTTTTATTTGCTTTGCAACTGACCTCTGCCTGCGCTGCCTTCCTCTCTTGCAGGCGCCTGATGCCCCGCACCCTGGAGACCCAGATCACCATGGAGAAGACGCCCAGCTACTTTGTCACACGGGAAGCCCCCCGGCGGATCTTCAACATGTCTCGGGAGACCAAGCTGATTGTGGTGGTGCGCAACCCGGTGACCCGGGCCATCTCCGACTACACCCAGACACTCTCCAAGAAGCCTGACATCCCCACCTTTGAGGGCCTCTCCTTCCGCAACCGCAGCCTGGGCCTGGTGGACACTTCCTGGAGCGCCATCCGGATCGGCCTCTACGCCCTGCACCTGGAGAGCTGGCTCCAGTACTTCCCGCTCTCCCAGATGCACTTTGTCAGCGGCGAGCGGCTCATCACCGACCCGGCGGGGGAGATGGGCAAGATCCAGGACTTCCTGGGCATCCAGAGGCTCATCAGTGAGAAGCACTTCTACTTCAACAAGACCAAGGGCTTCCCCTGCTTGAAGAAGGCCACCCCCGGAGGCACGTTGCCACGCTGCCTGGGCAAGTCCAAGGGCAGGACTCATGTCCAGATCGACCCCGAGGTCATTGAGCAGCTGCAGGACTTCTACCACCCCTACAATGTCAAGTTCTACGAGACGGTGGGCCAGGACTTCCGATGGGAATAAGCACTTGGACAGGGAGCAGCTGTGATTTTTGGGGGGAGAGGGGAGTTTCATACAAACGTAGGAAGCTGCCTTAGACTGAGTCAGACCATTGCTCCATCTAGCTCAGTATTGTCTGCACTGACTGGCAGTAGTGGCTCCACAGGGATTCAGGAAGGGGACATTCCTAACCCTTCCTGAGATGCTACAGGAGAGGATTGAACCTGGGACCTTCCGCATGCAACACAGGTTGCTCTGTCACTGAACTACAGTCCTTCCCCTTAGGAATAAAGACCCCAGTCCTGAATATTCTGAATGAACGTAGGAAGCTGCCTTCTGCTGAGTCAGTGTCCATCTAGCTCAGCATTGTCCACACTGACTGGCAGCAATGGCTCTCCAGGGTTTGCAGGCAGGAGTCCCTCCTAACCCTTTCTGGAGAGGCACCATCAGGCATCGAACCAAGAACCTTCTGCTTGCAAGGCAGGTGCTCCAACCCCTGAGCTACGGCCCTTCTCCCTCCACCCCCTCCACTGGGCTGCCTTGGCCTTCCTCTTGGCCCATGGCAAATGGTTGGCAGGAGCAAACATTCTGAAGGGCCAAGGGGTGCCTGTCACCACCACCCTGACTTCACTGGTTTGTGGCCACACACTGCCAGTGCCTCCTCCCCTGGTTGCATTTTTGCACATGGGCAGCTGGGCTGGGGAAGCTCCAGAAGGTCCCTTTGTTTGGTGTAATGAGGGTGTGTGATGCCCAAGGATGGATTTTATTTTTTAATAACGATAATACATGCATATATATATATATATATTATATATACATAAATATAGTCTATAAATCAATATCACTGCCTAGGCACTACTTGGCACCTGAGATATCCAGGGTTTCTGGTTTAAGACCCTTCAGAGCAGCCCTCAGGCAAAGGAGCTAGAATGTGAGATCTGGGGGAGCCATGGTGGGGGTGCCTACCCTTCCACCTGCTGAAAAAGTGAAAGGGGTCCCACACCTTCTCAGGGGGTGTCAGCCTCATGCCAAAGGACTGGCCCCTCTGCTCCTTCTCTTTGGGGGGCTTTTGCGTGAGCCCTGTGTCTCTCCCACCCCCGCCCCCCTACACCGTCCTGTTATGACATTTCTGTCCTGTGAATAAAGCACAGATTTCTGCTGTTACGGGTACTTCAGGCACAGCCCCTTCTCCCTGTTCAGGATGTGACCTGCCCCACCCTCCTTGCCCCCACCTCCTGTGAAATAAAATAATGCAAACATCCATCAGAGAGAGAGATTTTACTCAGTGATGCTGGGGGGGGGGAGGGAGACAGCTGACCGGGTCCTTTTCTTAGGTGATCCTCCTTAGAGCTCCTCTTCCCTCCAGGGCAAAGGGTGTGGAGGGGCTGCTTCACCAGTCCCAGTTGGGAAAGGCTCTGTTTCACCTTCTACCAAAGCTCTGCATTCAGAAGCACCCCAGAGGCTACAGGGGGTGGGCATTGTGGGTGCCCTGACCCCGGGCACAGAGGATGAGCAGGCCCTGGTGATACTTGTGAGCAGGACATCCTGAGTGCCAGTCTCCCTCATGGCCACCCTTTCACCATGCCCCTGTGAGGGCTAGTCAGTGAAGATGCCCTTTGACCAGTGTAGATGCTTTGGCTTCAAGACATCAGCTATGCCCTCACCTGGCATTTGGAGCCCATAGAAAGCACACACCCCTCCAGAATCCCGGGAAGTGCAGTTTGCCACCACAGAGCTACAAATCTCAGCGCCCTTAAAGGTAAAGGTAAAGGGACCCCTGACCATTTGGTCCAATCATGGCCGACTGGGGTTGTGGCGCTCATCTCGCTTTACTGGCCGAGAGAGCCGGCGTACAGCTTCCGGGTCATGTGGCCAGCATGAATAAGCCACTTCTGGAGAACCAGAGCAGCATACGGAAACGCCGTTTACCTTCCCACCAGAGTGGTACCTATTTATCTACTTGCACTTTGATGTGTTTTTGAACTGCTAGGTTGGCAGGAGCTGGGATTGAGCAATGGGAGTTCACCCCATTGCAGGGATTCGAACTGCTGACCTTCTGATTGGAAAGTCCTAGGCTCTGTGGTTTAACCCACAGCACCACCCATGTCCCTTAAGCTGCATGAAATGTATGGTGTGGACACAGCCAGAGAGAGCAACTGGCCTCGGGTCACCCAGTGACCTTTGTGACTGGTTAGTGGGTTGATCTGGGGTCTCTCCACCTACCCACCCCATTTTAACCCACTGGCTTGGCCTCTCTACGACCTCCTGCTGGAGGGAAGCAAGACCCAGCTGACTTTTGGTTCACCTGAAGCAACTGTCAAATCAGGCTCCTTTATAATGTGGGAGCAAAGTATCCCTTTCATTCCCCTCTTTGATCTTTCTCTGTGTGTGGTTTTTAAAAAAGAATGAGCACTTTCCCCTTGAACGTTGCTCTCACCCTCCTATCAGCCCTGCAGGGAAGCAGAATAACCTGATCATGGCAGAGGAGGTGAGGAAGTACGTAGCAGCATAGGCAGCTGTCTTATACTGAATCGCACCTACTGGTCCATTTAGCTCAGTACTGTCTACACTGACTGGCAGCAGCTCTCAAGGGTTCCAGGCAGCGGGGTCTCTCCAACCCCAGCCTGGAAGAGCCACTAAGGATCCCGGGGTTTTCTCAGATGCAGGCAGAAAGCAGAGCGGCGATGGTGGCAGCAGCAGCAGCAGTTCCCCTTCTTGGAGCAAGAAACAGGTGACAAGGATGGCTGCATTTGTGCCAAAGTGTTGCTGCTGGAGCTGCTGCTCCTACCTCCTCCGCCTCCGCCTCCTCCTTGTGCCAGGGACAAGGCAGGCCGCGCGGCTTGGTGCACAGCCAGTGGGGATTTATGGGCATGCTTAATAGGCTGTTTTATGGGAACCCGCAGTCCTAATTGAATGTCAAGTGCTGCTCTGAATTGCCTCGGAAGGAGGAGCCTCACCTCCTCTGCTCCCAAATTAGTTCTCGGCTTTATTAGGGGCTTCTCCATTTGCAACCATGTGGGGGACAAACCAATGGCTCAAATGTAATTTGGGGTGGAGGGGAGAGAAGAGAAGAGAAGGAAGAGGCTTTGGTTCTGCTCAGGGTTTTGAAATTGTCCCAAATATGGGGGAGACACACTGGAGTTGGGGAGCTGGTGGAAGTCTGGTTCCTGAAATGTCCTGGCTGGAGTTGGGTCTCCTAAAGAGAGTGAGACCCCCCACTCTTGGCCGCAGCTAGGCAGTACAAACTGAGCTGAGGCTCAAGGTGGTAACTCCAGCCCCCACAACCTGGTGTGCTTTTTCTGCATTTGGTGAAATAAAATGTTGGACTTGAAGGTCAAACATACGCATGTCAACTGATCTTGGATTTCAGTCTCAAAGTGCCCCAGTGAAATGCAAGAGCAACTAGATTTGCAATGAAAGAGCCTTGCCCAAGTCAGCTTGGGGGAGAGGGGCTCCCCCTGGAGTTGTGGTGTCTCTGTTGCCCTGTAAGGTGCCAAGCAGGAGGTGAGCAGAAGTGCCAACATGGTTTAATGTCCCACAAGTCTGTCCTGTGTGGGGTGGGTGGCAGCAGGGCACAGGGCAGCTTTGGCTGTCAGAGTCACCCAACCCCTCAAGAGACCCAACTAGGAAATGCAAAGGGGGAAGGTTCTTCACTATGGCACACAGAAAAGGCTATACCCCAAAGTCACACCTCCCCTGAGCCTTGTGAGGCGAAATGGGCAGGAACCAGTGGGAGAGTCCTGGGCTGGGACCTGGGAGACCAAGGTTCAAATTCCCACTCCAGCATGAAGCTTACTGGGTGACCTTGCGCCAGTCTCTCAGCCTAACCTACCTCACAGGGTTGTTGTGAGGATAAAACATAGAGCAGAAGAACAAGGGGTGCCACCTTGAGCTCCTTGGAGGAAAATGGGGGCTGTAAATGATATTATCAACAAGCACAGCTACTACTTGGGTGGTCTGTTGCCCACCCAAGATGTTCTGCTCTCTGATCACCCTCCAATCTCTGGAGGGCTAGGCTTGGCATGGCCCCTGGAAGCTGTCCCACTAAAACCCAGGCATCCATTCCAATGGGTCCACTCTGAGGAGGACTCACATTAACTACAAGCCATAGTGGGCTATTAGCCACACTAGCAATGAAGTCCTCTTGTAAACTGGCCAATGTTCATGGAGCGTGCTCTCTCTCTCTCTCTCTCTCTCTAAGATGATTTTATTAAAGCCAGAACATGTTCTGAGACACATCACTAGCAGCTGTTTGGCACCTGGGATCTGCACCCTGGGTACCAAGCCACCTTCAGGGTTGTTTTGGCTTGAGAATTAGGGCCACACAATCTGGGTGCCCCCCTTGCCAAAATGACACTTTCGCAGCCTTATCCACCCTCTTAGCCCCGATGCTGCCTCTCACTTCCATATTGCCTTGGCTTTTTAATCATCTTTTGACATTTTAAAGCAGTCTGATCGTGCTCCCATCTGCCTGTTCCTAAATCTTCCCTCATCCTCCTTGAGGGAAGCCCTGGCAGATGTCCATGGCAGGAGGGCACAGATAATATGCTCAGGAGGCAGGGCTCAGGCACCTGCAGGATTGCTCTAGGGAGGCAACCTATGGGGGGGAGGTCGGCTGGGTGCCCCACCACTGCCCCTCAGCCACCCCCAAGATGCCTTGGCAGACTTGCCAGGATTAAAGGCTCCTTTTGCAGAGACTGCTGCCTTGTCAATGGAGCAGAGGGCAGCTTTGATGCATCCCCCAGCACAGGCACCTCCTATGGCAACCCACCCCCCTACCCCCACCCCGGCCTGCAGCATAATGAGTCCCACCTTTCACTGGGAGCCAATAAAGCCACCTGTTGGCAGCCGATTTGCCTTGCTGAACAGCAGACTCCTTGAATCACCCATCGATTTCTGCAGGAAATCTCAGCAGCTCCTGTCAAAGGTGGCAATTTGCCACCAGCATCTAAATCACCAAGGAGCCGTTGCCACTTTCCATTGCAGAAATGGTTAAATTAGAGCCATCTTGCAAAGGCATGGGGAGGGTTTTTTTTTTTGGTTTTTTTTTACGTGGAGGAGGCAGCTCAAGAAAGATTCTTGAGTCGAAAGTGCTGTTGCTGTGGGAGAGGGGGAGGCAAGAGAGCACAGAAATCCAGAGCCAGCCTCAGGCTGCCCCCTCCCTCCACACTCTGACTGGTGCAGCTCCAAGCAGGCAGTTTAAGACTCTGGACTTCATTTGCTTGCTTTACTCGGGTGATTTATAACCTGCTCTTCATTAAAATCAATCCCTGAGCAGGGAAATGAATCCCAGGGTGGGAACTTAACAGTCTTATGGACAGAGACCCACCTGTTTTAGATAGTTATGTGGACAATTACACAATTAGTATCTCTCTGGCTGACCCTACCAGCCACAGCCCCTCCACCACCATTCCATGCTATGCTTCGGATTAAGAACTGTCTCTACACTCCTAATATGAGCAGCAAAGTGGCCAAGTTTTCTGATCGTAGAATTGTAGAACTGCAGAGTTGGAAGGGCTCACAAGAGTCTTCTAGTCCAACCCCCGGCAATGTGGGATTCGAACCCACGACCCTGGATTAAGAGTCTCATGATTTACCAACAGAGCTATCCAGCCTCGGTGTTCTAAAAACAGAAAGAGATGAGCTCCAAAAGGACCACTGCAAACTGAGTGAACGGATGGTAAATACAATTGAGTGTAATCAAGTGTAAAGCAATGCACGTCAGGGCAAACAAAGTTTAATTTCACATATACTGTATGCTACAGGGGGTCTGAACTGGTGGTGACTGTCCAGGAACAAGACCTTGGTATCTAGTGGATAGTTCAAAAAAGAAGTTGAACTAAGGGTGAGCGGCTTTGAAAAAGGCAAATTCCAGGCTAGGGTTCATTAGGAAAGGAAGTGAAAATAAAACTGCCTGGATCATATAATGCCAAATCTATTCTGCGGTCACCTCACCTCAAACACAATAGAGTAGAATTGGGAAATGTTCAAGAAAAGGGCAACCAAAAAGACCAAGGGAATAGGGCGACTCCCTTATGAAGAATGATTGCAGTATTTGGGATGTGGAGGCAGAGCATAACCCTTGTGGTTGGTAGTCACTGGTAGCCCTCTCCTCCATGAGTTTCTCCAATGCTTTTTAAAAGCCATCCAAGTTGGAGGGCATCACTGCCTCCTGCAGCAGTGAGTTCCACAGTTTAACTATGTGCTGTGTGAAGAAGTAAGACTTTTAAACATTGAGCAGAATGAGACAGCAGGTCCTGGGGGACTGGGGTGAGGGAGACAGTGGAACACCAGAAGCTGCCTCATTCTGGGAAGCAGACCATTGGATCACTGACCTCTGGATTACCTCCTACATGGAGTGGCAGCAACAGCTCTACAGCATTTCAGGAAGGAAACATTCCCAGCCCTACCTGGACAGGCCAGGCAATAGCACAACTCTGGGGTCAGCTGCAACATGGAGGTTCCCAAGGCAACAGAAATGCAAGCAGCAAGTTGCCATCATCCTGTGCCCCCCCCCCAAAAAAACACCGCGGGAGCATCCCCCTTGAGGTCCATGCATATAGGATCAGGCTGCTCAGCACAGAAACACCCTATCATGAATCCCAATTAATGATGCCATCTTTATTTCACACCCGCCAAGCCAGAGTCCATCAGTGGGTGATTCCTATAGGATTTTGCTGAGGCACTACATTACCCTACATTGCCCATTGTTTTCTCAAATTAGCTATTGATTTATACACGGAACCGCAATTATTCTCTCCGGCACTTAGGAATTTAGCTAAGTGGCATCTCCTCGTCCTCCTCCCCCCCCCCTCCTTGCTGTCTTCCACCGCAAAAGAAAACTGGGTCTGATGTTACATTAGGAAGTTGGGGGCATTTTGGCCAAGGGGACTCTAGCCTATCCCCAAGGCTTTCCCATGAGGTGAATGGTATATAGAGCATCTGCTTTGAAGTCAGAAGGTCTCAGGCTCAATCCCCAATGGCAGGGCCATGAATGTCCCCTGCCTCAAACCCTGGAGAGCCATTGCTGCCGGTCAGTGTAGACAATATTGAGCTCAATGGACCCTGATGGTCTGAATCAGTCCAAGGTCGTTTCTACTATTGCAAATGTCCATAGGAGCCAACTCCCAGGGGCCAAAGTTCCTTTGCCCCTCCCCAATAAAATATCTGAGGGGCCCCAAAAGTTGATGGACATTGCCATTCAAATGGTGTGCATGTGCCAGTGCCTTGTGGCCAATTATGCAGGGCGGGGCTTACCTGGAGCTCCCAATATTTCATTCAAGTTGGCACCCCCACAAAGATTACTAACTCCTCAAACACTGAGTAGGTGAGGTGAGGGAGTGAATGGGCTTTAAATGTTTGCCTTAGCTGGCAAAGTGGCACAGGAAGTGGCAGGGATTCTACTCCAAAGTCCAGAGGGGACCCTGAGAAGCTGAGCAGGGTCTTTCCACCCTTAAAGCCAGGGGCTTCTGGTCTGCTGCCTCCATGTCTCTGGCGGTGGAGCTGCCCTTACCAAACTCCTGGGACTCTGTGCTGTTAAAGGTCTCCTCCGGTTCCTACCCAAGTGGTGTGCACTGACTTGTCCCTCTGCCTTCTGGCTGCTGGGAGAACACCCCTCCTCCTCCTGAGTGTTTGTGCATTCCTGGGCATTGGGGCTGGCTGCTACTCTGTCACTTTGGTATTCAGCCAAGGCAGGCAGCTGGCTGTTCTTGGACAAGGGAGGAGGAGGCTTGGCTGCAATCTGCTCTAGAGATGTGATGGAAATGCCCACCGACAGGATGACAAGGTAGGCCTTTCAGGGCCATGATGAATGGGTACACCAAGTTCAAAGTGCTGAATCCAGATTGCCCAGTGAGGAGAGATTAAGCTGCCTTAATAAGAAGTCAGGGGGAGCGGGGGCTGACATTCAAGAGGCAGAGCAACAGCAGCCCTGGGGCTTAGGGTTGTGAAGGCAGAACCATCAGCGTGTCTCCCTCTTTCTCTCTTTGCCAGGCCAGGCTTCCTGCTGCTCTGAAGGCTCAGGAAATAAAAGATGCCCTCTCCATGGACTCTACTGCAGCCTGCCTGGCACCAGGGAGCCCACGCCCAGGCTGAAGGGCAGTACACAGCACAGGCTCAGGCAGGAATTGCTCTCAAGTGGGTGGGGCACATGCCCACTTCTTTGTTCCCCTGGAGAGAAAGTAGGTGAAGAGAAGGAAGAGCAGGTGGGGCTGAGCGCTTCACTCAAGGAAGCCATGTGGTTATCATCAGGACTGCTCCTTTATTGGGGTGTCACATGTTCCCCTGAACATACGATGCTCAGGCTGGTTCATAACTAGCCACCCAAAATATATGTGCACCGACAGTTATTATCCATTATATATGGAGGGGGGGAATCAATTAACGGCTTCATTATAACAAATGATAGCATAATATCCTAATCATAAATGGAATGGACTACCTCCCATGGAGGTTTCCAAGTGGAGGTTGAATGGCCATCTGCCAAGGATTATTTAGCTGTGATTCTTGCATTACAGGGGGTGGGACTAGATTACCCTTGGGGTCCCTTCCAACTCTGCAATTCTATGATCCTATGATAATCTCAAAAATAATTAGCAACTGAGAGTGAGAAGCAGCCCAGGGAGCTCTTCTGAAGAGCTGTGAATGGAGAGCCTCTCCTGCACAGCCTTGCCTAACCTGGGGTGCCTTCCAGGTGTTTGGGAACAGAGCACCCATCATGCAGCCAATGGCTAAGGTTAACAAGAGTTGTTGACCAAAACATCTGGAGCTTGAGGAAAGTGGGCCATAGCAGATCCTCTGTTGTTGATGGTCAAAGAGGCCATCCTGGTACCTCTGGGTTGGTTCCCTTAGTGCTTACTTGGAGAAGGAAATGCCCACCAAGGAAGATCAAGGGCACACAAGGAGGGTGGAGAGGAAAGACCTGCACAGCAAGGATAGCTTCCTGAAATTCTTGGCAGCTGCGTGGATTTCTGCTGAAGGCTGGCTGCAGGAGGGTACATGCCAGCAGGGGTCTCCTTTTCCATTCTTTCCTTCTCAGGGAAATACTGGAAAGGGAAGCTCTGCTATAGCCATGCCCAAATCTTGACTTGATATGCACAAGCAAATCTAAACAGCCTTGGTCCAGAATATCTGAAGGAGCAACTCCACCCCCATCGTTCTACCCAGACACTGAGGTCCAGTGTCGAGGGCTTCCTGGCGGTTCCCTCACTGTGAGAAGCCAAGTTACAGGGAACCAAGCAGAGGGCTTTCTTGGTAGTGGCGCCCACCCTGTGGAACGCTCTCCCACCAGATGTCAAAGAGAACAACAACTACCAGACTTTTAGAAGACATCTGAAGACAGACCTGTTTAGGGAAGCTTTTAATGTTTGATGTATTATGGTATTTTAATATTTTGTTGGAAGTCGCCCAGAGTGGCTGGGGAAGCCCAGCCAGATGGGCGGGGTATAAATAATAAATTATTATTATTATCTGCCAGAGAGTGTGCTGGACTGCACATGTGACCTCATCCTGCTCTCAGGGGATGGGCCATACTTCAGGGGCAGAGCACCTGCCCCGTCCCCAGGTAGGGGAGTCTTCTGCCTGAAACCCTGGAGAGCAACTAACAGTCAGTGCCGGCAGTGCAAAACTAGATGGAGCAATGGCCTGACCTGGTACTTTTCCATGCAGTGCGTAGTTAAACTATGGAACTCACTCCTGCAGGAGGCTGTGATGGCCTCCAACTTGGATGGCTTTAAAAGAGGATTAGACAAATTCACATGGGAGGAGAAGGCTGTCGATGGTTACTGACTATGATGGCTCTGCTCTGCCTCCCCAGTCGGAGGCAGCGATGCTTCTGAATACCACTTGCTGGAAACTACAGGAGGGGAGAGGGCTCTTGCGGTCAGATCCTGCTTGTGGGTTTCCCATTGGGGCATCTGGCTGGCCACTGCGAGAACAGGATGCTGGACTAAAAGGTCCTGATCCTGCAGTATCTTCTTAGGTTCTCATATTCTTGTTAAGTTCTTGTTTTAGGAAATGGAATGAGATTCACACCCCAGGTTCCACATCTTCCTTCCTTTCTTTTTTTAAAAGATAGATGCACATGACTCCTGTGTAACATCTCTGCCAAGGCAGCAGCAGAACTGAGTGTGAGCCCTAAGGCAGGCAGATTCCTCTCCTCCCCTTTCGTCACTATTGAGGCATTGATTTCCCGCCATCAGCTAAACACAGAATGGACATTGTGGTCCCACATCTCACCATCTAGAGCTCTGTGACCTGTCATTTCCCCCATTGCGAAGTGAGTTTGGACCCCCATAACCTCTTCCATTTTAGAAATTAACCCCTGGGCAATGGAACAGGTGTTTCTTGCAAGCCTTCCCTCAGCAGGAATCAATTCTGTTTATTTTTCATGTTTATGTGACTATAAGCCGCATCAATCCTCTCTGGCAGTTAATTAGCAAGCTGATCCAATTAGGGCACCCTCCTCCACCCTTTCGCCAAGAGCCAAGGGAGGGAGGAAGAGACACTGAGCCTGTGATGAAAAGCAACAGAGTTACAGCACCCACCTCAGTAGACCATCACACACAACAAATCTCTCTCTCTCACACACACACAAAATTGTAGAGTTAGGACAGATCCAAAGTCCCATGACCTACAATGCAGGAATCACAGCTAAATAATCCTGGAGGCAGGATGAGACAGGACCTTTGTACAGCCTGAAAAAGTGGAGATCACGGCAGCCCCTGTTACTGCACCTAGATACTCTGAATCTTGCTCTTGACCCAGCTGGGCTCTTATGTGCTTAAAGGAAAGGTCTTCATAGCCAGAGCTCTCTACCACCAGGAATCATGGTACACCAAAACCTTGGTATTTTGAAAAATAAATAAATAAAGAAGAGACTCTTCCAGGTTTGGGAGCTGAAGCAGGTAGGAAGATAGGAAGCTGTTTGATAAAAAGTCTGACCATTGGTCCATTTAGCCCAGTATTTTTTTTTAAATATTTTTATTAAAGTTAATCATACCAATGCAATACAATAATACAAACAACCAAGAAAAACAGAAAAAAGAGAGGGGGGAAAAATAGAAAAAAGAGGGGGGGAAATATAAAGAAAAACATGTATAATTTCCGTGTCTTATTTTCTTATACCTTACTTCCCCGACTTCCCCATACCTCCCCTCTCTGTATTCCAATTTCTATTTTGTTGCTTTAGCAAATCCTTACCCTAAATTTTAGTTTAACTTTTAACCTGTCTTTTCTTTTACATATCCTTTACTGCTGAAAACCCCATAATTGCTAAATCAATGTCATTCTAAGATTCGTTAATTTTGCAATGTTTCTTAAGATAGTCCTTAAATTTCTTTTTTTTTAAAATAATTTTTATTAATTTTCATAAAACAAAAAAAAACAACACACAAATAAACAAACAATACATGACTTCCCCATGCCTCCCCTTCACTGCACCCCTGTTTCAAAAATTTTTTAGCAATCCTTCATTCCTTTTCAAAATTTGATTTCCCTCCAAATTTTCTTAACTTGAATATTTACAGCTATAGTTCTCTGTTTCTTAACCCTTAACATTTTATCAGTCCGAAATTTTGCAACAGTTCTTAAGATATAATTTAAATTTTTTCCAGTCCTCTTCCACTGTCTCCCTCCTCTGATCACGGATTCTGCCGGTCATCTCTGCCAGTCCCATGAATTCAGTCACCTTCGTCTGCCATTCTTCCAGAGTAGGTAATTCTTGCATCTTCCAATACTTTGCCAGGAGAATTCTTGCTGCTGTAGTTGCGTACATAAAAAAGGTCTTATCTTTCTTTGGTACCAATTGGCCGACCATGCCCAAGAGAAAAGCCTCCGGTTTCTTTACAAATGTCCACTTAAGGACTTTCTTAATTTCATTATAGATCATTTCCCAGTAGGCTTTAACCTTTGGGCAGGTCCACCAAAGATGATAAAAAGTTCCTTCGCATTCGTTACATTTCCAGCGTTTATTACTGGGCAAATGATATATCTTTGCAAGCTTGACTGGAGTCATGTACCATCTATAGATCATTTTCATTATGTTTTCTTTCAAGGCACTACATGCCGTAAATTTAAGGCCTGTGGTCCATAACTGTTCCCAGTCAGCAAACATGATTTCATGACCTAAATCTTGTGCCCATTTAATCATAGCTGATTTAACTGTTTCATCCTGTGTATTCCATTTCAGCAACAAGTTATACATTTTAGACAAGTTCTTAGTATTGGTCTCTAACAATTCTGTTTCCAATTTTGACCTCTCTTTCTGAAATCCTAGTTTCTTGTCCTGCTTAAAAGTCTCATTTATCTGATAGTAATGTAACCAGTCTCGAACTTTGGATTTTAATTTCTCAAAGCTCTGTAATTTAACTTTTTCACCATCATATTCTATAATTTCACTGTATTTTGGCCAATTAGAATCCATGTTAAGTTTTTTTACCGCTCTAGCTTCCATTGGTGACAACCATCTGGGTGTTTTATTTTCCAACAAATCCTTATATCGAATCCAAACATTATATAAAGCTTTCCTGACAATGTGATTTTTAAAGCCTTTATAGATCTTTGCCTTGTCATACCATAAATATGCATGCCAGCCAAAATTGTTATCATACCCTTCCAAGTCTAAAATATCTGTGTCTTCAAGAAGTAGCCATTGCTTCAACCAGCAAAAAGCTGCTGCTTCATAATAAAGTCTTAAGTCCGGCAGCGCAAAAACCCCCCTATCTTTGGCATCAGTTAAAATCTTAAATTTTATTCTGGGTTTTTTGCCCTGCCAGACAAATTTAGATATATCTTTCTGCCACTTCTTGAAACAATCCATCTTATCTATAATTTGCAGTGTCTGGAACAAAAACAACAATCTCGGCAATACATTCATCTTAATAACAGCAATTCGGCCTAACAAGGATAATCTCAATCTAGACCATATGTCAAAATCTTTCTTCACTTCCAACCAGCATTTCTCATAATTGTCTTTAAACAGATTCATATTTTTAGATGTTAGATTCACCCCTAGATATTTCACCTTTTTTGTTATCTCCAAACCAGTTTCCCTTTGGAAACTATCTTTTTCCCCCATCATTAGATTTTTTTCCAATACCTTTGTCTTTTGTTTGTTTAATTTAAAACCAGCCACCTGACCAAATATTTCAATTAACTCTAAAACTCTTTTTGTGCTGCCTTCTGGCTGTTGTAAAGTCAAAACTAGGTCGTCTGCAAATGCTCTTAACTTATATTGTTTAGCTCCGAGGTGTATTCCTTCAACCAGCTGGTCCCTTCTAATCATATTCAACAACACCTCCAGGACCGATATAAACAATAGAGGGGATATTGGGCAACCCTGTCATGTCCCTTTTTCTATTGGGATTTCATCCATGACTACACCATTCACAATTAATTTAGCTTTTTGCTCTGAATATATTGCACCTATACCGTTTTCAAAGTTTTGGCCTACCCCCATCCCATGGAGATTCCTCTTCATAAAACTCCAAGAGATATTGTCAAAGGCTTTCTCCACGTCCACGAAAATTAAGACTGCTTTTCTATTTATATCAGTCTCCAGTAGTTCCAAAATATCTATAATATTCCTTACATTATCTGACATATGTCTCCCTGGGAGAAAGCCTGTTTGATCTTTATGAATCTCCTCTAACAACACTTTTTTAAATCTTTTTGCTAAAATGTCTGCAAAAATTTTATAATCCACATTTAAGAGTGATATAGGGCGGTAGTTCTTAACTTGATGTTTCTCAGTTTCTGTCTTCGGTATAAGTGAGATGAATGCTTCTTTCCACGATTCGGGAGCCTTTTTCCCCTCCAAAATTTGGTTACACACTTCTTTCAATGGTTGTGTTAGCCATTCCTTCATTGCTTTATAATATCTCGCCGTCAGTCCATCTGGCCCTGGTGATTTTCCTAATTGCATATTCTGGATGGCACCCTCAATTTCCTGGTTCATAATTTTTTCATTTAAACTCCTTTTATTTTTTTCCGAGATCTTTGATAGTCCAAATTTTTTAATAAATTCTTCTATCTCTTGTTCATCTTTCGGCCCTTGTGCATATAATTTCTTAAAGAAACTTTGAAAACAATTACTGATTTCATTTGGTTTATTTATAAATTTTCCCTCTACTTCAAGGGACGTCACAGTGTTCAGCTTTTGTCTCTTTTTCAGTTGCCATGACAGCAATTTCCCACATTTGTCAGCTGATTCAAAAGTTTTTTGTCTCATTTGTTTTATTTTCCATTCTATTTCTTGATTCATCAGTTCCATGTATTGGGTCTGGTAGTATTTTATTTCTCTTAAAATCTCCTGAGATTTTGGTTTTGACCTCAGTTTCTTCTCTCCTTCTTTCATCTGATTCCAAATTTTTTCTTTCTTCTCATTCTGTTGTTTCCTTTTTATCGAGTTTTGTTGAATTAGAAAACCACGCATGACAGCCTTACTTGCGTCCCATATTATTATTCTTTCCAGATCTGTTCCTAGATTTATTTCAAAGTAATCTTTCAAAGTCTTTTGGGCCTTTTTTAAGATTGCTTCATCTCTGAAAAGGGTGTCATTCATTCTCCATCTAAAAGTTCCAGCTGTTGTCAATTTCATTTCCATCTTTACTGCATTATGATCAGAGCAAGTTTTTGGGCAGATTTCTGTATTTTTAACCCTTGGTGCCAGATTGCTAGAAATCCATATTTGGTCAATCCTGGTCCATGTCATTTTTGCTTCAGAGAAGAAGGTCCCCTCTCTTTCCAGAGGGTTCCTTGTTCTCCAAATGTCAATCAGGTCCATTGTGTCAGTCAGTTCAAAAAAAGTCTTTGGTAGTCTCCCATCCTTAGAGATTACTTGTCTTTGAGCTTTATCCATGTTTGTGGAGACGACTCCATTCATATCGCCCATCATTATAATTTTATAGTCCATAAAATCCGTTAATGTCTCATGCAACTTCTTGAAAAACTCAGCCTTCCCCTCATTAGGTGCATAAATACCTACGATCAAAATTTTTTCTCCTTGCATTTGAATTTCCACTGCCAGAAATCTTCCTTGTTCATCCTTAAAAATCATTTTTGGTTCCCATTTTTCCTTGACATAGATCACCACTCCTCTTTTCTTAACTTTATCTGAGGAAATAAATTCCAGTCCTAATCTTTTGTTTGTCAAAAGTTTTCTATGTATTCTGGCAATATGAGTTTCTTGCAAACATATTATGTCTAATTGCTCTTTCTTTAATATATGAAACACTTGAGTCCTTTTTCGGGGATGGTTAAGACCATTGCAGTTCCAACTCAGAAGTTGCAGAGACATTTTTGTTACTGGGTGTCTTTTCCACCAACCGCTCCAAGTTCTTGTTCCTGATCAGTCGGTGCTGGAGTCAGTCCAAATGATAAGTTTGCAATATCCGGTATTTCCCTCTCACTCACGGTTCCTTTCTGAAAGTCCTCAAAATTTCTCTCCAGAAAATGTTCCTTGTCTTGGATTGTTTTTATTTTAATTTTCTTCCCTTTAAAGTTAAAGGACAACCCTTGTGGGAACTCCCATCTGAATGGAGTGTTGTTTTGTTTCAGCAAATCCACTAAATCTTTAAATTGAGTCCTCACCTCCAAAAAATATTTAGGAATATCTTTGTAAATCTGTATTTGAGAATTCTTAATAATCAATGCCTTCTGGAAATGTAGGTTCAATATTTTATCTCTTTCTTCCTTGGATCTTAAGGTGATTAAACAATCCCTTGGTTTCTTGCCTTGCTTCCTGCCAATCCGGAAGGCTGTAGTTATTACAAATTCATCTTCTTCTCCTTCTAATTCATCAGTCCAAAATTCTTGAAATTTATCTGTGAGAAATTCCCCAAGGTTGCCCTCTTCCTCCTCTGGTACCAGTCTCAATTTCAGATTCTTACCTTTCCTCTCCAATTCCATAAGAGCTAAAGTTGCATCATGTTCATGTACCTTCTTTGCAATAGGTACAAATTTTCCCTTGGTTTCCTCGGCAGTAATTTTAGCAGTCTCAGCTATTTTCCTTGTTTCCGTGCTTTCTTGTATTAAACGATTTATAGACTCTGTGTTAGACGATATTGTCGTTGTGTTCAAGTCCAGTCTTCTTGTTAATTCTGTCAATTTCTTGGAGTTCTCTGTAGATTGCTTAGTGAGTACTTCTAAAGATTGGTTTATTTTGAGCAGTGCCTGTGTCATAGAATCCATTGATGCTGTTGTTACTTTTTCTTGTCCAGCTGCTGCTCCTGATATAGAGCTTCTTTTCTGAGCCTGCTTTTGAGCTTGCTTTGTTTTGCTTCTTGTTGATATTTCATCCAGTGGCGTGCTCATAACTCAAGGTCGTTCTCACAGGAAAGTTGCAAGTGGAAAATCCCAGTACTTTGCCTCAGTACTGCAGTCTCTCTTTTAATCCTCTAGAGGGGGAAATTGTATCCAAGCAGGAATAACAAAGAAACAGGGAAGCAAGTAGCCATACAATGTCCCAAAGGAAATAAAATCCAACCCAAAGTCCTACTTTGTTGCCATTTAAAAATCTGGGTCTGCCAAGTAAAGTCCCGTTATTATGTTTCAAATATAGTCTTACTTTGTATCCATAGTCCTCTCTTTTTGACAGTTCGTTTCTAGGCGCTCACCGCTCAGGCAGCCTGATCAAAGGTATCGGCAGCGGAGAGTTTCCCGTTCACAGCTTACTTCTTCTAGCGGGTTAAATTGAGCCAATTTTTCCTTCCCCCCTACTCCCGCTCCATGGGGGGAAGGTCCTTTCAATGTCGGGGTTTAGCAAAGTTCAAACAAAACGTTCCGTTTAAATACAGCTAGCTCTTTTCATTGCTACGTTGATCGTGCAGTTCCGGGAGGCTGACTTCCTTAATTTTTGCCTTTCCCGTTTTCAGCCGAATCTTCTTAAAAATAGTCCCTTTCAAATATTTTGTAATTCCTACTCACAGGTTTTGTTGCCAATCGGTAATTTCAGGAAGGAATCGGCGCTCTCCGTCAATGGCGACGCGGCTTCGCTCCGCGAGCTGGGTTACGATCCTCAGCACCGCACTCACACCCGATGCCGCTCCGGAGCCTTTAAAAAGACTCCTTCGCAATACCGGGGGGTGCAAAGGTGCCCACCGAATCTCCTTGTTCACAGGCTTCAGCGCCTGTGATTTTAGGGGTCCCCCGCTCGCCGTAGCGGGTCAGACCCGAACTCGTGGAGCAGTCCTGCCTCGGAGCTCGAGGCAAAGACCGCCATTAAGACGCTGGCGCCGACCGGAAGTGATAGTCCTTAAATTTCTTCCAATCTTCTTCCGCTGTCTCTCTCCCCTGGTCTCGGATTCTGCCAGTCATTTCTGCCAGTCCCATATAGTCTATCAACTTCATCTGCTATTCTTCCAAGGTGGGTAGATCTTGTGTCTTCCAGTACTTTGCGATGAGTATTCTTGCTGCTGTTGTAGCATACATAAAGAAAGTTCTATCCTTCTTTGACACCAATTGGCCAACAATACCCAAGAGAAAGGCCTCTGGTTTCTTCGGGAAGGTATATTTAAATACCTTTTTCAGTTCATTATATATCGTTTCCCAGAAAGCCTTAATCTTTGGGCATGTCCACCAAAGGTGAAAGAATGTACCCTCAGCTTCTTTACACTTCCAACATTTATTGTCAGACAAATGATACATTTTTGCGAGCTTGACTGGGGTCATGTACCACCTATAAATCATTTTCATAATATTTTCTCTGAAGACATTACATGCCGTAAATTTCAGTCCGGTGGTCCACAACTTTTCCCATTCAGCAAACATAATATTATGACCAATATCTTGCGCCCATTTAATCATAGCTGATTTCACCGTTTCATCCTGCGTATTCCATTTCAGCAGCAAGTTATACATTTTTGACAAGTTTTTTGTATTGGGTTCTAACAATTCTGTTTCCAATTTTGATTTTTCCACCTGGAAGCCAATTTTCCTGTCTAACTTATAAGCTTCCATTATCTGATAATAATGCAACCAGTCTCGCACTTTGTTTTTTAGTTTTTCAAAACTCTGCAGCTTTAATCTGTCTCCTTCTTGTTCCAATATTTCCCAATATTTCGGCCAATTGGCCTCCATATTGAGCTTTTTCAGAGCCTTTGCTTCCATTGGTGACAAGGGGGGATTTGCCCTGCCAGACCTTAAACTTTATTATGAATCAGCAGCATTCTGCTGGTTGAAAGACTGGCTGCTTCTTGAGAACACAGACATTTTGGATTTAGAAGGATTTAATAATGCTTTTGGGTGGCATGCATACTTGTGGTACGACAAGGTTAAAGTACATAAAGCATTTACAAACCATATTGTCAGGAAAGCTTTGTTTAATGTTTGGATAAGATACAAAGATTTACTGGAAAACAAAACTCCAAGGTGGTTGTCACCTATGGAGGCGAAAGCTTTTAAAAGACTTAACATGGAGTCCAAATGGCCAAAATATTGGGAAATTTTGGAACAAGAGGGAGACACATTGAAATTGCAGAGTTTTGAGAAACTAAAAAACATTTAGCCCAGTATTGTCTACTCAGACTGGCAGCAGCTTCAGACAGGGGACATACCCATACATTCCATGATGCTACAGTTACATCAGGCAGCGGCGGAGCAAGCCGATCGGGCACCTGTATGCCCTGCGCCCAGGGGCAGGGCCGGCTGCCCATGGGGCGGGGTGAGCCAGGGCAGGATGTTCCTCAGGGCCTCCAAGGAGTCTGCCTGCCTCCTCCCTCTCAGCCATCCTACAGCTGAGGGGGAGGCAGTGGGTGGACCGTTTGGGGCACCGTGGAGCCTGCAGGTGCCCAAGCCACCGTGTCACTCCCAGGAGAGACACATGGCTTGGGCGCACTGCAGTGAGTGCTACCTGGCATTTTGTCACCCCCCTCAATGGAGATACCCGGTGTGCTCCACCCCCACCGCACCCTCCTTCCTCCACCCCTGACATCAGGCAAGAAGTTGATGTTCTGTGTGTGTGTTGGGTAATGTATGAAAAATGGTGCAAGGGGTAGAATCCACCCCCAAGGACCCAAACTCAGTAGATGGCAGCTTCCTCAGTTCCCATGAAGTTCCTGTTGCTCTTGACAGAGGGCTAAGTGTTACACCACAGCCACCTCCCCAGTCTGCTTCAAGCCCTGCAAGGGGGACAAGAGGCATTTTAGCTCAACATAACACCAATGGGTTAGATAGCTTCAGCTATGCTCGCAGCTATTAAGGATCCTGTTTGCAATTACCAGAATAATACAATTTGCTGCTGCCTGAGAACTGATCACCTCCAGGTAATGAGCCTGTGCATAGTGCAGACGGCATCATAAACAAGAATGGGGCCCTGCATAAAGGAGGCACAGCCTCCACCAGGGGCAAAGACAGCAGTGAACAGAAAGCCAATGTGTGTTGGGGAGATCTTGTCCACAAAGAACATTTCTTGCTCTGTAGCAGGCTGTTAAGCACGTCCCAATCTCTGAATACTGGGTTCATTGGGTCCATCACATATCATGAGCTGATTTCCTTTGAGTTAAGTCACTGGAGATTTTATTTACTTTCTGCTGTTATTGTTATTTTATATTATTGGATTTATTGCTTGCCCTTCTCCAAAAGGCTCAAGCTAGGTTACAAAAAATATAAAAATACAATATTAAAGTTAAAACAATTTCCAGTCAGACCGTATAGATGGGTAGATAGGTTGAAAGCTAGACTGACTGAGCATGCAATGGATGGGCTTACAGCATTAACTCTCCAACAGACCGTGTCCCCACATGGAGAATCCCCAATGCCACAAGTAGTCCCAATTTTATGAGTTGGTGAGTCAGTCTGGATGGCGCCCTGAGCCCCTTCCAGTTTTGGGGGTCCTGTACCCAGTGAGTAATAATAATAATAATAATAATTTATTATTTATACCCCGCCCATCTGGCTGAGTTTCCCCAGCCACTCTGGGCGGCTCCCAATCAGTATTAAAAACAATACAGCATTACATATTAAAAACATCCCTGAACAGGGCTGCCTTAAGATGAGGGTTAGGGACGCAGGTGGCACTGTGGGTTAAACCACAGAGCCTAGGACTTGCTGATCAGTAGGTTGGCAGTTCGAATCCCCACGACGGGGTGAGCTCCCGTTGCTCAGTCCCAGCTCCTGCCAACCTAGCAGTTCGAAAGCATGAAGTGCAAGTAGATAAATAGGTACCGCTCTGGCAGGAAGGTAAACAGCATTTCCGTGTGCTGCTCTGGCTCACCAGAAGTGGCTTAGTCATGCTGGTTAAGCCAGCTCCCTCGGCCAATAAAGCGAGATGAGCGCTGCAACCCCAGAGTCGGCCACAACTGGACCTAATGGTCAGGGGTCCCTTTACCTTACCCAGTGAGGTTTAGACTCTAACAGAGGATTCTATTAGTCAGACAAGTGTCTTCATCAGCATCCCAAAAGAATGCGCTAGGTTGCAAGACCTCCAAAGAATAATGGGGAGACCTTTCCTCCACCTCCCTCATCTAGCTGCTAGATAGGTGAACAATAGCCAAAGAGGTGTTTGTGAGCTGAGCTGGAAGAAGACTAGAAGCTGGAGACACAGAAACCTCCTTCCACTGTGCTGAATCCAAAGCTGTGACTAATGGAGAAGCAATATTTGTTGGGGTGTTAATGCTCTGAGCCCCTCCATCCTTTGCTCATGTTGCATATATGTGTAAATAATCCTATATTCTAAAGACACCACAGTCTCCGCTGACCCTCATTCCAAGGAAACCAAACCTAGGAAAATCCCTGGAGCCCCTGAAATCTCTCACCACTTGGAGATTGGGGTTGTGACATTTAACATCTGCGTGTCTTTGGCTCTCAGTCCCAGCCTGGCTGCACTGCTTTCTTTCACAGAGAGAGGTGCTTTGATGACATAATGAGCTGTACTGGCTGGATCTGATGGGAATCGTAGGCACCAGGTTGGGGAAAGTATGTGCAAATATGAAACCTCTGAATGTGGCCAACAGGTGCAAGTACAATGGTCAAGGACTCTTTATTGGCTGCAGCTCCCTGTCAAGGGGACACCCAGGAGTAAAACCAGGATTGCTGCTGCTGTGTCATGTGTGGCTCAGTTCGAGATCCTGTGGAAAGAACTTCCTGTTCCACCAGGCCAGACCTTCTCAGGAGCAGCTCCCAGCCTCACTCCCCATGCCCACCCTAGAGTCATATTTCTGCATTTAATAAATGGCTCTCTCTGAGTACAATACAGACATTAAGCACTAATCCCTGAAACAAAGATAACATTGTAAGATAAAGATCTAATTAAGCTCTAACTACTGAGGGTCCCTTCAGCAATGAATCACTCTGCCAGTGTCATTGCAGGGAAAGCTTTCTGCTCATTTCCCACATGGCTCAACCCACCTTACTCTGGGATCTGCTTTTCCTGCTGGCTGGGGGATGCTAGAACTCTTCATGGGCAAGCATCATGGGGACCTAAGAAGAAGAGACCAGAGGCCCATCCAATGCAATCCCCAATTCCCACAGCACACAACCAGATGCAGATGGGATACGAGATTGAACCGGGGACCTTCTGCATGCAAAACAGCTGTCCATCACTGCACACAACTAGATACTGATGGGATGATATCAAATTGAACCGGTGACCTCTGCATGCAAAACAGCTGTCCATCACTGCTCTACAGTCCTTCCTCCTTTGCCCTCTGGACTTTCGTTTCCCAGCAAGGGTTGTGTGTGTGTGTGTGTGTGTGTGTGTGTGTTGTTTTTTTGTTATCTGCTGTACAGACCTGATTTGCTTAAGTCTGCTTCCTTGTTGGGCATTTTACTTTCAGGGATTTTACTGCTGCTTTACTTCTGATATTTTTAGTGTTTTCCTGCTGTTTACTGTTGATTTTATATTTTGTTTGTTAGCTTAGTTGGGCGCCTCCCTCGGAGGGGAAAAGTAAAATAGAAAACCCTCTATAAATAAATGCTATGCAGACAAATGTTGCATCGCAGAGCTAGAAAGGTGACAGATCCTTTAGCTCAGCTCCCTGACCACCCCTTCCAGGAGTCAGCCAACACAATCTGGACCACAGCCTGCCCTGAGGGAAAAGGGATGCAGAGCAGGCATCTGATCCACATTGCATGGCTCTTCCTTTCTGATGTTTTCAGACACATCAAATTAACAGCAGCACTCAATGCTGGAAGTAAGGAGAATAGCTATTTATTAACAGTAGTAAAATAACAACAAAGGAGTGAAATGACAAGGGGCAAAATGTTGGGAGAATAAGCTTTTGGTTACACAGAGCTCTTCTTCAGTTTTGAGGAAAATGTATTGCACAAAGAAAATACCTTCTTAGAATATATTGAAACCGAGGGAGGGCTAGAAAGGACAAGCAGGAGTTGTCTTGGTAGGACAACAAAAATTTATTTCCTGTATGTATTTTTAATCTGCTTTCATTCTTGTCATAAGCTGCCCCAGGAACGTGGTTACAGGGCTGCCTAGAACTGCCTAAAATAAATCCAGCTTTGCTGGTGGAATCAAATGACAGAACTTCCAGCAAAGTGTTTCAACAAGAAACAGCAAAGACTTGAGCCAAGACATATAAATAAGTCAGCCTGCACAGGAAAATGCAGAAACTGAGGGTGGGAGTTTGGCTCTGTTACAAGGATCCAACAATTACTGTTTTGGGCTAATATTTTGGCACGGCTTCACAGGCTATGTGATCCCCTTTGACCCTAGGACACAGGGATGATGAGTTTGAACTTGCTGGTGGGCCAGATTCTTGCCTCCCCTAACTGCTGTGGGTCAGCTTTAGCAGGTGGGTGCCACCCACTCAACAATCACCTGACATCACAAAGGTGTCAGGTGAGCTACTTCCCCTTGCCCACACAATCTGGAAATCAAACTGGCCTGATTCTTTGTAAGCTCTTACAGTCAGCTGATCCATCTGTGTGAACCAACCCACGAGGGTAATTTGAGCCTGCAAAAATGGGGGGCTCTAACTGAGTTAGGAAGTGTGTGGCAGAAAGAATTGAAATGCCAAGGAGACCCCTCCCAAACCAAAGTAGGTCCTCAGCATCCCTAATGTGGACTGAGCAGCTACAAGCAGAAATGCAGATCTTCACTCTGGCAAACAGGTTACAGCCCCCTGAGTAGTGCTATTACAAGTAGAGTCCTGGGGGCCTGGACCATGTGGTGGAGGACAACAGTCTTGGAAGCATTTGCCTGTCTACTTCAGCACCATGGACAGTTCTCTCTCTCTCTCTCTCTCTCTCTCTCTCTCTCTCTAGCTCAGTGGCCTACAAAGATTCATAGGGACTCAAAAAACTACCCATAGCTGAGTAGGGCACCCTCATAAGAACATCGAAAGAGCCTGCCAGATCAAGCCAATGGCCCATCTAGTCTGCCTCTTCTTTTCACAGTGGCCAACCAAGCGCCCCAATTGAAAGCCCTTGCAAGTAGAGCTCAAGCTCAAGAAGAGCACCATCCCTCTCTGTGGTTTCCTGGAACTGGCATCCAAAACTATTACTGCCTCTGACCATGGAGACAGAACAGAGCCATGATGGCTACTAGACGTTGATGGCCTTTTCCTCCATGAATTGGTCCAGTCCTCTTTTCAAGCCATCCAAGTTGGTGATCATCACTGCATCCTGAAGGAACAAGTTTAGCTATGTGCTACATGAAGAAGCACATATCACTCCTGAATCTTCCAACACTGAGCTTCATTGTATGTCCATGGGTTCTACTGTTATGAGAGCAGGCACCTAACCCAGACAGAAGAAATCTGCTTAGAAGAAATCTGGAGAGAACTGTGGTTCCAAAGACAGTGAATAGGGGGCCTGGTTGTTTTCCAGGACAGGGGAGGGCATCTCCCATCAGGTGTGCTTGGAAGAAAAGCGTGTTGAAGGAATCAGTTCTGGGGAAGCCTTAGCTCAGTGTGGCTTTTCCAAGAGAAACAGTCGCTGCCTTTGACCAATTTGGGAGGCAAAGGGGAAATCATGTGCAACTGAGACAGGCAAAGAAGTGTAGATGGACCATCTACAGGGGTTTTAGAAAGAGCCTGCATATTCCTGACAGGGAAGGAGCAATTTCCCACCTTGCTCTGAGACATTCCCAAAGGCCAGCCGTACCATGGGGGGCGGGGCGGGAATACTTCTGTGGTTTCTGTGAAGAGGACGCCAGAAAAGGTTTTTTGCACAGGCTTGAAAAATAATTGATGCCCAAGTCCTTGTTAGTGAGAAAATTTGAAAGCAGCTAATGGTTAACACAGTGCCGTGATCTATAATTCATAGCCAGCTAGAGAGCTTTGAAGGGCTCCTGCAGGTTTTGCTAGATTTTGCGTCTATTTTATAAATGGCTTTTGAGGGAAGGAGGGGGATGAGAACGCCCCCCTCCTGCTTTCTTTGGTCTGCAGGAATCTCCAAACAATTGTAAAACATCCCTAGAGAGGCAGCAGTGCATCAGGAAAGCTGCTCTGGCCAAGGCAGTGGTGATATGAAATTTCAGTGCCAGGAAGAGCAAGAGAGTCCAGAGTGAGCAGATCCAGACAAATAAATACATTTTCTCAGCAGGAGGATAGCAAAACGGGAATGTCTGTTTCTTTCAGCTGCTTGCATTAGGCAAGGCTCCAGGTCCTAATCACTAAGTATATATTTTCGCCTTCTGTTGACTTCTGGCTATGCTGACAATGCATAATACTGGGGGCAGGGGGTAGATTCCCCCTGCAATATGCTTCCATTAAAATTAAGGTGATCTATACAAAAATTCTTCTACCTCCCTCACCCCAAATCAGGCTTGTAATTTAGTTCAGGAAGAATGAACCAGCTGGAGCAGAACTTTGTGGAGTGGTGATTAATGCCTTGCAAGGAGAAAAGCATGGCGATCCCACTGAAATTTATTTCTGAGCTTGGAGAGCATTCAGCAGCAGCATTACTGCACACACACACACACACACCTAGACACAATAACCAACTTCAAGGGACAGTTTTCCAAAGGCAAAAGTGATAAAAAACCTAGGAATGTTATGCAAGCCTAATAGATCAGGCTAATGACCCATCTAGTCCAGCATCCTGTTCTCACAGTGTCCAACTGGAGGTTTGCGGGAAATCCACAAACAGGTTTCTAGCACAAGAATGCTCTCCCCTCCTGCATTTTCCAGCAACTCAGAAGCATTGCTGTCTCAAACTGTGGAGGCAGAGCACAGCCATCGTGGCTAGCAGCCATTGATAGCCCTCCATGAATTTGTCTAACCATCTTTTAAAGCCACCTAGGTTAGTGGCCATTACTGCCTCCTGTGGCAGTGAGTTCCCTAGACTATTTGCTACATGAAGGACTTCCTTTGGTGTGTCTTGAATCTTCCAACATTCAGCTTCAACGTGCACCAACAGCCCCATGTGGAGAGAGACTGGCAGAGAAGCTGGCACCATGTTTAGAGTGCGGGTGGGTTGGCCTCCCAGAGAAAAATGGAAGCAATCACAGGGAGCGAAGCTTCTCTTTACCATCAACCACAAGAGGATCAGACAATCTCTGTTCCACTTGAAAAAGGGGATGGAGCAATTCCTGTCTCCCAGTTCAGCACATCACATCCTCCCTAACAGCCGCAACACTTTCACACAGCTTACTTCCCCCAAGGAAAGGTTCTGCAAATGCACTTTTTCATCGTTGCACCTCCTGCAATGCAAGCAAGAACTTCCCTAGGTTTACAGATAAAAAAAGCACATACTTTCTATTGCATTGCCTCCACAAATGCTGCTTTGGGAGCAGGAAAGGGCTGTGATCCAGCCTCCCCCCACCTTGCAGTTCTTTTGTCCAGGGAAGTCAGGGTTTTCAAGATGTTCCGGATTGATTTCAGAGCTAAAAAGATCATGAGGAGGAAGAGGTTTCTGGTCACTTAAGCCACCCACTTTATTCCCAAGAGGCCCTAATGGAACCTGGCCTCTTTTGAAAAAGAGTAAAGGAAACAGAGAGAGAGAGAGAGAGAGAGAGAGAGAGAGAGAGAGAGAGAGAGAGAGGCGCGGTGGGGAGAAAGAGAGTGTGAATGCTTCAACATGCATGTGAGAAAGCAAAAGCAAACCCACACACAATTACCCACAACCGCCAGCTTGCACTCAGAACCCTCCTGTCTTCACCTTCCTTGCATTCTGCCTCTGCCTGCATGTTCAGCTTTGAGTGCCTTGAAAATGGGCAATGAGCAGATTTTATAAAAAGGTCCCCATCGGAGAGAAAATTGACAGCCATAAAAGTTTCATTGCTTGTACATTTGGAGAGGGAGGAAACAGCTCAGTTCATTTGGGGGAAGGAAAGGCAGCCACCATATTTTATTAATGTCGCTTTAATGGAATTCTTTCAAGATAGAGCAAACACAAGTTTCACTGCTTCACAGTGAGTTTCGTAGAGGCAGATGGGGCTGAGCTGGCTCTGCCATTGGGCAGAAGGGGCAACTCTCCTCGATAGAGGATTTGGTGTGCAGCAAGGGTTTGCTTGCTTGCTTAATTGAAACCTCCAAAGAGATGTGATTGTGGCATTTTCTGCTGCTTCAGGTGTCCAAATAACTTGACTGGCCTTGCACCCTGAGCAGGGCAAAGAGGCACCATTTGCTGTTTCCACTCCCTGATCCAGGCAGCAAAATGTTCTGGGCAGTACTGTATTAAAGCCCATGAAAGATTTACAGTGCGATCCTCCAGATGTCTACTCTGAAGTAAGCTCCCTTGAGCTCACTGCAACTTACTCCCAGGTGAGTGGATATAGAATTGTGGTCTCAGCTGGGTTGCAAACATCCCATTAAATGCCCTGCATTTTAAAAAGGCAGGGAGAATGAGGTATCTTTGAAATGTTCTCTCCAATGCTGCCACTCCAAGTGTTCTCCTTCAGGTGGGTGAAGAAAGAAGAGAATATTGGCTTCCACAACAAATTTAGTATTTACCAGGCTTTTCCTTTCTGCTGAGTAATCCTGATTTCCATTTGGAGCTCAGTAGGAAAGAAAATAGGGGCAGGGCAGCTGTGCCTGCCGCTTTATGTGCCAAGTGCCTGACCAGTTTCCTTTCCTGTCCAAAAATATGTGGTTAGCTGCCAGGAGCAGGTGGCTTGCCAAAAATAAAAGATGTCTGAAATGCCCTCAAAGCCCTGGAGAAAAGGTTAGGGCAGCTTCCAAAGCTCCTTTACTGTCATCCCAAAGCAAAGTGGGGGTCGGAGGACAGCAGACATAGGGGGCTAGCCTTCCTCGGGGACAAAACAAGACTTTATTTCAGCTGGGTCAAAGATCCAGTCCCCCCCCCCAATGCATATTTGTGTGTCCAGGCTGGGAGCCTCAATGGTGCCCCTCTGGAGGCAAAAAAGCCTGGATGAGCAACCCCCCTCCCCGTAGCTATGGCTCTGCCCTCCTCAGTTCTGAATCCCTCCATCCACTGTGGCTTCTCGTACAAACCTAGGCTACCTGCTTACTCAGAAGTAAACCCCATAGTTTCCAGCTGGGTGTATTTTGCAAGTAAGAATTTGCAGCCTTAATAAGCAGGCTATAAATCATGCAAGGACAAGAACTACCTTTGACTGTAAGCAGATGACGGTTGTCAAGCGGTGTGATGGGCACCTGCAGTAGAGTGTAGCAAAGCCCTCTTTGACCAGAGCAGGAGGAGGGCAAGGCTGACAAGAGATGCTCGCTGTCTCCCCTCCCCCTCCTATTGTTATTAAGCATTTATGAAGCACGCACAGTGTTCAATACACACACATGCATTGTAATGAACCTGATTGGGAAGTCTGTGCCATCATCTGTCCACACAGGACAGATTCACCACCACAGGCAGGAATGCTAATTAAAGCAAATCACAGAACGCTCATTTATGTGAGATGCACCAAGATCTTTCCAGATATTTTGAGTCCCTGTTTAGACCTCCCTTTTATGCACAAAATTCACACCTAATGCAGCTGTTGCATCTTCCACCGCGCTGGAGGCACCTGAATGAGTAAGCAGCTTGATTCCCACAGAAGCAAAGGCCCTACTTTGGATTCCCCCCTCCCCCTGGGGGGGTGACTATTTCAAACTGCAAAACAGACGAATGAACCCTGTCCAGCGTCAAAGAGACACCATCTCTCTCCTGCAACACTTGCCTGACTCTTCCAGAGAGTGCCCTCCCCCATCCATCTTGCATGAAGAATAATAGAATTGCAGAGTCGGAAGGGACCATGAGGGTCATCTAGTCCAACCCCCTGCAAACTAAGGAATCTTTTACCTGGTTGAAATGTAAATTTGGCCTAAATTCATTGACTCTTCTTTAGGAAGTTCTTCAGCTTGAGGTGCTTCACATTCAGCCGCGCCAGATTTTAAGAAGAGCTTAAATGAATTTGTGAAGGAGGAGAATTTACCATGAAACTTCCAAATTCAATTTCATTTGGAATATTTTTTTTTAGCATGCTTTGTCTCAAGTATGCTACAGTTTCACCAGAACAAAGAAATCAAGTGGCCTGCTCAGCCAAAGGACCTGCAGCCTCTCTTGAAAATATTTATCTACACAGCTGGGACCAATTACTTGCTTTGGGGGTGGAGCTATGCAAAACAAGGAGCCCTCTTCTGTGATTGGACCAAAACGGAGGCAGGAGAAAGTTGGCAGCTTGCAAGGATCCCTGAAAATCAAATGGGGGGGTTCACCTTTCTTTCCTCCCAGGTGGCCCAACATGGAATGCAGGTGGGATCTCTATGCATGCTGGCCTCTGAGAAGAGAATGAAATTTTGCATTGAAAAAAATCAGTCCTGGAACCCATTTTCAGCAGTAGAGCTCAGCCCATGAATCATGGGGTGCTTTGTGCATGTGCACAGTACCATTAGGTACATTGGAAGCTGCCTTATCCCATGACAGCAGGTCTCCGGGGTTTCACATGGAGAGTGTCTCCAAGCTATCCGTGGAGATGCTGTTGAGGACTGAACCTGCAAGACAAGTGCTCTAACCCAGCCATCCCCAGACTCAGCCCTCCAGATGTTTTGGGACTACAACTCCCATCATCCCTAGCAAACAGGACCAGTGGTCAGGAATGATGGGAGTTGTAGTCCCAAAACATCTGGAGGGCTGAGTCTGGGGGTGCCTGCTCTAACCACTGAGACCTTTTTTCTCAAAGGGGTTGCCGCAACCATTCCTCACATCTCCAGGTGAAAAGATTCCAGGTGTGCCCTTCAAGACAAGCTGAACCCCCACCCCTCTCTCCTTTGAGAAGTTTGGTGTGATGAACCAACTGCCCCCCTCCCAACACCCACACCTTTTCTTTTCTTTTATAGTACAGAGGCTCATTTAATGAGATTTGTCTGTGCCATAAAAATATCAGAGCAATAAGAAGATTGGATAAAATTCCTCCTGCAAAGCCACATATGTCCGGGAGGCCTGCCCAGGAAGCTGCACAAATTTTCTCTGCCATTGGGCTGGATTTAGCCGTGACCACAAAAAGCTTCTTATAGCACACACAAAAAATGCCCATTAGTGGGTTTTGAAATCAATAGGAAGCAGAGCCCCCACGGCTGTAAAACAAGAAAATGATCTACGGAGCCCGCGATAGCACCTATTAAGCGTCAGCCCTCTTCCATCAACTCCTGTGGGAAAGAGCCTCCTGGCCATCAACAAGGGTGTTATAATTCCTCATGCATACGCCACATTAAAGAGAAAAAAAGCCAATCACTACTCAAAAAAGAGTGTTGCTCTTAGCAACAAGCCCCTTCCCCACCTGCCCGCCTTTCTGCCACAGCTCTCACCCTCCCATTTGACTCTGGGCTCCAAAGGAAGCAACTCACACAAACAGCTTCTGCTTCAGCCCTACAGAGGTGATTAGAATATCATGTCACCTTGAGCTGACAAAATCTGACTGCAATTAGGATTAAAAGCAAAAAGGAAGAGGAAAGGAAGCTGCATTCAAAATGGAATTTCTGTCCAGGAAGCCAATTTGACTCTCCATGGGTTTGTGGGCACAGCGATGGAATCTGCTCAAATCCTGGTTTGGCCAAGGAACTTTCTCTTGCTTCCTATTCTGTGCAACGAAGAAATGTTGCAGCCTGGCCTTATCCCTGACATGATACCCCTTGTGCCCAGCCTCCAGTGTTGGGAAGTAGCAATGCTTCGGGATATCAGCTGCTCTTGTGCTCAAGTGCCTTCCACCTCTAAAATTCTAGGATTCTTTGTGTGCACGCACACACACACACACACACACACACACACACACACACACAGTTCCCCCCAGCTAGTTAAGCAGGGAACAACCTTCCAGGCTGCTGGCCTGGCACAGGAACATGAGCTTGAGCCACAGACACTGCAAGTGACTGTCACGCTGACTGAAGGCACCTGACCAATTAGCAGGCAAGGCCAAAAGGCTTCCAGAGGTTTGCAAAGGGAGCTTTAATGAGGGCAAGAAAGGGACGCCTTGGAATTCACAGTGAGCAACAAGAGCATGGCAAGGGGCTCAGCAGCTGCCCAAGGGGATTATGTCATCGTGATGGGTCTTTTTGTGCCTTGCACGTACTGTGACAAAAAACCCTCAGCTTATGGGGCAGGCAGGAGAGCAAACCCTCCAAGTGTCACTATTTTCCTGATTTAGAGAAGCCATCCTGGTTTCTGATTTGATCCTGGAATGTCCCACTTTTCCTTAGGATGTCTCTATTTTCATTGGAGAAACGTTGGAGGGTATGGAGTTATCCGACCCCCAAGTCATCTGAAAGCAATCCCGTATAGGGAAGGTTTTTTATGTTTGTTTTTATATACATATATTTTTGGATTACAACCAATTTTGGGAGGAGGCCCCATTGGCAAAAGCGCGCCTTGTGTTACAACCTATTTTGGTTTACAACCAAACCTCCCGAATGGATTGTGGTTGTAAACCAAGGTACCACTGTATAGGGAAGGTTTTTTTTAAAAAAAAATGTTTAATGTTTTTATATTTGTTGGAAGCTGCCGAAGTGGCTGGGGAACCCAGTATGATGTGTGGGGTATAAATAGTAAAATTATCATTATGGAATGGGATGTCCCTATTTTCATCGGATAAATGTTGGAGAGTGTGGGAGAGGCCTCCGAAACCTGTTGTAAGGCCAGGGATCCAGGTCACTTCTTGATCAACGGGAGCCTCCCAGTTCCTACTCCACTTCTCTCTTCTTCTCTTCCCTGCCATGACCTCACCTCTCCCCTTCCCTCTGAAAATTAGGACTTCAGCCTTGGAAGACCCTGATGGCCCTTGGATGGAGGGCTCCTCCACCCACATGGCTCCCTGAGCATCACCCAGTAGCAGGAATCACAGCCAGAAAGGTGCTCTTTGCTTTCATGGAGAAACGTCATTGTGGTGGAAATAGCATGAGCACGTGGAGTGCAGCAAGGCTGGTGGCAGATCCACCCTACAGAAAATGTTTTTAGGTCATTGAATTATAGAAGGGACCCCAAGGGTTGTCTAGTCCAACCCCTTGCAATACATCTGCCTAAGCATGGAAGCACCCAGAAATTCCCCTGGAGACAAACAGGGCTGTGTAAACAAAGGACTGAGCTTCAAGGCTGGCAGGATCTGAAAGGGACCATCATAGCTCTGTGGCATAGCATGAGAAAGGTCTCAGCTTCAACCCACAACAGATATCTCCAGGAAGGACTGGGAAATACTCGTACCTGAAACCCTGGAGAGCTATTTTGCTGCCAGTCAGTGTGGATAATACTAAGCTAGATGGACCAAAAGCTTGGCTCAGTATAAGGCATCTTCCAAAGTTCCTACCGGGGTTTCCCAAACTTGGGTCTTCAGCTGTTGCTGGATTACAACTCCCATTGTCCATATCTAGCAGGACCAGTGGTCAGGGATGATGGCAACCATAGTCCCAAAGCAGCTGGAGACCCAAATTTGGGAAACCCTGGTTCCTACTATAGGAAAGGCCCATAGTTCAGTGGTAGAACATCTGCTTTGCATGCAGAACGACCCAGGGTTCAATCTTTGAAAGTAGGGCTGGAAGAAACTCCAGACTGAAAATCCTACAGGGCTGCTGCAAGCCAGTGTCAATACACAATGCTGGGCTAGGTGGACTACCTGGTAAAAGGCAGCTTCCTATATTCTGATGCTGAAGCACATCTATCCATCTATCTGTCTATCGAATTAACATTCCACCCTTTCTCCCAAGCCAGCAAGCACACCTATAATTTAGTTATTTTTATTTTTATTTTTAAAAAATGCATTCTAAAACAGTTACAAGATTCTTAAAACAGTTCCAGTTCATTTCAAGGGTCAAGAATAGTTTCCTTCAGCCTGTGGATATTCCACTGAGGGGTCTATAGGGTTCTGCCCTGTCCCCAACTGCTCTCAGGGATGTTGCAAGCCCCAGCCCTACATTCCAAACTGATCTGCAAAGTTAATCGGCTCCCAGCCAGCTCTCCAAATTCCCAACGCTGCTGTTAATTTATACAGGGGCGATCAGTGTACAGTACTTGTCACTTGACAGAGCAGGAAAAGAAAAGAGAAGAAAGGTCCTTTTTGACATGCCTCAACCAGAATTGGGCAAAGTGTGCCAGCCTGTGATGTAGCCCCTCTCAGAAGGCAGCTCAGGTCTCTGCGGGAGAAGGATATTTTAAAGCTGGGAGACAAATGCAGGGAAGAGAAAGGAGGAATGATCAGGTGGGGGGGCAAGGATTTGTAGCCCTCTAAATGTTGTTGGATGACAGCTCACACTGCCCCAGGCCCTTTTGATGCTCCCAGAGGCCACCCCAGGGGTTTTTCCTGCCCCATCTGTATCCTTTGCCTTGGACCCTGTGCCAAGGCCACCTTCCTTCAGTTCAAGTGCACTGTCAGTCACTGATGGTGGATCATAAACCCTAGATTCCCCAGCTTTCATTTAAAAAGAAGTTGTTTCTAGTATGTGGTAACAGCCATTGCAGCAGTGGGAGAGCTGGGAAGCAGGGTTCCCTCCAATGGCTCTGTTGTTACAGGCCAGCCCCATCAGGCCCCCTCTCTCTGAACTGCCACCTGAGGGCAGCCGTTCCATCAGGCTGCCTCAGTGGGACAGACAGGAAGGAGCAGGGTCCATTGTATCAGCTTTGCTGAACGCCCAGCTTCATCTTCCACCTCCTGCCCCTGAACAGGAACAACTGCTTGGAAACTGGCACCTGAGTTTTGATTTTCCTCTTCACTCCCTGTCTCTTTCCCCTTATGTGTCATGTTGGTGGTTCGAATCCCCGCGATGGGGTGAGCTCCCGTTGTTCAGTCCTAGCTTCTGCCCACCTAGCAGTTCAAAAGCACATCAAGTGCAAGTAGATAAATAGATATCACTCCAGTGGGAAGGTAAACAGCGTTTCCATGCGCTGCTCTAGTTCGCCAGAAGCAGCTTAGTCATGCTGGCCACATGACCTGGAAGCTGTCTGCGGACAAACGCTGGCTCCCTCTGCCTATAGAGCAAGATGAGTATGCAACCCCAGAGTCATCTGTGACTGGACCTAACGGTCAGGAGTACCTTTACCTTTACCTAAGTCACTCTGGGAGACTTTTTGGCTGAAGCTCTGATTCCCATGATTGGGTTTGTTTCCCCAAAGGGCAAGCCAGCCATGGGGTGGAACAGTGGCTGCTAAGGTGGCTGAATAATCCAGGCTGGTGAGGGGCTGTTTAACCCTTTCCCCTCCAAACACTGTTGCCTTGATCAAAGTGCCTCTCCCCCCACCAACTGCTATTAGCTCCTTGGAAAGGGAGGGAAGAGATGGGGGAACCCTTTGCCCATCACTGGACTGTGTCTTGCCTCCATTGCAGCCTCCTCCTCACCCTGTCCTGGGGCCATAAACCTCATCGTGGCTGAGCTGCTTTGCCAGCATCACCCCCAGAAGCCCCCAAGGATGGGGCAAAGCATCTGCATTGCAGGGAGGTGGTCCCAGTACCAGTCGTGAATGGCACCTCCAAGTTGGGGCTTGGAAAGACTCCTTCCTGGAACCCCAGAATGCTGCTGCCAGTCAGTGTAAATGACACTGAGCTGCAAGAGCCCAACAATGGTCTGGCTTAGCATAAGGCAGCTGCCTGTGAGGAGGAGCTGCAAGCCGGAGCTTTGCATGGGAACTGGAAAGGGCAGGTTGCTGCCGCTGCCTCCCCGCTGCCTGACAAGGCAGCCGTGACCTTTTCCCCTTTTGTGGCACTTGCGAAATGGGTGGCGCCTTCCCTGCCATGCTCAGCAGACAAGCTGCTCCCAGTATTCAGAGCCCTGCTGGTGCCATTTGCTCAAAGAGCCTTTTGTCAGCTTCAAAAGGCCCCAGCAGACACCACAGAATTGCCTGTTGGGGCAGGATAGTGCCAAGCAGTGGGGTGTGTGAGCAGGCTTCCCACGCAGCGACCCAGTGGGGCTGGAGCAGCACATCTTGACCCTCCCTCCCCCGGGCAGTGAGCGGGAATTGCCACTGCAAGTGGTGGTGGAGGGTGTGCCCAAGTGCCTCTGTTCAAAAAGAGAGCGGATTTCTTTGAGCATTTGTGCTCAGGCTCATTGCAGCAGCTCAGGCGGAGGCTGCAGCCCTGCCACTTCCTGGAACACTCAACAGAATCATGCCAGGCAGCTGCATGGCCAAAAAATTAAAAAAAAGCAGCATCAGACTTAAGCTGTCAAACAGAGCAGCGCTGGGCAGGCCATTGGCTTGTCTGGAAGGGCAGCCGGCCATCTGCAAGGAGGTGGGGGCTAGCTGGCCGGCTGGCAGCTTCAGTGATTCTGTGTTAAGAGCCCTGGCCCACCCCTGGAGATGGACTTGGCATTGTGAAGATGGCCTCCCATAGTTAAGCTATGGAACTCACTGCCACAGGAGGCAGTGATGACCACCAGCTTTAAAAGAGGATAAGACAAAACCATGGAGGAGGAGAGGGCTATCAATGGCTACTAGCCACAATGGCTACGCTCTGCCCCAAAGTTGGAGGCAGGAATTATTCTGAATACCAGTTGCTGGAAACAGCAGGAGGAGAGAGAGGGCTCTTGTGCTCAGGTCCTGCTTGTGGGTTTCCCACTGGGGCATCTGGTTGCCCACTGTGAGAAGAGAAGGCTGGACTGGGTGGGCCATTGGTGGCAGTAAGCTCATCATGTTTCTCATTGAAGTGCTAGGGCAGATGTTAAGTTTGAAGGCAGGTTTTAGTTTATCAAAGGTGGGGAGCATCCATTGTTTGTCCTGACAGCAAACAACCTTGGCCCAGCCTGACCAACCCACTGGGATGAAAATGGCTTCTGAGGTGGAGGCCCTGCATTCAGCCCTAGAATCATAGAATCATAGAATCATAGAGTTGGAAGAGACCACAAGGGCCATCGAGTCCAACCCCCTGCCAAGCAGGAAACGCCATCAGAGTACTCCTGACATATGGTCGTCAAGCCTCTGCTTAAAGACCACCAAAGAAGGAGACTCCACCACACTCCTTGGCAGCAAATTCCACTGTCGAACAGCTCTCACTGTCAGGAAGTTCCTCCTAATGTTTAGGTGGAATCTTTTTTCTTGTAGTTTGGAACCATTGCTCCGTGTCCGCTTCTCTGGAGCAGCAGAAAACAACCTTTCTCCCTCCCTGCCGCCATACCTCTTGTGCAGAGACGTTGGATGAAATGAGGGGGGAGAGAGAGAGTTTCACAGGATGCAGCTGCAGCAGCAGGTTTAACACTTCCTCCTGCTCTACTGGGGGAGCTTAATTTCCGGAGAAAGTCAAGTTGCAAATGAGTTTGCAAGCAGCCAGGAAAAGCACCTCCTTGTGCATTCCTGTTATTTCAAAGTGCTGTCTGTTTGCCTCTCCACCTCAGCCGCTTCCTGGTCCCCGCACTTGGGAGGGCAGCATGAAGAGCCCCCAGCCCAGGTGCCCTGATGGGGCAGGAAAGGGGACAGACAGGGAGGATGTTTCCAACACTTTGCTAGGAAAAGCACAAAGCCCTGGTTCAGATGGAGACAGTCCGAGCACAATGCTCTGTTGTGAGTTGCTCTTGTTCAGTGATGCTGCCCTCAATGCATTATCATTCCTTTTGTGAGCTGTCAGTAGGGAAGTGGGAGGCCTCGAGGATTGTTCTTCTAAGTTGGGGGGGGGGAAGCATACAGACCATCTGGGAAGCCATCAGATGCAAAAGATCTCCTTCTTCCCTGTAAATAAGCAGGCAAAGAACTCAAGATGCAAGGCCATCTCTCATTTGCCCTAGTTCTAAGAGCAGGGCCTTCTTGGCTACAGCTCTAGGGCAGAGAATCTCCTTCTACCAGTTGCAGGCCTGACTTCACCCTGCCTGTCAGAATCACTCAAGGTGGTTAACCTGTTCGGAATGCTGGAAGGTGCTCAGAGAGGATGGACACATGTCAGTAGTCAGAGGGAAAGAGGGGCTGTGCTTCCTGCTAGGCACAGGTGTATCAA